>NW_027555736.1:213888816-214488816 GCF_003287225.1 Phascolarctos cinereus | reverse complement strand
GCTGTTAGGGTAAGAAAATTTCTGGCTTGAAAGGGCCCTAGAGATTCCCTAAACCCATGATTCTTAAACTTTTCTTTCTGTCATGGACTGCTCTGGCAGTCTTGTCAAGCCTATGGATCACATTCCAGAATAATGTTTCCAAATGTATAAAATAAAACTCATTGGATTTCAAAGGAAATTCAAAGTTATATTGAAACACACATACACACACACACACACACATATATAAAACACCCACGCACACACAGTTTTGTAGGCTCTCTGAATTTATCTAAAAAACCTCTCTTGTCTGTGGACCCTAGTTTAAAAATCTTAGATCTAAACGATAGCATTACCTCCCATTTTCCCATTCTACAGATGAGGAAATTTAATCATACAGTTCAACTGACTTGTTTGACTTGCTCAGGAAGTGAGTAGAGTAGCCAAGATTCAAGTTTAGGTCACCAGCTTCCAATCCAATGTTCTTGCTACTTTAATCAACAGATTCATGAAACAGTAAAGCACAACTTTTGTGTCTTTCTCAGCAAATAATGCAACAGCAAAGAAGTGATATTATTTGCTGATGCAATATTTCTCAAATAGCTGAGTGACTTTTTCATCAGCTCTGATGCTATGAATACTGTTATGTAGAACTTAGATGCACTTTCTGCTTTGGGAAATTTGCAGCATTTCTTGTTTGTTTCTTACAACAATAATATTATTATTTAAAATTCTTTTAATGAGTAATTAGTGTTTTGGTCAGAATTACAGAATCTTATTATAATAACTAGTATTATACGTATTGCAAATTTTACTAAGTACTTTACAAATATTATCTTATTTTGTCCTCACAACAACCTTGGTAGGTAGGTGCTATTATAATTTCCATTTTACAGATGAGGAAACTGAGGAACAAAGAGGTTATGTGATTTTCCCAGGGTTACACACCTAGTAAATTTCTGAGACTGGATTTGAACTCAGGTTTTTTTTGTTGTTGTTTTGTTTTGTTTTGTTTTTTTAATTGCAGGGAAGCTAGGTGATGCAGTGAATAGGGTGCCAGGTCTAGTGTGAGGTAGACTCACCTTCCTGATTTCAAATCATATGTTTATATGTATGTGTATGAATATATGTATATGTATATATGTGCATGTACATATACATATACACACGCACATGCACATTGTACATATGTATGTATATGTACATGTGTGTATGTGTATATATATAAAATCAGCTAGGTTATATATGGGCAGGTAGGTGGTAGTGCAGTGGATAGAGTGCTGGTCCTGAAGTCAAGAACACCTGAGTTCAAATGTGACCTGAGACACTTTCTAGCTGCGTGATCCTGAGCAAGTTACTTAACCCTGTTTGTATCAGTTCCTCATCTATAAAATGAGCTGTGGAAGAACATGGCAAACCACTCCACTATCTTTGCCAAGAAAATCCCAAATGGGTCCAATGAAGAGTCAGATAAAACTGAAATGATTGAATAACAGCTTCCTAATTCCAGTTCTATCACTCTATCCACTATACGTGCTCTTTCTTGTTACTTGCTTCCTTGGCTTCCTTCAAGTTCTATTTAATATAACACCTTCTATAGAACATTTGTTTTTTACTTAGCTCCCACCCCCTTAATTCTAGTGTTTTTCCTCTGTTGGTTATCTCCAAGTATATCTGTACCTATCTATCTATCTATCTATCTATCTATCTATCTATCTATCTATCTATCTACACCTCTATCTATTTTGTATAGATTGTATGTAATTGTTTACAAATTTATTTCCTGTATTAGACTGTGAGCATCTTGAGAGTGAGGACTGCTTTTTGCCTTTCTTGAAATCCCCAGCACTTAATATAGAGCCTGATACATAGTAGACACTTAATACACATTTATTGAATGATTGACATGCCCAATGCATATGCCCTGAAAAACTTATGCTTGATAATATGGTATAACCTACCCAACGATACCATGATACTTCACCATTATTCTTTGGGCAACTTGAAACTTTGATTCTATAGAAACTATGGCATTCCATTACTCACCACCACATAGCATCACAGGATAGATAGGCATTAGGTTCAGGGAGACACTTGGAGCCATTTAAAAAACAAAAAACAACTACATAATGTTTTTGTGTAGATAATCAGGTAGGCCTAGAGCATTAACGCTTCTCATTTCTGAGACTCTTAAGTGTTCCAGGGCTTGATTGCATCAGGACATCTTTATTCACAAACAGGAGCACAGAAGATCTCATCATCTACAAAGAATTCCTCTTCCAATTGGCCTTTGTACTCCCTATCTTTCCTGAGAGTAGCAAACTTCTTTGGTGATCATATGGTTGACATTTTTATGCTCTAGTTCATTTTACTAATTGAAGGATTGAATAAAATTATCTTCTTTACATCTTTCAAAGAATCTAATATGATTTTTGAAATATAGACGGGATACATCTTTTCAAAAGAGCAATTTTCTGTTGGTATTTTGCTCTACCAATCCAATGCTTTATAACAATCAACAAACAATAAACACAGGGAGCTCAGAATTTCTACAACTTTCAGTCAAATATTTTCCTGTAAATATATCATCTTTTGTAAAATATTGTTTGCAAAAGTCTTCCTGTTCTTTTTCAATACTTTATCAAGGATATCTTCAATATATGCATAAATTATTCTCATATTTTGTAAGGATGGGAATGTAGGCATATGGGTTGGTAGTTATTGTTGTTTCTTGAGCATCTTTTTAAAAAAATAATTGGACTGTGTGAGTGTGGAGTCCACACCCACTCCAATTAATCACAGAAGACCCAGCCATCTATATCGAATCAATCAATCAATAAAAAATTAAAGAGGTGTTAATAAGTTCTCAAACAACTTGAAAGGATCATAGAGACTTTGGGTCACTGGGTCAAGATAGATGATGCTACACAAGAAATATTTTATGATTGAATGAGGAAGAACAAATCATACCTTTGGGCTATGTATGGACAGAAAGTTAGTGTGGAGTCAGTCAGCTGAATGACAGGGGACTCCAAATCTTGGAACTGAGGATTCCAGACCCTTGAGAAAGTATTGTTCTTGGGAGGAAAATAAAATGTTTCTCTCTTCTCCTTTATCATTGATACCACTGACTTTGTTAGTTACCAAAGACACCAGAGCAATAGGAGACAATGAATCCAATAAGGGATATAAAAAAGCATGATAATCAAAAAGATGATTTCCTGAGTATTCAGTGATGGAATTGACCAGGTTACCACATTATGCAGTTTGAAAGGCTTGAAAGACCCAGAGCTGCCATCAAGGTTGGGAGCAATGTCCACTGGAGCTGATAGCTAAGTCCCCACAGCAGTAATGAGGGATGGTAGCATCTGTATGGAATCTAAGAGACTAACTAAAGACAAACTGGATATGCATCAAGAACACATAGCTTCAGGACAAAGGGTGTACTCAACCCACTCATACAGCCCTTGCAGAAGCTATTGTTAAACTTTCAATGTAAACATTTATACCTCAGAAATCAGCATTTGCTACAAATCAGAGCTTGATTCGCTGTTTTGTTAATTTTCTAGTCTTAAGAAAGTGTTGATAAAACAGAATAAACTTAAAAGCAACTTTTATATTTCCCCCCCAAGGGCAAAGTTATTAAATATTTACTAGCATCCCTTTGTGTTACCCTATAAACATTACTTGAGCTCAGCCATAGAAGACTCAGAAGTCATTGACAGATTGGAGTGCTGATGATTTTAGGTGGTTGTTGTTATTGTTGTTGATGATGATGAGATGATGATGATGATAGACATTTATATTGTGCTTTAATATTAGAAAAATATTCATTATCTCATTTGAGCCTCATAACACTCATCATCAGGACTCTATAAGGAAATCAATATTTGAATCCCAGTAGAGAAATACAACTAACAGAAACTTCATGACATATTTGTAAAGTAAGAAAACAACTTCCAGTAACCAGAAGCTGTACATTACCCCTTTGTCATACACACATCTGCCAGCATTTAGAGTCGGGGTAAGCATGTTCTTTTCAAGGACCTTATTCTACAAGTGTGGGGAGGCCCCACAATTTGCAACAACTATCCTTGCTATATCAGCTTAGTAAATGTTCTTTTTTTTTTAATGCTAATTAAATCTGGTTGAAAATCCATGGAAATGTGGTGGGGGCTCATGAGTTTCACTGTTAGAAATTCCCTATTTTTCTCCAGATATTTGAGAGTAGAGGTCAGTTTCCTTTTAGGGACCCAAATCTTTATATAAATCATGGAGAGTTTCCCTGGATGGGGTGAAATAATAATATAATTCATGATTCTTTCTTAGAATTTGTTGTCCACTTGTCTTCCAGATACCTTGAGAACAACCCTTTTACCTTATCAAAACTATGCTGCTTTCAGTGCACTTTTTCTCTGTGCACATTTGGTCTGGTCTAGCTATTCTCATGTTTTTGCTCTCCACATTTTTGCAAGTTTGTTTTTTTTTTCTTTCTATTCTAGTTCTTATATACTCTGAGAATAATCTTGCTAATTTGAGTAATTCAGCAAATTGCTGTGAATTTGCTCTTTCGTTGAGATTGTACTATTTAAAATCTCTCTCTCATACACACACATGCACACACACACACACACACACACACACACACACGATCCTTCTCAGTAAGCCTTTGAATCAACTTGATAGTCTAATCTGCTGTTGCTTCCTTCCACTAGATTCCTATTATCTGGTAATAAGGAAATCTAATATTTCCTAAATGAGAACTTTCTGTGCTTTTTTGGTCTCCTCTGTTTCAATTTTTTTTTCTTCTATCAGTTTAAACATCTTTCAAAACTATGATAAGTTGTACAAATGTCTGTTCATTTATCCATTTTCCAGTTTTTAGCACCAATAGGGGTAGAGACAAGGGCTGAACCTATGATTTCACTGGTGGAAAGATGTCAAATGAGAAAATTCTGCTACCAATGAGATTCGCACTTTCCTGAAACTTTTAGTCTTAAGAGTTGTCCAGAATATTGAGCAATTAAGTGACCTGTCCAGCATCATATATACAGTATGTTTCAGAGGCAGACTTAAACTTTGGCTTTCCTTGCTTCAAGCCTATGTGAGTCCATCTATTTTCAATATCCTCACCTTGTTTAAATGGGCCAAATTGGAATTGGCTAAATTATAAACCATATTTTTGTGCTATTCTTATTCTTCTGTTTGGCATTGATTTTATTTTTTGCTTTAATAACTCAATGGGATTACAATATTACTCAGACAGCTTTTCAGAAATGGCTTTCACATTAGCAACCAGTCATTCTCTGTCTATTGAAACAAAATGAATTTGATTTTCTGTAATGGTATCTGAAACTCAATAAGTCTAGCACCTAATGGCTCTCTTCTTGAATAAAGTAGTATATATGATAAAGGTATCTATGCTTAAGGTTTTGAATAGTTTATAAGTCTCTCACCTATCCCATTTATTACTCTTAAAACACATTTTCAAACTTTTTTTAAACTGCTTTTTTTTCCCCTATGTGCACCTTCACACTGAAGCCACTGAGTGTTAAAGGATATGCTCATTTAATTTGAATGTACTTATAAAGGATTCCATAAAATTTCTCAACCTCTTCATCCTCCCCAACAGATGTTGCTCCATAAGCTGAAATTATCTTTGTGGTAAGGCTTTTTTTGCAAGTACTTTTCAAGAGCACTTCAAAATAAGATAACCAAGTGTTCCATGAAATGATAGAAGTACAAGTAAATGAACTCCAATAACCTTTTTTATTTATCACTTTAAGGAGGATCTATAAACCATCTTTCCATTCAACTGGAATTATTCTTTGTTTCTTTTACGGTGAAAATTTCAACATTTATGGGAATCATTTCTTTTAGTAATATGAATGTATATTAGCCACAACACAAAGATCTCACTTTTAAATATCAAAGGTTATGGTAATGTTTATATAGACATAGACATAGTTCATATAGATATAGTCTCAAAACTGTTTCTCAACATTTGGCCTTTTTTTGGGTCTAAAATAAATAACTCACATTCATAAGGTGTCATAAGAATTTCAAAGTTCCCTTCCAGGTAAGATGGTTACTTGAAAGGTCAGAGAAGAGACCATCTCTCTCACATAAACCTCAGTAAATATCTGAAAAGGACCATGGAAAGACCAAACATTAAAAAATAAAAATGAAAAATAACCCAAAAACAGGAAATAGAAATAAATATATTCATCCAGTCCAAATCTACACACACACACACACACACACACACACACACACACACACACACACACACACACACTGCATACCCTGATAAATTAATTGCACAAGGGAAAGCAGATTGAGCTTAGGTAAGTGTGGAAATCCAGCGGAAGTGGGGAAGAGAAGCCCTACCAAAACCCAACAGGATCTCATATAAGGCATGGAAAAGATCCAGGCAAGGAAACAAGAATAAGCTCAGGTTCAGGAGAAAATCAGTGGAGGTGGGGACAAGAAAAATGTCAGAGGAGCCAGCATATGCTCCAACAAATGAACTTGTAGCCAGGCAGTATTCTAAATGGGAGAGTCAGAATAGGGAGAAAGTATAAAGATGTCAACAAGTCAGGAGAAGCTTCAATAATGGGGACTAGGAGCCTGCTAGCCCTAACCAATAAGAACAGAGACAGAGAAGAAAACCACCCTTTACTGGTCACTGTTCAGTGACTTAGTGCCTTGTGGTTCATTCCTCTGAGAACTGGGATCTATAGTCAACGACAAGGCCAACTCATTACCTGGGTTTGTTACTGTTCAGGAAACCTGAAACACATAGCATCTATAACATCTTAATAAGGTCTATTAAGGAAACAACAAGAGATATAACCAATTCCAATTGTGAAAGGAGAAAATGATTAAAAATGGGTGGAAAACAGACCCCAGAGAATATCATTGGGAGACAGCAATGGAAGCCAGTGTTTGAAGCAGAGGCTTGGTCCTAATATTAGCCATTCTATCATTAGCAGCAGTAACATTAGAGGGCAAGACCAAACAAGACACATAGAAAGCAATTAATAAATGCTTGTTGATTAATTGATTAAGTCTCTATACTTGTTATTCTCTGTGTCTTTTAAATGACTAAAGATACAGATTAATTTTCTAATATTTCCAATGTTATATTCTATTTTTTATCCCAAAATATATTTTCCAACATATTTTTCACTGTCCTCCATGCTCACTTTCCCACTGAAAGCAGAGAGATCAAGTATTGATTTAGTTTGAAGGACTATTTGAAGGACAATATTCTACAACAGATGTTCACTTAATATGCTACAATTATTTTCATAGTATTTTATTTTTTCCATTCCTCGTTATCCAAATCTACGGACTTCTTCATTTGCATCTCTAAAGAGAACACGTGGACTATCATTCGATTTTGCAGTTTAGTGTTGGCTCTTCAGGGTCCTATTTGTCATCTTATGACCATGTTGGGGATCTCAGAACTGCTGGATATGAACTGTTCTGATCTTAATGCTGCTATGACATTGTGTGGCACTGAATTTGTCACTATAATTGCTGCTGGCTGTTGTTCTCCAGGGCTTCCAAAGTCCTCACCCAGAGGCTTTCTAACAAACCTGGGGTTTTCTCAAGGTAGCTCTCTGCTCCTGCTGCCTCTGGACACAGAGCCATCTCTGACTATGCTGACACTCACTTGGGATAACCCCTTTTCTGTTAACCTTGGACTTCAGCCTGATTTTTTTTTCCAGTTCTGGGACAGAAGTTACCTATTAGAATTTCTTACTGATATCCTTGATGACCTCAGGGTTTTCCTGGAGTTTGAAGATGGGAGCTGGGCAATTTTTCTTCCATTCAAGCTGCCATCTTGGCAGAAAGCACAAACTGTTTTTTTTTTTTTACTTTTACCATTTTCTGCCACCTTTCCTGCCTCTTCTGCAGTCTAAATTTTTGGCTTGATTTAAAGACTTTAAAAATTAGAGCTATCTCAAAGTGGAACAGGTTGCCGTAGGAGGTAGTAGGTACCTTCTCATAGGAGGTTTTCATGTAAGCTGAGTGACCATTTTTTGGGAAAACATTAAAGAAGAATCCTATAAAGATATGGATTAGACATCGGATGACTTTGGAAGATATTTTCACCTCTGAGATTCTTTGATCTGGGGTGAATGCCACATAGAATTGAGGGCTATTTTATATTTTATCTGTAATATGAGTTGCCATGGCCAAATAATTCATCATTTAGCAACTTTGTGGTGATGCTCTCTCTAAATCTAGATAAGTATGTCCTTGAGGAGCAGATACTGTTTGTCACTAGAACCATAATCAGAACCTTTTGTATCTTCATAGAATATACCTAAGATTATACTTTACCCTTCTGTCCTTCTAGAGGCTGGGGTCCCATTCATTTTACCAAGGAAAATCTATATAAGAGTTTTATGGAAGGCTTCGTAGATAAATTACAAAATAAAATAACACTATAGGGAGGAACAATTTGAAAATATTTCTTTGATTGGAAATGTATTCAAAATGATCCCTACAGCAATATCACAAGTTATTTTTAAACTGAGATCTTTACTAAAGCAATGATTCATCAAAACTTGTATCCTATAGATGGTTTCAAAAATATATTACTAGCGATTATCTTTGAAAATGAACATTTACAGATCATGACACAATAAAAATTGTATGTAATAAAGGGCCATGGAAAGATAAACTAATTAGAAACTAAATGATCTAATCCTAAAAAACAATTGGGTCAAACAACAAATCATAGCAACAATCAATAATTTCATTCAAGAGAATGACAATAATGAGACAACATACCAAAACCTATGGGATGCAGAGAAAGCAGTTCTTAGGGGAAGTTTTATATCTCTAAATGCTTACATAAATAAAACAGAAAAAGAGGAGATTAATGAGTTGGGTATACAACTAAAAAAACTAGAAAAAGAACAAATTAAAAATCCTCAACTAATTAGAAGTATTGAAAAACAAAGGACAAATTAATAAAATTGAAATTAAGAAAACTATTGAACTAATAAATAAAACTAAGAGCTGGTTTTATGAAAAAACCAGTAAAATAGATAAGCCTTTGGCTAATTCAATTAAAAAAAAGAAAGAAGGAAACCAAATTACTAGTATCAAGAATGAGAAGGGCAAAGTTACCACCAAGGAAGGGGAAATTAAAACAATACTTAGGAATTATTTTGCCCAACTATATGCCAACAAATTTGACAATCTTAGCAAAATGGAGACATATTTACAAAAATATAAATTGCCCAGATTAACCAAAGAGGAAGTAAAATGCTTAAATAACCCCATCTGAGAAAAAGAAATTGAATAATTCATTGATGAACTCCCTAGGAAAAAATCTCCAGGGCCAGATGGTTTTACATTCGAATACTATCAAACATTTAAAGAACAATTAATTCCAATACTATGTAGACTATTTGGGAAAATAGGTGAAGAAGGAGTCTTACCCAATTCTTTTTATGATACAAATATGGTGTTGATACCCAAACCAGGAAGAGTCAAAATAGAGAAAGAATATTACACTAATTTCTCTAATGAATATAGATGCAAAAATTTTAAACAAAATACTAGCAAGTAGATTGCAGCAACTTATCACAAGAATAATACACTATAACCAGGTAGGATTTATAGCAGGAATGCAGGGTTGGTTCAATATTAGGAAAACTATCAGCATCACTGAGCATATCAACACCAAAACCAACAGAAACCACATGATCATCTCAATAGATGCAGAAAAAGATTTTGATAAAATACAACATCCATTCCTATTAAAAACACTAGAAAGCATAGGTATAAATGGAGTCTTCCTTAAAATAATAAATAGCCTAAAAACTTCAGCAACCATTATATGTAATGGGGACAGGCTTGAAGCATTTCCAATAAGATCGGGTGTGAAACAAGGATGTCCATTATCACCACTGTTATTCAATATTGTACTGGAAACCTTAGCTTTAGCAATAAGAGAAGAAAAATAAATTGAAGGCATTAGAATAGGCAAAGAAGAAACAAAGCTATCACTCTTTGCAGATGACATGATGATATACTTAGAGAATCCTAGAGAATCAAGTAAAAAACTACTTGAAATAATAAACAACTTTAGCAAAGTTGCAGGCTATAAAATAAACCCACATAAATCATCAGCATTTCTATATATTACCAACAAAGCCCAACAGCAAGAGATAGAAAGAAAAAACCCATTTAAACTTATTGTAGACAATATAAAATATTTAGGAGTCTACCTCCCGAAACAAACGAATGAACTCTATGAACACAATTAAAAAACACTTTTCTTATTCTTTTTTTTAAAATTTTTTGATTTAACCAATGTACTTATTTACTTTTTTTTAATTTTTTTTTCCATTTAATATAAATTTATTTATTTTTAGTTTTCAATATTCACTTCCACAAGTTTTTGAGTTCCAAATTTCTCATCCCTCGCCCCACCCCAAGATGGCATGCATTCTAAATACCCCTTCCCCTGGTCTGCTTTCTCTTCTATCGCTCCTCCCTCCCTTCTCTTTTGCCCTTCCCCTTCTATTTTCCTGTAGAGCAGGATAGACTTCTGTACCCCATTTCCTGTATTTCTTATTTCCCAGTTGCATGTGAAAACATTTTTTTAAAAACAAGTGTTTTTAAAACTTTGAGTTCCAAATTTTCTCCCTTCCCAATCTGTCCTCCTCTCTGTCACCCCCCTGCTCTCTTATCCCCTTCTCCCCCTATTTTCCTGTAGGGTATGACAGATTTCCACACCCAATTGAATGTGTATGTTATTCTCTCCTTAAGCCAAATCCTATGAGAATAAGAGTCCCTCATTCCCTCTCACCTTCCCTTTTTTCCCCTCCACTATGAGAGACTTTTCTTTTCTGTGTTTTTTTTGTGAGATAATTTACTCCATTCTACCTCTCCCTTTCTTCTCCAAGTATCATCCTCTCTCATCCCTTAATTTTATTCTCCAGATATGACCCCTTAATCTTCAACTCACCCTGCACCCTCTATCTATCTATCTATACATACATACAATTATTTTCCTTCAACTACCCTAATACTGACAAAGTTCTCATGAGTTACAAATATCATCTTTCCACGCAGGAATGTAAACAGTTCAATCTTAATAAGTCTCTTATGATTTCTCTTTCTTGTTTAGCTCTTCATGTTCCACTGGAGTCCTGTATTTGAAAGTCAAATTTTCTGTTTAGCTCTGGTCTTTTCATCAAAAATGCTTGAAAGTCCTCTATTTCACTGAATGACCAGTTTTTCCCCTGAAGGATTATACTCAGTTTTGCTGTGTGCATGATTCTTGGTTGTAATCCTATCTCCTTTGCCCTCTGGAATTTTATTCCATGCGTAGTCCTTTAATGTAGAATGCTACATCTTGTGTTATTCTGATTGTGTTTCCACAGTATTGAATTGTTTTCTTTGGCAGTTTGTAATTTTTTCCTTGACCTGGGAATCTGGAATTTGGCTACAATATTCCTAGGAGTTTTCCTTTGGGGATCTTTTCAGGAGGATCTTGGATTTTTTAATTTTTATTTTGCCCTCTGGTTCTACTATATCAGGAGTTTTCCTTGATAATTTCTTGAAAGATGATGTCTAGGCTCTTTTTTGATCATGGCTTTCAGATAGTCCAATAATTTTAAATTCTCCTGGATCTATTTTCCAGGTCAGTTGTTTTTCCAACGAGATATTTCACATTGTTTTAATTTTTCATTCTTTTAGATTTGTTTTACAGTGTTTGATTTCTCATAAAAGTCACTGTCTTCCAATTGCTCTATTCTAATTTTTAAGGAAGTATTTTCTTCAGTAATCTTTTGGACTTCCTTTTCCATTTGGCCAATTTTTCTTCTTAGGGCATTTTTCTCCTCATTGGCTTTTTGGACCTCTTTTGCCATTTGGGTTAGGCTGTTTTTTAAGGTGTTATTTTCTTCAGTATTTTTTTGGATCTCCTTTAGCAAACTCTTGACTTGTTTTTCATGATTTTCTTGCATCACTCTCATTTCTCTTCCCAGTTTTTCCTCTACTTCCCTTACTTGCTTCTCAACATCCCTTTTGAGCTCTTCCAAGGCCTGGGACTGATTCATATTTTTCTTGGAGGCTTTGGATGTAGGGGCTTTGACTTTGTTGTCTTCTTCTGGTCGTATATTTTGATCTTCTTTTTCACCAAAGTAAGATAATATAGTCTGACTCTTTTTGCACTGCTTGCTCCTGATCCCAGCCAATTACTTGAGTTTGTTAAGGTAAGAGTCTGCTTCCAATATGGAGAGTATACTGTCCCAAGCTTCAGGGGTTTGTTTAGCTGTTTTCAGAGATACTTGTCGGGACCTGTAAATTTTCAATTCTTCCAAGGTGGTATGATAAGGGGCGAGGTGTTTACTCCTTTCCTGGCCTCTGATCAGAAGTACTACTTCCTATCCTGTAACTGTGAGAAGGGGCTCCTCTCTACAGCCACTACAAGCTCCTCCATGCCAGCGCTCCTCCTAACCCCAACACTGCCACCCAGAACTGTGGCCCAGATCCAAACATGGGCAAAACAAGAGATTCCTGCCTCAGCACTGGCAAAGAGATCCCTGCAATCCCTCTCTGATCAGCCACTGGATTCCCCAGGCCACGCTCTTGGGGAATGGAGCTGAAACCCTGCCTTCCTTTCTCAGCACCAACAGAAACCGACTTTTCCCACTGACCTTCTAATTTGTCTTTGGCATTGGTGGATTGAGCAATCTGGAAACCTCCACAGCTGCCCGCAATCCAGTCCTCTGAGGCCTGCTCCAGGTTTGCTGTGGCCTGTGCGCCCACCCCACGCTCCCAGCCTGGTGCGATACACCTTTCTGATCAATCTTCCCGGTTGTCTTGGGCTGGAAATTTGTTTCACTCTGTCATTTTTGTGGGTTCTGCTGCTTCAGAATTTGTTTAGAGCCATTTTTTATGAGTATTTGGAGGGGTTTGGGGGAGAGCTCAAGCAAGTCACTGCTTTCCCTCCACCATCTTGGCTCCATCCCCCCTCTACAAAACACTTTTCACACAAATAAAATCAGATCTAAATAATTGGAAAAACATCAGTTGCTCATGGGTAGGCCGAGCTAATATAATTAAAATGACAGTCCTACCTAAGCTAATTTACTTATTCAGTGCCATTCCAATCAAACTACCAAGAAATTATTTTATAGAGTTAGAAAAAATAATAACAAGATTCATTTGGAAAAACAAAAGGTCCACAATGTCAAAGGAACTAATGAAAAGAAATGCAGGGGAAGGTGGCCGAGCAATTCCAGATCTTAAATCTTATTATAAAGCAGCAATCATCAAAACTGCTTGGTACTGGCTAAGAAATAGGGAGGTGGATCAGTGGAATAGGTTAAATATGCGAGACACAGTAGCCAATGACTATAGTAATCTATTATTTGATAAACCCAAAGACCCCAGCTTCTGGGATAAGAACCTACTCTTTGAAAAAAACTGCTGGGAAAACTGGAAAAGAGTATGGCAGAAACTAGACATAGACCCAAATCTCACACCATATACCAAAATAAAGTCAAGATGAGTTCAGGACTTAGATATAAAGGCTGATACCATAAGTAAACTGAGAGAAAAAGGAATACTTTACCTGTCAGATCTATGGAGAACAGAAGAATTCATGACCAAACAGGAGATAGAGAACGTTATCAAAAGCAAAATGGATAATTTTGATTACATTAAATTGAAAAGTTTTTGCACAAACAAAGCCAATGCAGCTAAGATTAGAAGGAAGGTAGAAAACTGGGAAAGAATTTTTACAACCAGTCTCTCTGATAAAGGCCTCATTTCTAAAAATATATAGCGAATTAAGACAAATTTATAAGAACACAAGCCATTCCCCAGTTGATAAGTGGTCAAAAGACATGAACAGACAGTTCTCAGATGAACAAATTAAAGCTGTCCACAGTCATATGAAAAAATGCTCTAAATCATTATTGATTAGAGAAATGCAAATGAAAACAACTCTGAGGTACCACATCACACCTATCTGACTGGCCAACATGACAAAATAGGAAAATGATAAATGTTGGAGAAGATGTGGGAAAATTGGAACACTAATAAAAAGTTGGTGGAGTTGTGAAATGATTCAACCATTTTGGAGAACAATTTGGAACTATGCCCAAAGGGCTACAAAAATATGCATACCCTTTGATCCAGCAATAGCACTTCTAGGGCTATACCCGAAAGAGATCAAACAAATGGGAAAAGGACCCATATGAACAAAAATATTCATAGCAGCTCTTTTTGTGGTGGCAAAGAAGTGGAAATTGAGAGGATGTCCATTAATTGGGGAATGGATGAGCAAGTCGTGGCATATGAATGTAATGAAATACTATTGTGCTATAAGAAATGATGAACAGGCTGACTTCAGAAAAACCTGGAAAGACTTATATGGTCTGATGCTGAGTGAAGTGAGCAGAACCAAGAGGACTTTGTACACAATAACAGCCACATTATGAAATGACTAAGATTGTTAAAGTGAACCCTTCTCAGCATTATGAGGATCTAAGACATCTCCAGAGGCCTCAGGATGAAAAATGCTGTCCACATGTAAAGAAAGAACTATGGAAGTCGAATCTCTCTCACTTATTTTTACCTTCTGTTGAGTTTTGTTTCATGCTTCTGATGGCTCCTCCTATTGGTTTTACTTACAACTTCACTAATGTGAAAATATGTTTAATGGGTATGTAAATGTAAAGCCTATATCAGATTGTGTGTTGTCTTGGGGAGGATGGAGGGGGGAGGAAGGGGGAGAAAAATTTTCAACTCAAAAGCATATGGAAGTGATTGTTGATAAATCAACATAAATCTAAATAAATTAATAAAAAATGAACATTTATATTCCTAAATGTTTTAAATTTTTCATAGAAAGGAAACCTGAAAACATATGCAAGATTTATTTAGATATTTATTGCTTTAAAAATGGATATTTTAAATGTACATCTATATTCAGTCAAAAATTCTAAAACTCTGAGAGTAGAGCAGCTATCTCACTTGCCTCTGGTGATCATAGATTGCTTCAATTCAATGGACAGTGAAAATAGAGCTTGAGTTCCAATCCAATCTCTATGCTACCAACAAACTAGGCAGGGGGCCATACAGTAAGTAGCAAACTATTTAACTGTAACAAAATAGGAAGGAAAATGAAAGGGGCATTCATTCAGAAGAATCACTGTGAATTCCCATACATAAATGGGCATCACTACAAACTCACATGGGGGAGAGGGGAGAGAAAGGTTACCAAATTCCCAGAAAATAAACGTTCAGAGCCAAGGAAGGACTCCTTCCATCTGCCTTGCATCACATCAGAGAATATCTATGCCCCTGAAATTCCAATCATTTATCTCAGCTGTTGTCAGATCTAGCTGCTGCAATTCTTTAACATGATCCCAGAGCTCTCTTGCCAATACTACTCCATAATCATTGTTGTACTACCTTTTCTTGATGTTCTCTGCCTCTAAGCTACCTTTCTCTGTTTTTTCCAGTGCACTGCTAAAAATCTTGGCTCTTCTTTTTCACAGAAATGTCATCACCCTTTTAGGATAAGATTACTAGAGCCAACATACCTCGTGGCCAGTCAACAGCCTTATTGTTAATCTGCCTCACAGCTACTCAAAAGAAGCACTCCAGAAGTTTATGATTTACAGACTCTCCCTTCTCAGTGAAAGCCTCACGAACTTTACTGTTGGCTGAGTTGAAAAAAGTGAATTCCTTTCACCTCTTTCCTATCTACCACCACCACCACCATCACCCAACTTCCCAATGGTCATCTCCCCTTCCCAGTCTCAGTCTTTCATGAGCAAGGGAAAAAAAAATGTCACCCTGTTTAATTCACTCTGTCTATAGCAATTATACCTCACCTCTGCAGTAACTAGTAACTAGGATCTAATTTGTCTTTATACTACCATAAGCCATAAAAAGGCACTAGTAACTGTGGATAGAAGCAGTACAAATAGGAAAGTCCCTGTTCCTTTATCCAAACTTCATCAATGAATGTGATGAAATAAATTTGAATCTCAAACAGGTATAAGAAAATCAGAAGAAACAGGGTTAAGTAGGGGAAAAAAACACTCTGGGTGTTAACAAGTATATTTCTACTCAGAATGTTATCAAATTACCAATAACTTGAATCTTGTTTTCTTGATCTTCTTTTAAGCATAATTTTATGCACATAACTGCTTTGATAATTTTGACTGAATTGAGAAGTAAATGAGCAGTTCTTTGATTACCTACCAATCATTTCAATCAATAATCACATATAAACATTATCTAATGCTATGATTGTCCCTCAAATGTCTAGCAAGCTACTGTGCAATGTGATATATTTTGAAATGATCTGATATATTTATGAATGTATTAAGATAGAGGGTGATTTTTTTTCTACTAAAGTATTTCAGTTATAAATACTCCTCTGCTCAAATATTTCCTATGACATTTTTCCTTTAGAACAAATTTTAAACCTCTTCAGCTTAGTATTTAAAATTTTCTATAGTCTGTTGGAGTACAGTGGTAGAGCACCAGGCCTGAAGTCAAGAAATCTCATCTTTCTGAGTTCACATCTGACCTCAGACACTTACTAGCTGTGTGATTCTGGGTAAGTCACTTAACCCTGTTTGCCTGAGTTCCTCATTTGTAAAATGAGCTGAAGAAGGAAATGGCAAACCATTCCAGTATCTTTGCCAAGAAAACCCCAAATGGGTTCACAAAGAGTCATGAACTACTGAAACAACTGAACAACAACAGTCTGTCTTCCATCTCCATTCCCGAAACATTTCATATTATTTCTCCTTTCTGTCTTTCAACCAAAATAATCCATTAGCTATTCTCTGAACTTCATCTCTCAACTCCTGACTTTGCACATGGTATCTCCTTGCCTAATTACTTGACAATCTATCAGAAAGTTCTTTTAAAACCAACATTTCTTATACGTAACTTATGCATACTCCTCACTCTTAAAATAATGTAGGTGTATTGAGGGCAGAGTCAGCTTTTATTTTCTTTGTATTCCCAAAAGTCTCCTTCCACAAAGTACCACAAAACAGGCTTTTAAAGTTCATTTAAATGAATTAATTATGTATCTTTAAAATATTCTAATGTACCAAAATATTCTAATATACATTTTAATAAGCCAAGTCATTTCAGTCTCTACATGTATGTTGGAACATGACATCTTAGAGGTGTTGCTTTGAAATGGAACATTAGTGTTAATATCAAAAAAGTTATTACCCCATTATTCAGGATATATCAGAAAATGTAGAATTTTTTTAATCAAGAGTCTTGGCTGAATCAAAACGTAGTCAGGAAATAATCAAAAGAATTATTATTACACTGAAGACTGAAAATGGCAAATGAAGAAACTCTTTCCTATACCAGCATCCTAAGGACATTAAGTTGAACAAATCTTTAGGAAGCAAATTGCTCATATTTGTAGCCATATCTGGAATTTTGAATTTTAATTATTATTGATGTTTCAATTATACATATAGGATTTTCTTATTCTACAGGGGTCATGCTATTTTCTTTCCTGGAATGACACCTCTTGGAAAGATACCTAACTCAGGGGAAAAAAAAAACTTCTTCCTACTACTCAATGTCACCTTTTCAGTGAATTTGGTAAGCTGAGCTATTCTTATTCCTAGGGCTTCTTTCCTTTCCCCTAATTTATGAACATTTTCTCATGATAAAAACATCATTTTTTGGCAATCTATCTCTTCCATAAACCAGATTTGAGAAGAATCCAAACAATTACAAAGAACACATTCATTTAATCTAACCTATAAACAAATAGAGTTTTTGGTTGTTGTTGTTTTCAGCCAGAGGGCCATTTTACTTATGACTAGAAAAGGTTGCTGGCTTCATATTTCATGAACATTTGAATTTAACAATCAAGAGAGTCACCCAAATCACTTGAATCCACTCCACTGCCTGCCACTATCATGAAAGCCTTACATTCAATGCAATTAGATCCAAGCACTAAACACAGAAATGGAACATCTGAAGTGGTAACATACAAAAGAATTCATTGTCGTGGCTTAACATTCATTATTTTTTTTTTGGAGCACTGGGAAATGTTTTTGGAATCCTCCTAGGACATTGGGCAGGAATCAACCAGTATCCAAAGTATTGCATTGTACCAGTGTCTCTCCCACACTTAACAATGTTTTTGTTTTATTTTGTTTAGTTTTGTTTTTCCTAAATTCATTGCCATTTTGGTCTGAGAACTATACAGGAGCAGAGACATAGAGTTGTGAAAGACCTTAAAAGCCATTTAGTTCAACCCCATCCTTTACAGATAAGGAAAGTGAGATTCAAGGGAAAAAAAAAAAACCTTGCTCTGAATCACAGAGGTAGAGTAGCAGAGTTACCTTTATTACTGTGTCCTGTACTGCCTCTAAAGCAAAATTGCTTCCAATAAACCTTAAACAGAGGTTGATAACTATTAAAAGTTGGAGGAAGAAAGGAGAGGAGGGAAAGGCTTGCTGTATATAGTTCAGCCTAACTTATAATTCTTTGTAAAGGGCAAATTTTGTCTGCCTTTTGCAGCTTGCAACAAATTCAGGGAGAGGGGAGAAAGGGAGAAGGGAAGGGGATTTCAGGTATTGTGAGCCTTGTTTATGAAATTTGGTTCACGAGAGTCTCACCTTATATTGAATAACAGCCACTGTTTGTATATTTCATACTTCTTATACATCTTGTCCAATTATATTTTGTAACATAGCTATTGAAATACATTTTTCTTCCATAGGAAGCCTTTCTAAACTCCTCTTAATTCAGGTACCTTCCCTTCTTTCAATAATTTCTTATTTATTTTGTATTTAGCTTGTTTGTACTGTTTACTTACTGTCTGCCCAATTAGACTGTGAGCTCTCTGAGTGCTGGGAGATTTTTGTTTGTTTGTTTTTTGTTTGTTGGTTTGTTTTTTGCCCTGATATCTATCTGAAGTACTTAAACAATACTTGGAACATAATGGGCAGTTAATCAATGTTTATTAACTGACAGTTAGATTAGAAACTCCTGAGATAAAAAAAAATGTTCCTTATTCATCTTTCTAACAAGGCCTATTATACTACTTTGAACATAGTTGGCGTGCAATAAATGTTTATTGAAAACTGTTTTACTGTAGAGTTTATTAAAAACTAATAGCAATCAAATATTTATGATCACTAATATTAAAATACTACATTATCATTGCTATAAAATCTTTATTAGAGTGATCTGTATCTATATTAAAAGTTTCCTGGATGTGTGCATGTATGTGTGTGTATTATCTTTATATATACATATATATGTATATATACATATATGTATATATACATATATGTATATATACATATATGTATATACATATATGTATATATACATATATATATGCTTCTAATTGTAGGGCATTACATATATGTATATATAAAGATAATACACACACATACATGTAATGCCCTACAATTAGAAGCATGGTTACATACATTGTAGCTTATAAATGGGAAGTATTAATGTATTCCAATTAAGACTAAAAAATATGAAAAATACAAGGAATTCCCTATGAAACTTCATGAAATAATGCAAGAAAAAAAAGTAAAGGACACAATATATAGGATCATCATAAAAGAGAAAAAGGGAATAACAAGGAATGAATAGAACCCTGATAGGGACTTGGAAGTGAATTTTTGTTTTTAAGTTATTTAAATTCATGAAAATAATTGTTCTGCAAGATTAATTGCTGGTATTGATATTCAATGTATTTTCAAGTTTTATTGATGTTTTCTGTTTTTACATGTCATATCTGAATATGTCCCTCACTTCTATTCAAATTAGCTCTCATTTTTACCAAACTGGGGAAGCTAGCTGGTGCATTGGACGAGAGCACTAGGCCTGGAGTCAGAAAGATCAGAATGACCAGAGTTCAAATTCAACCTCTGAGACTTATTAGTTATATGACCCTGGTCAAGTCACTTAACCCCTGCTTTCATAAAACAAGAAAAGAAAATGGCAAATTATTCCAGTATCCTTGCCAAGGAAATTGCATAGGCAGTTGGTCCACAGGGTCATGAAGAGTCAGACATGACTGAAAGACTGAACAACAACTGTACCAAACTATAAAACAAAAACATGTTAAGCAAAACTGATCAACATTTGGTGGGAGGGGGAGAAGGGTCTAGTATCATAACTAACAGTCTACATACATAATTTACCACTTTTCCAATGAAAGTGAGGGAAATAATATAGATTATTATAATCACAAGAGATTTATTTAGAATTTCTGCCTCTACATTTTGTTCTGATTCCCTGGTATTCAAGAACAGGATTTATTTTTGTAAAGGTAGTATGTGATCCTAAAATTTATTCATATTCTTTAATGTTTACGGTTGGAAGATGTAAAAAGGTTTTTTTTCCAAATTTAACTTCTGCAGCAGCTTGTTTAGTTTTTTATTTCCCTTTTTCTTTAGATTGTTCTTAGATTATATAGCTCTGAGAAAGGAGTATTAAATTTGCTTCCTATAATTATTGTGTTACTATTTTTTTGGCAGTTCAAACAACATTTCCTTTATAATTGTCCTGCCATCTTGTAAACAAGTCTAATGACTATTGTTCCACTTTTCATCATGTAGTTTCACTATTTATCTCTCTTGATGCTGCAACTTTTATAGCATCGTTGCAATGCCTACAATTTTAGAATCATCTTGTATGTGAGTTTTGATCCAGAGATTCATTTTCATTCTCTCTTCATCTTTATTTTTAAGAAGTTTTTTTTCTTGTATGCAGCAAATTATATGAATTGCATTATTATCTCTACCATTATTTTCTTTCATTTATTTGATTTGATTATATTATTTATTTGACTATTCAATACATTTACTTTTAAGATTTTGATTGGTAGACTTGTATTTTCCTTCATTTTTTTCCTTTTTGTATTGATTGGAGATTCAGTGCATTATGGTATGCAAAACATGTACATGATATGGATCCTTTTAAGTAATACACTCAGGCTATTAAGATTTTCACTATTGGTGTCCTCAGTCTTTTTCAGGGACCACACATGGCATGATGCCTCATACATAGTAAACACATTGAACACTAGTTAATTGATTGAATGATTTTCTAACACTAAACCATTTTAAGGCTAAGGAATAAGAAACAACACTACTGAAGAGGTAGAATACACAACTCTTTCTTTGCTAAAAATGGCGGATATACTCTTCATCTGTTTATTGCTCTTCTGAATAAATATATTAAATTTAAAGGACTTGGTAGTTTTCTTAGCTTTTAAGAGGATAATGAATAACATTAGCTAAATTTTGAGCCAAATTCAGATTTCCCGGGTGAAAACATTGTTGAGGCATGATATGATAATGATTATGATGATGAAGTCTCTATGATAGGAAATCAAATTCATATGATCTTTGATTCTGGGAGACAAGTTACAATATAAGCATGTTATATGATACTTGAAATGCACAATAAACACTGTTTACTTTTAACTTAATAGCAAAGAAAAGCAAGTTCTCTCCAAATTTTTGAAGTGAAATTAAGACAAGGAGACATTTGCCTAACTAATATAAACTTTGAAAATAAAAATACTTTGTAGCACAGCTAAAACATTTGTTTCAAAGATAATAAGATTTCATCTTTAAATTACCAATTTATAAAATATTTTTTACTCCTGTTATCCAGAAACTATACTACACTACTAAATCATACTAATAAAAAGAGAAATAGGAAAGTTAGGAAGAGGGAAGGTTTGGAGGTGTGAGAGATAATGAGTTTTTCTTTTTCTTTTTTTTTTAATTTGAATTTGAAATGCTTGAAATATTCAGCTAAAATATCTAGTGGGTAGTTGGCAATGTATTAATGAAGCCAGGAAAGAAATTGAGGAATGATATTTAGGTCTGGGAATTGCCTGCATAGAAAAGATTATTGAACCTTTGGGAGCTGCTTTGCCACATTTACTACATTACCAAGTTACAGAAGAGCAGTCAAGAGAAAGAACAAAGAAACAGATGAGAAGAAAGCCCAAGGCAGAGCCCTGAAATATAAACCTATATATAGTCAGTAAGGCATGGACAAAAAATCCAGCAATGAAGACTGCATCACCAGTCTCTTCTGATTTCCCTGTTTCGGCTAATAGTGACACCGTTTTCTTAATTGTCCAAGTTTAAACTATGGCGTTATCTTGTACTCCTACTGCTTTTTTTGTGGCCCAATTCCAATGTTACCAAACCCTATTGATTCTTCCTTCAAAATCTCTCATGTATCTCATTCCCGTCCCTCACCTACAAATACAACATTATTTCCTACTAAACCCCAACATACTTTACTCCAACATGATTCATTTACTCACTGTACCCGTATATCCTTTGCCAAGTATGTGTTGCTTATTTTTGTCTGTCTGGTTTTGCTCTAACCATATGAATTCATCATATAAATCCTATATCTTCTCCATGGTCATGCCCCACCTCCTAGACAAAGTCATCTCAAATTCGACCATAGGGAGGTACATTTGGAGCTGATAGGGACCTTGAAGGCTACCTAGTCCAATTCCCTCAACATAAGTATTATCTGTACAATTAATTTGTCACCTAATTATGTATTGCCTCTAATCGTTTACAATTTTGACCAATATTATCCCTTTTATCCAATAAAATTGTAAACTCCTCAAAAAGAAATCTCACCCAACCTTCTGTTTATTCTTCCCCTAGATAAGCTTTTTTAATCCAGACTTAAAATGTTTCAAAATACCAAGGTCCAAAAAAAGGAAACATGAACCACACAAGACAAGAAAGTGAACTAGTTTTATTAAGGTGATATTTTTACAACATCAAGGGTAGTCAAAGAAAATGGCAGAAATAGGTAAGTTCTCTGGAGCCCTTGGTGGAACTTGGCATACTGCCTAGAGTCTAGAGGTAATGGGGCTTCTTGGGGCATTTTGAACCAATAAAGTCTGGTGAGTGTCTTATTGAGTTCTTATCTAGATCTAGCACGATTTCATTGGGGGAAGGAAGTGAAGATCCTGGACCCGGAAACTAATAAGGATTGATGCTAGTGGGGGACAGGGGGAAGATTGATGGGCAACTGGCAACTAATTGACATTCCAAGTTCCCACCAGCAAGAAAGGGGCTTTGGGTCATTAGTGCTGCTCTTACTCTGACAGGGGAACTCAGCAGATTTAAGCCTCTTTGAGACTTCTTTGTTTAGTTAGGTAGAGAGGCTACTGGGGTCATTACACAGACACTGTTAAACACAAAGGAAAAGCAGTCCAATATCTGTCGAACTAATAAGTTAATCTTACTTTCATTTTACTTACATTTTGCCAAAATGAAAATAGGAAATGAAAAAACACACTGACCTAAACCCAAATGAAATTTATGGTTTCAGAAGATGACATGAAACAATCAACCAGCAAATTTGTCTCTTACTTTTACTTCTCCCCTAGTTCTCAATGCTGAGTTCTACTTTTTGACAACCTGAAATAAATGTTATAATTATTATTATACTAGTACCTTAATACAATCCCCCCCCCCAAGGGAATCAGGGTTCAGTGACTTGCCCACACAGATAGTATCAAGTGTCTGAGGCTGGATTTTCAACTCAGGTCCTCCTGATTCTAGGTCCAGTGCTCTATCCACTGTACCACCTACCTGCTCCTGCCTTAGTACAATGTTACAAGGATGCATGTAGCGGTATTGTACGGTACCTTATACTTGAGGTCTTTTGTCATTTCAGTTTCTCACCTAGAGGACAAAATAGATAGAATACTGAAGTTAGGGTAAGGAAGACTTGAGTTCAAATCTTGCCTCAGACATTTACTTATATGTGTGACCCTGGGCAGGTCACTTCACATCTCCTAGCCTCACTTTCTTCATTTGTAAATTGTGAAAAATAATAGCACCTACCTCATAGGATTCTTATGAAGATAAAAAACAATAATTTAAATATATAAGTGCTTTATAAACCCTAAAGTTCAATATGAATGTTCCTGTTCCTGCTATTGTTGCCACTGTTAGTACCAGTATTGCTACTACTGTTGCTACTGCTGCTCCTCATGTTGTTGCTATCATTGCTGCTGCTACTACTACTACTACTACTAGTACTACTACTACTACTTCTACTAGTAGTAGTCTTAATACTATTTCAGTAACTATACCCTTAAAAATCAAATCCGCTATGAGTCTACCTCATGCTGAATTATGCTCTTGTTTATCAACTTGCATATTTGATGTTAATTTTTTTTCCGGGGGGGGGTAGGGCAGGCATGGAACTAGAGGAAGAGTATAAGAAAAGGGAGCCCAACTACTCGTGAGAGAATACATCCCTTAGTATTGAATCCAGTCAGAGATAGCAAGAAAGCCCCTTTTTAAAGGCCCACTGAGTCACTATCTTGTCCTGCTCAGTGACCAAAAAGAGGGATGCTCTGTCATATCAAACTACAAGCTCTTCAGCCCTGAGGCACATGTGACCAGAACTAAGGAGGTGCTCACCACCCCCAAAGCAATGCAAGAAATGGCCTAGCACATTTGGCAAACCAGAAGCAGGAATGGAAGCTTTGGACATGCTCTGTTCAGCCCCAAGTTACCCTTATCAACAAAGTAAATGGTCAGTTTTATTAAGTGCAAGGCATTGTGTAAGTGTAGGCAACCAAAAAAGGAGGGCTGGTTCCTGAGTATGAGGCATGTATAGTCTTCTCTACTTTTTTTCTAAAGCCTTTTTTTTTCCTGAGAAATCCCTTTTTTGACTTAATGATTTTGTTCAAAAACATAACCTGGATTAATAAAATGCTTGTTGAAAGACTGACTGGATTAGATAGTTCTTCCTTAAACCCAGTAAACATCTCTTTGCTATATTCTGCATATTGCTTCATCCTAGTGCCATATATTTGGTTGTACTCCTTAATGAGTAACAATTTACTATTACTTTTTTTTTAAAGTATTGTCAGAAAAAACTCAGGGTAAAGCTGAACTCTGGTTATCTTGGTCAAAAGATTAACTTAGTAACTTGGAAAACTTAGAAAGGATATTAATTGCTTTCTTTCCTTTAGTGAAGTTTTACTCCAATCCATTCTCAGTACCTAAGGTTGTGAATTAGATTGACCTTATTGTATCAAATTCATTTTCAAAGAGACCAAATCCAATTTGAAATTCTGACTCTTAAAACTCTGTCCCTCAAGTTCCTGATTTTCCAAGAATCTATTCAGAAAACCAGACAAGTCCCATTCAAAAATGTTCTATAGTTAGCTTAAATATACCCAGATCTTGTTTAAACCCTTGAAAAAATAGACAATATGCTAAATATTTTATGATTAAATGACTGGATGGTGCAAATCACATTCTTTGCCTGTATAAGGGGCTAAAACAGCATTATGGAAAAATCTTTAATTTATCATCTGCTACTGAAAGAGAAAGAAAAATGATTGCCTTCAGCACCAGTGTTTTTAATAATATCCTTTGCTCTGCCAGTGAATTCAACCACCTTAGCATTCATATACCTTGTTCAATTGGGTTCATAGAGACTAATGTAGATGTCCAGAGTCATGTACACATCAGCTAATATACATGTAACTGGAATTGAGAAGTAGACTATTCTGTTCCCAATTTATTCATGAGCATTGAAAAAAATTAAATTTGCTTAACATTTAAGGCAAATATGTAGAAAACAAAGATCTAATTGTGTTACTCATTCAAAGTTATTATTTATTGAGAAACAATTAGTTGCTCATTTGTTGGATTATTTTAAGTTGTTTATTATATTTTTTTCACTGTTGGCTGTGACATATCCTTTAATAATGCAAAATAGAAGTGGTATGAAGACTTTTAAAGAGTAAGTCTGTCAAAACAAAGAAACCTGAAGAAGTATTAATTGTTGAAAGACATCTGCTAACCAAATTCTATACTATGCTATGGTAGATTTCTGCAAGAGGGAGCAGGGATACAGGGAAAATGTCTGTGAGCCATTTTGTTGGTTAATATGGCAAGGACCCAATTGTGCTGACTTTTCAGGTGCCTCCTAATTGTCCCCTCAGGTGCAATTACAGCCATGTGGCTCTCTTCCCTGGAAAATTTGAGAATCAGCTATTGGAGAGATGGAAAAGGGGGGAGAATGGGAGAATGTGTGAAATGATAAAAATGTTAAAAACTAACATGCTTCAGAAAAGCTGTTTATTGTTGTTATATTGAAATCTTTATAACAAATGGGTGCCTCAATAAAATCTATTACTGCTAGCATTTCACTTTTGAATAGTGTAAATACTTAAAAAAAAAAAAAGAAAGAAAAAGATAGAAAGAAAAAAGCCTTTCAGGCATTACCCCCAATTGTTTAACAGCTACAATATAGCACAACACTGCAACTTATAGCCAATGGAAAATAATAGTATAACTATACATAATGTTCCTAGATGGCAAAGAGTACCTTCAGGACAGCTAGAACCCATTGTGAGTTGAGACTTGAGATAGATATGCCGTTAAATTGTGCTAGCTTAGCTGTGTTGGAGGTAAGAAGTACCATGGAAGGAAAAAAGCACCTTGCTAGATAAGAAGATGCTAATATATGACAGAGAGAAGGAAGATCATAACATTGTAAGTTTAGAGCTGCAAGAGCCCTTAGTAATCTCATCTAACTCCCTTAATATACAAGAGAGACCCAGAAAGGTTAAGTAATTTACCCAAGAGTGGTAGTCAAGATTTGAACTCGGGTCTTCTGAATCCTGACACAATGCTTGTTTCATTACACTAACAACCTGATTCCTATTTTGCTTCTGTTTTCTCTATCAAGAAGAATGATTTTTGAACTAAGTATACACTCTTATTTAATATAATTTAATTTAATCAATAATAATTAAACAATAATAATTTAATATAATATATTAAGTATACACACTAAGTATTTAAGTATACACACTTAAAAACAAAATAAAAAGAAGCAACAGAAGCCTAAAGTAGCTAGAAAGATCAGAAGTGGGTCTGTAACTGCCTTGAACGAGTTCAGGTCACCTGAATTATACATAAAATATCCCAGTACCCCAAGGAGCTTAGACAACTTGTAGGTCTTATTATTAAACTATATTCAAGTGATTTTTCAGGAAATATGGCAAATAGGAAAAGCATTGCTAGATTGGTGAAAACATATTTGTTATTATTTTCAAAAAGGGGGACTAACTGTAGCTTTCAAAGTATGAATTGATGAGCTTGATACCTATTCTTAGTAAAATCCCAAAGCATATATGTAAGAAGCACGTGGACTTTTGTTTGCTTTATATATTTAAAAGATGGTTGGTGAGCACTTAGCAAAGGAGAAGGCAAGCACTACGAATTATCATGGGTTCATTGTGAACAAGTCACAGTAGGCTAACTATTTCTATTTTTTTCTTTCCTTTTGTTTAATCATAGTGGTAGATTAATAGATAAGGATCAAAATTGTAGAAATAGTATAATCTAGATTCCATCCAGAAATTTCATCAAGTGCTCCACAATATCCTTCTGGGCAAAATAAAATGTATGAGATTATAGTTGTATTGTACTGGAACTAGTGAATGACCTGGCCCAGAAAAAAGTTCATTAGTGAATTTCTGTCAATATGAATAGGAGTCTCCAGTAGAGTATTACAGTGTTTTCTCTATAGCCCCATTCTGTTAAAAAAAAATTAACTTGTAATTTAGATTCAAGGCACAGATGATATATTTATCAAATTTCCAAATATCACAAAGAAGAAAGGAACAATTAACACACTGTATAAGAGAATCAATATACAAAAAAAAAAAAAGAAATTGACAGATTGGAATTATGTGACTAAAGATGAAATCCTATAGAGGTAAGTGAAGAATTTTCCAACAACAGCAAAGTATAAGATGGAGAACACATAGATATACATCAGTTCATTTTTTTAAAGATCCAGGAATTTTAGTGAATTGAAATCTGAATAAATGTCAAAAATGTGCTATGGCTATAAAAACATCTAAAGACATTGTTTTTCTGCATTAATAAAAATTAATTATATAGAGCCTCTCTAGTCAGACCACATCTGGAATATGTCCAGGTAGGTCTAGCTGTAACATATTCAAAGGAATACTGACTAACATATACAAAAGAGTGTGAACACAGTGGTAAAAGAACAAGGCTGTCACATAGCAAGTTCTTAATAATTATTTTTATATTAAGTTTGCTAAGTTGAATAGGAAACATTCTATACATGTATGGGAACAAGTCTCACATTTGTTTGTTCTCTTCTGGTCAAAAAGAGTAGAAATCTATTGCTAAAAAAAAGAAACATACAAGACATAAGGATATTCAAGTATTTTGAGGGTTGTCCTCTTAACTTTGGAGAACAAAATAAGGATTAACTAACAGAAGTTACAGTGAGCTGATTTCAGCTCAGAAGAAGGAATTCTTAGCAATTATTGCTGTCCAAAAATGGAAGGAGATGCTTCAGGGCATAGTAGAGTCCCCATCATGGACGGTCTTCAAACAAAGACTATATAACCCTTTGTTGGTGATGTTATGTAGATGGAATACATGGTTTGGGTGGGGTTTGAACCTAGGTGATGTCTCTTTTCATTCTTATTTGATCCCATTAGGCTGTATTTTCCTCAGCATTCAAGTCATCCCCCTTAATAAGTTGAATTCATTAGAGAGCAACATTAGCTATAAGTAAAATTCTTCTTGTCAATATAACTTCTGTAGTACTTTGGAGGATTTAGCTTTGACCCAGTTTTGTTTTGTTTTTCCACAATTGAAAATATAACTCTAGGTACTTTGATACTCAATAAAGAACATTTCTGTTCTGGAAAGCATTTGCTTCCCTGCAGAACTGAAACGGACATTGAGCAAGAAGAAGCAGGAAAGCACACACACACACACAATACCAGGAAGTTAAAAATCAATTTCTTTTTAAAAGATAATTTGATAACCTCTTATTAAATCAAAGCCCAATTTCAAATGTTACTCTCTTTCACTGTAGCTGCTCACTCACTATTAATTCAAACTGCTATAAACATCCATCATTTTTTTTCTGGAAGTCAAACGTCTTGAACAATTTTTATTTATATATTTTTTAAAGATGCTGTGGCTGTGCATGACAGTGAGTGCCTACAATCCCTACTACCTTAGAGGCTATGGCTGGTAGATCAATTGAGATCTGAATTTCTGAGCCAATTGGGTGTCTGGGAACAGGGGGCACACCAGGCTACCTAAGGTGATTCAAACTGACTACAATCAGAAATGGAGTGGGCCAAAGCTTTTGTGCTAATTAGTAGTGGAACCAAGCCCATGAGTAAGCACTGTACTTTCAGCCCAGGTAAGAAGATAGGAAGACCCAACCCTTCCTCCCAAAATGTTCTGTCTTTTCTTCTGCAGGAAAGGCATAGTTCAAAATACTTAATTGTAAAATGTCATATCTTTTCATGGTACCTGTTCAAGGGGTTATATTATTTCTTCAACGCTTAAATCTGTTGTGGGAGCAGTACAATGTTTAGCTTGGCCTTAAGAATGTAAGAAATGCAATTCTGCATCAAATCTAATATAACATTTCTCACAACAGCATAAAGAGGAAAAGAAGCATAGGAATTTACAGTTGGATGTGGCCTAACAGATCATTTAATTTAATGATCTCTCTTTGAATCTAAAAAAAAAATGGAAACCCAAAACAGTGAAGTGAATTTCCCCAGGCCACTAAGCTGGTTAGTGGCAGAAACAGACCTAGATCTTCTAGCTCAATATTCTTTCTATCACACTACTACGTATTGTCCAAGATATGGTTGCCCTTCCATGATTGATATCAACACTCTCCTACTTCATGCTCTCTTATCAAAGAATAGAATATCAATTTTTAATAGCTCTCTATTTCCTAGCAAAGGTAGAATGGCAGTTACTTAAAAGAAAAAAAAGTTTAGGGCAGGAACTTCCTATGACTTCCAGAGAACTATAAAAATCATAGATAGTAAAACATTGCTGCCTATATGAAAATCTAGCATTGGCCCAGAAGACACCAAACTAGTCATATATCTATTTTAAAACAGAATGATGCTTATCCACTATCTTTACACTCATTTAAAATAGCTAGATGTGTATATTTATAGATTACCGTAAAATTCTTTATAAAATGCAACTAGTAAACACAAAATAAAGCAAGCCACAATAAAATTTTGATTAAGACTAATCTAACTATTTGAAATCTTGAAACAAGTAGATTTGTTCAAGGACAGAAGTTCAACAAAGCTCTGGGAAACATTGTTAGTCAGCTGACAAAGCACAAGAATTCAGAGAATTGGTCAGTTTTCCCACCAATAAGAAGACAGGACACTGAGATTAACCAGCAAGCCTATCAAGCAGGTATAGAAGTCAAAGACTTCTATAATGCATGGAGAACTTAAGAAAAGAGTAGGTCAGCTGGGGAATATAGAAGAAGTAACAAAGGGTAAGCATTGAGAGGAATTTACATGATCAAGGGAAAAGAGAAGAGGCAAAAACCAAGAAAATAGCAGAAACAAGAGTCGGGAGTGACAAACAGCTGGGAATAAGGAGGACAGTGTGAAACTAAAGGGAATAAAAGGACAAGAATACATACTTTGATTAGACTTTAAATACACATACACAATGTTTTAAGTGTCAGGGCAGATTCAGCACAGTCTTCTAAGTGTCTTGCATCTACTGTATGTGATGTGCTAGAAAGAAAGCTCAACTTTGAGTCATGAGTTTCAATCCTTCCTTTGACCTGGTGGGACTCTGGAAAAACAATTAAACCCTTAAAACTTTAGTTTACTTTATAAAATGGGAATAATATTAGCACCTATATCAGAGTTGTTGCAAGAACCAAATGAGATAACATGTTGAGTGCTTTGCAAGCTTCAAAATCTTTTTATAAATTTTTCGTTGTTAGGTTGTTTAGTCACGGCTGATTCTTTATGACTCTGGTGTTTTCTTGGCAAAGATATTAGCATGGTTTGCCATTTTTTTCTCTAGCTCATTTTTATAGCTGAGAAAACCAAGCCACACAGGGTTAAGTGACTTGCCCAGGGTCACACAGCTAGTAAATGTCTGAGGATGGATTTCTACTCTTCCTGATTCTAACCACAATGTTCTATAACCACTGCACTATGTAGTCTCCCTATATAAATGGTACCTATTATTATTAATGATGATGATAAAAGCTAACAGGTTTTAACCTTTGCAATGTTCTCTTCATGCATTATTTCATTTCACTTTTACAATAAAACTGTATTTCACAAGGTTGTTGTGATGATAAAATAAAATAATTTATGGAAACCATTTTGTGAACCTTTAAGTTCTATATAGACGTCAGTTATTGTTACACAAAAGGATAATGGCTGGCATTTACATGTCGCCCTTTAAGGTTTGCAAAGCACTACATTATCTCATTTGATCCTGAGGACAACTCTGTGATGTAGGTGCTGTTATTATCCACATTTTTCAGCTGAAGAAATTGGGACAGAGGGGCGGAGCTAAGATGGCAGAGTGAAAGCAGTGACTTGCTTCAGCTGTCCCCCAAACCCCTCCAAATACTCATAAAAAATGGCTCTAAACAAATTCTGAAGGAGCAGAACCCACAAAAAGACAGAGTGAAACAAATTTCCAGCCCAAGACAACCTGCGTGATTGATCAGAAAGGTGTATTGTGCCGGGCGGGGAGCAAAGCAAAGCGCAGCACAGCGTGGGCACGCAGGCTGCAGCAAACCTGGAGTAGGCCTCGAAGGATTGACTCTCAGGCAGCTGTGGAGGTTTCCAGACTCCTCAATTCACTAATGCCAAAGACAACTTAGAAGGTCAGTGGGAAAAGTCGGTTTCTGTTGGTGCTGAGAAAGGAAGGCAGGGTTTCAGCTCCATTCGCCAAGAGCGTGGCCCTGTGGGGGTGCAGCTGCTTCCCGAGCTTCTGGCCCACAGACTGAGGGGGAATCCAGTGGTTGATCAGACAGGGATTGCAGGGATCTCTTTGCCAGTGCTGAGGCAGGAATCTCTTGCTTTGCCCGTGTCTGGACCTGGGTCACAGTTCTGGGTGGCGGTGCTGGTGTGAGGAGGAGCACTGGCATGTTGGAGCTTGTAGTGGTTGTGGAGAGGAACCCCTCCTCACAGTTACAGGACAGAAGGGAGCACTTGTAGTCGCAGGCCAGGAAAGGAGTAAACACCTTGCCCCTTATCATACCACCTTGGAAGAACTGAAAATTTACAGGTCCCGACAAGTATCTCTGAAAACAGCTACACAAACCCCTGAAACTTGGGACAGTACACTCTCCACATTGGAAGCAGACTCTTACCTTAACAAAGAGTTTAAAACTCAAGTAATTGGCTGGGATCATGAGCAAGCAGTACAAAAAGAGTCAGACTATATTATCTTACTTTGGTGAAAAAGAAGACCAAAATATACAACCAGAAGAAGACAACAAAGTCAAAGCTCCTACATCCAAAGCCTCCAAGAAAAATATGAATCAGTCCCAGGCCTTGGAAGAGCTCAAAAGGGATGTTGAGAAGCAAGTAAGGGAAGTAGAGGAAAAAATTGGAAGAGAAATGAGAGTGATGCAAGAAAATCATGAAAAACAAGTCAACAGCTTGATAAAGGAGACCCAGAAAAATACTGAAGAAAATAACACCTTAAAAAACAGCCTAACCCAAATGGCAAAAGAGGTCCAAAAAGCCAATGAGGAGAAAAATGCCCTAAAAAGAAAAATGGCCAAATGGAAAAGGAAGTCCAAAAGCTTACTGAAGAAAATACTTCCTTAAAAATTAGAATAGAGCAATTGGAAGATAGTGACTTTATGAGAAATCAAGACACTGTAAAACAAATCCAAAAGAATGAAAAATTAGAAAACAATGTGAAATATCTCATTGGAAAAACAACTGACCTGGAAAATAGATCCAGGAGAGAGAATTTAAAATGATTGGACTATCTGAAAGCCATGATCAAAAAAAGAGCCTAGACATCATCTTTCAAGAAATTATCAAGGAAAACTGCCCTGATATAGTAGAACCAGAGGGCAAAATAGAAATTGAAAGAATCCACAGATCTCCTCCTGAAAGAGATCCCCAAAGGAAAACTCCTAGGAATATTGTAGCCAAATTCCAGAGTTCCCAGGTCAAGGAGAAAATATTACAAGCTGCCAGAAAGAAACAATTCAAGTACTGTGGAAACACAATCAAGATAACACAAGATTTAGCAGCTTCTACATTATAGGACCGCAGGGCATGGAATACAATATTCCGAAGGGCAAAGGAGATAGGATTACAACCAAGAATCATCTACCCAGCAAAATTGAGGGGATAAGATGGTCATTCAGTGAAATAGAGGACTTTCAAGCATTCCTGATGAAAAGACCAGAGCTAAACAGAAAATTTGACTTTCAAATACAGGACTCCAGTGGAACATGAAGAGGTAAACAGGAAAGAGAAATCATAAGAGACTTATTAAGATTGAACTGTTTACATTCCTGCATGGAAAGATGATATTTGTAACTCATGAGAACTTTGTCAGTATTAGGGTAGTTGAAGGAAAAAAATTATATGTATGTATATAGAGATAGATAGATAGAGGGCACAGGGTGAGTTGAAGATTAAGGGATCATATCTGGAGAACAAAATTAAGGGATGAGGGAAGATGATACTCAGAGAAGAAAGGGAGAGGTAGAATGGGGTAAATTATCTCACAAAAAAAATACAGAAAAGAAAAGCCTCTCACAGTGGAGGGGAAACAGGGGAAGGTGAGAGGGAATGAGGGAATCTTATTCTCATAGGATTTGGCTTAAGGAGGGAATAACATACACATTCAATTGGGTATGGAAATCTGTCTTACCCTATAGGAAAATAGGGGGAGAAGGGGACAAGAGAGCAGGGGGATGATAGAGAGGAGGGCAGATTAGGAAACAGGGTAATCAGAAGTAAATACTTCTGAGGAGGGACAGGGTCAAAAGAAAGAATAGAATAAATGGGAGGGCAGGATAGGATTAAGGGAAATAGAGTTAGTTTTTTACAACATGTCTACTAAGGAAGTGTTTTGCATAACTGCACATGTACAACCTATATTGAGTTGCTTGACTTTTCAATGAGGGTAGTTGGGGAGGGAGGAAGGGAGAAAATTTGCAACTCAAAGTTTTAAAAACACATATTTTAAAAAAATGTTTTCACATGCAACTGGGAAATAATAACTACAGGAAATGGGGTACAGAAGTCTATCCTGCTCTACAGGAAAATAGAAGGGGAAGGGGATAAGTGAAGGGAGTGGGGAGAGATAGAAGAGAAGGCAGACTAGGGGAAGAGGTACTCAGAATTCATGCCATCTTGGGGTGGGGGGAGGGGTGAGAAATTTGGAACTCAAAAACTTGTGGAAGTGAATATTGAAAACTAAAAATAAATAAATTTATATTTAAAAAAAAGAAATTGGGACACAGAGAGTTCAAGTGATTTATACAGGGTCACACAGCAAGAGAATCAAGAGCTGAACTCATGCATTCCTGACAGTAAGTCTTGCATCCTATCAAGTATATCAGTGCACCACCTTAATGATGCCCCTCAAGAACTTTAAGACAATGACAATAACATATTGATATAGCATTTTAAGATATAAAAACCACTTTTTAATGTCTTCTATAAAATTCAAAAGGAATTAAAATAAATAAGAATGATTGAAGAACTTTGGTTATTCAGAAACATCATTTACATTGAATATTCCATATTTCAACTATATTTTTACAATATTAATACATTTACTATATATTTATTTTGCAATAAATCTATCCCCCAGGTTCTTCAAAACACTGTGATGTTATCTGGGTCAAAAAAAACCCCAGAATTTTGAGGGACATTTGGATAGATTGTATTGTGGCACTGTTTGCACAAAAGATAGCCATGAAAGTAGTTGCAGCCTATGCAGCAACACTTGTTGCACAGGATGAAAAGGTAGAGATATTCTAAGAAGAATTTAGTAAGATCATGCAAATTAAATCAGCGTATGCTTAAATACTTGGTAAACTCAACACAATGCTTAGAATGGGTGAGAAATATGTTGGGAAATATAAATGAGGAATAAGAAATGAGAAATAACAAAGCCTTGTAGGCTAAACAGAAGCCTCACTCCTATACATGAAGAAAACATTCTTCAAGAAAAGAATCAGTAGATGCCAGACATGGGAAGCACCAAATAACATCACAAAAAAGGAAAACAATTATCACAGAGGAGAAACAACTTGCTAGTGATGTGAGAATCATTTGAATCAGCTGTTTCTGTATAGTCATACAACCGATCTGTTAGGACAAGGATGAAAAAAAATAATAATGATATAAAGCTAGAAGAAAGAAAAAAGAAAGGAAAGGATATGGCATGCAATTGAAACAAATCATTGTTGAACTACTCATGCTAATGAAAAAAGTGTAATGTAAGGAAGAAAGGATGTAGACAAAGACTATAATAATCATATGCAGAAGTTTAGCGATCAATTGTTTAGCAAATCACTTGTCATAATAAATGAATGGTGAATGACAAGGCATTTATTATATTCCTAGCACTGTGCTAACACTGGGGATACAAATTTTAAAAAATCAACAATTCATGCTCTGAAGGAGCATAGATTCTAGTAAGGGAAGACAATACATATATGGGAATGGTGATTACATTGGGACGACACAGTTAGAGAAATCATAGGAAGGATGAGTTCCATCAGATGCCAATTGATTGACACCAGCTTATCAGGTGTCATAACCATTCCTACCCAGGTGTCTTTAGTGGTGATTTGATTACTGATGTTGGTGCTAGAGATAGAAATTCAGTAAGGGTGTTGTATCCACCCAATTAGAAACAATGATAATGATGAAGAAAATAATAATGATAATAATAATTAAAATAACATTTGCATAGTGCTTTGAGGTATGCAAAGCACTTTACAGAGAGTATCTCATTTGATTTTCATAAGAACCCTGTTATGTAGATGCTATTTTTAACCCCATTTTACTGACAAAGAAAGTGAGACAGGAAGAGTTTAAGTGACTTGCCCAACCTCACACAGTTAATAAATATCTGAAGCTAGATTTGAACTGGGGACTTCTTGACTAAAAGTCCAATGTTTTGTCCATTGACCCATCTAACAGCCTATTCAGTGTTTTGAGTTTAAGTTGGGCTAGAAATGAATCAGATCACTAATCAAAAGACTAGGGCTCCAGGGTGAAAACTGGAGTGCCAGACTAGAGATAGAAGCTGAAACTTAGAAATATTGTATAAAGATGGCAGGGATCAATAGATCAAAAGAGCGTGAAAGAACCTTTAATCAGCATATTGACCAGTTTGATGAGCAGAGAGAGATGGTGGCCAGACCAACTATAATTTTTGAGAACTATTTTGGGAAAAAAAAATTCAAAGGGAAAATGATGAAAGACTGTGAGCAACATTACTTTATAGAGCAGAAAGAAGCACAGGGTAAAAGCAGTTTATAAAAACTAATTTAACAAGGGACCCTACTAGGCACAGCCATCCTGGAAGTATATACAGATGGAAATGGAGGGTCAAGAAATAGAAAAGAATGGAGAAGATCTGAAAAAATCTTTATGATAAACTGTGTTAACAAGGAGTATCTACCACAGCTGAGCTATAAAATTACAAGCTTAGATATGCTTCTAGAGGTGGAAGAAATTATATTAAAGAGAACAAAGATAGGAAAAGCAGCCAGACTAGAGCAACTTTACACTTACAAAATCCATATTAGAACTATTCAATCATCTATTCATAATGTTACAGAAGAAAATCACACATTAATTATGGGGGGGGTATAGGATCTGAAATCTTTTTTGGTACAAAAAATATGATCCAGAAAACATGAACAATTATGGACCTCTGTGACAAACTTTCGTATCTATATACATTTAACATTAACTATCTATAACTTTAATTTGGAAAACATCATCAAAGAGGGTGTTTTTAAGACATTTCACAGTGGCGAACATCTTTACAATCACATTGTTTACTGAATGATGAAGATTTCACTGTGCTTATTGCTTAATGAGTGTAAAAAAAGTATTTAATTCAGTAAAGCAAAATGTAATCCTAAATATATCTTATCTTAATAATAAGCTATTTCCCACCCATACATCAAAATTCTTAAAGATTCCTTGAAATATATAAGGACAGAAATAACACCACATTTATATCATCTCTCACTCTCTCTCTCTCTCTCTCTCTCTTCTCTCTCTCTCTCTCTCTCTCTCTCTTTCTCTCTCTCTTTCATTTCTACCCCAGCATTTTAATTATTATTTTGTTGTTGCTGTTTTGAATTTAAGAAAAATCAATAAACATGAACATTACCAGTTAAAAGAAGAGGAAGAAAAGAGGATCGCATAGGAAATGGAAAATTTCTAATATATATGCAATATTTTAAAGTACAAAATAAATTCAACTTGTTAATACTGAAGCTGTCCTGATTGTCTCCCTCTGAACTTCTTTCTGTTCTTTTCTGTGCATTAAAAAAAAAAAGACAATTGATGCTTTTTTATTCCTTTCTTCTGTGGAGAGGGGCATTGCTAGCAGCATGTAAAAATATTTACTAGTGTTGAATGGAAAAATCTCCTGTATTTTGTGCCATTTACATATATTCCTTTGCTCTTTTTTGTGATGGTCTTAATCCTTTCTTTTTTAAGAATAGATATCATTTCAAGAAAACGTACCAAACTCGTATTTGTTCTCTCTGAAGCAAACCTTGCTTCGTTTGTTATGAGACTCAAATGCAGTAATGCAAAGAGATAGAGTAAGGGATTGGATTTGAGTTCTGTAAGAAGATACACTCAAATGAAGAAATCCAAGAACCAAAGTTGGATTAAAGTTGTGGAACAAAGACCAATACAGAGAGAAACAGGAGAAACAATTTTTTTTGAGACAGTTTATCAGGAGTTCAGGAAACATCACATGGAATGAGAAAGTAATGATTAGTGACCCTGAACTTCAATTATCCACATATTTTTTGGAGCTTTCTCTCCATAAATCAGAGGATCAAGTGGTATTTTTTTCAGTTTTTATTTTGTTTTACTTGCCTTATTGATGACATCCTTTTAAGAAGTAAAGAAAAGAAATAAAGGAAGAGTCATCCCAGACCTGATTCTAAACAATAAGGAAGACCTCTTTACTGAAGTGGTAATGACAGAAGTTGAAATGAAACAATCATTTCACCTTAAAATGTGTGATTTTAAAAAGTTGGAAAGGTCAGATATTACCCAACATGTGCTCTAGGTCTGGGGTGAACAAATTTCCAAGCATTCAGAGAAGAGGATCACATGCCTTAACATTCTACTGGAAAAATCTGCCCAGGAGAGATGAGTCTAGCCTTGATTATACCAGATAGATTTTCAGTGGGTTTAAGTTGGTTGACTTCCTGGGCTATATATAGTTAAATTTTTTTTAAAGTTCATGGACTCCAGGTTAACACCCCTAATAGAGGAATCGATAGCAACCTCTACTGCTCTCAGGTGCCTCTAAAGGTCATTGATTGATTTATAAGGATTAATTAGCCTCTTTTGGGGAAATGGTTTTTAACTTCTTAGTGGTGGTATGGGATTTTAGTCACACTTTTAGTGCAAATGATCCTATTACATTTTAGGTCTGAATGATCCTTGAAATGCTTGACTTCCCCACAGAACCATTCTTATCAATACCTCTAATGGTCATTGAAGCGTGTGCTTTAAGAGCTGCAACTTTTGTACTTTTGTTTCCTTAAAGTAATATCCGTTCTTAAAAACCAGAGGATTAAGAACATCACAACAAAACCAGTGTAATATATATGAGTGCCACAAAATCCAGCAGTCATCTGATAGAGAAACTAACAAAAGGAGGGGAAAACAGCTCAATCTGGTTTCATCTAATCAAAACCATACCTTTTGAGTCATTTAGTATCTGTATAAGCATATTAGCATCCCTATTCCCATCAAAAATGAAACCATTTTTTGTCCCAAATAATTTGCACATCATTGTAGGGATGAATAGCCTTAGAAAGTGATTTCTTAGAGGCATAATTGCAGAATCTCATACATGCAAAGCACATTACTTATCATAAATTCTACCCACCTCCATGGTATAGATGAAAACTCTTGATTCTTAGAAGTTAAATAATTTGTCAAAGGTCACATAGTCCAAGAATAGAACCTGGACCTTCCAAATCCCCAAGTGCAATTTACTTTTCACTATATCATATTCAAATAGGGAGGAATAACTTTTGAACCAACTGTATTAATGTCATACGGAAATATCATTAACTCTACTAACTCTACTATTTTGCTAATCAATGAAAAACATTCTCTTCCTTAATTATCAGTCATTCTCATTATTAAAGACAGGAAACCTTTTTAATCTAGTGCTATGATACATATACACATCAACATACCTCAGAACACAAATTATAAAGATAAATGTTGATATTACTTCTGCCCTCCTCTAACAAAGTAGAACAAATCCATACAATAAAAGGGAAGCACCTGGATAGCTGAACAACCAGCAATAGTTTTTTTTTTGAATCTGTGTCATTGAAATACATTTAATTAGAACTATAATATGGGGAGGAAAGGTTATATTTTGACATTCTATCTCCTTTCTACAAAAGTACTGTGTCATAGTGGATAAAGAGCTAGCATTTAAGCCAAAAAGACTGGATTTAAGCCCCATCTACGACAGATAGTGGCTATTTGACCTTGAACAAGATACTTAAATTCTCATTGTTCTAGGCAACTTTCTGAAACTATGTTACAGAGGAGATTGCAACGTGCACTGATAGAGGGAATTTCCTCACCTGAAAGTTCACTATGCCAAGGAAATCACAAGTCGATATTTCCTAGTCCAGTCCCTATCCCTATCCCTGTGCTCTTTTCAAATGACTAAATTAACAAACTGGTAGGGCGTAGGAGAAGGCTGTTGGGAAGGTGTAAAAAGGTAGAGTAGCAAATGCTTATTTTTGTACTGTTGTGATTAATGATAAGGAACTTTAATCCTACCACTGGGAATAAAGTATTTAAAGTTAATTTGTCAATATAAATTATAAAACTCAAAGTAGACTCATTTTTTTCTATGATCTAAAAGAAAGAAAACCCACAGGGTACATTTTTTACTCAACATTTTAAAATATTCTTCATCTCACTCTTACTCTTCCAATTTGCAAAATATTGAAAAAAAAATCTTGAAGCAAGGCCTTAGTTTCTTAGAATTAAAAAGAATTTCATTACTTCTAGGAGCTCCCCAAAACACTCTAAAGGAAATGATTCTTATTTTGAAAGAGTTCAATTTATAAGCCTGGGTGACATGGAAAAATTTCCTTAAAAGACAGTTCAGCATGACATTGTGCAATGCCTTTTTTCTTATGAGAGCTTTAATAAGTATTCTTCACTTTTTAAATATTATATGTCATTGAATGTATTTGTATGTAGACAAACTCAAAAGCAGGTCCAGGGATGATCAGTAAGTGACTTTTTTCTGGAATAAATTATTCAATGACAAAGAGTAATTAGAATGTGACTTGCAGAATAAAGTGTAATCTATCTTGGCTCCTATCCAAAGAGATGTCTCTAAAATACCAAATGGGTCTTATTATAAAATGATTTTACCTTCAAACTAGTCACTCCTCTGGCATGGTCACAGAGGACTGAATTAAAATGTAGCCTCAGTGTTTTTCCAGTGAAATAATTTCACCGTCAAGAGATCCCAATATGCACAAGCAAAATAGGATGTGTATATATATATATGTCTATTAGGATTTGGATTACGATGTCTATTAGATTATATAACTTTATATAGTGATCACTATTCTATGAAAATAATAATAGCTACCATTTATATAGCATTTTAAAGTTTGCCAAGCACTTTACAAATATTAACTTATCTTAGTCTCACTATAACTTTGGAAGGCAGGTAATATTACATTCTCCATTTTACAGGTGAGAAAACTGAGGCAGACATTAAGTGACACACATCTAGTAAGTGTCTGAGGCTATGGATTTGAACTGAGTCTTCCTGACTCCAGATTCAGTACTCTGTCCACCATAGCACCCAGCTGCCCACAATTAGACTGATAACTCCGAGTTCCAAACATGGGTAAATTATTTATCCTTCATCTTAATTGGTGGTATCTACACTAAACAAATAGAATTCACTGAATTTTCAGGGCTTCATAGTCTTTGATTCTTGAGTTTCTGTGACCTTCAGTACATGCTAGGGACTGACTCAAAAGGTGTTGTCAAGGATCTAGCTGCTGGAGTAACTGTAGAAGATAATTATGTGCTAAGATGCAGAGGGTGCCAGATGCACATAAAACAATCCACTGTAGCCTAGAAATGTGTCACTCTCTGAAGCCATAGGGAAAAAAATGCCTACAGATTCTCCCATTCAAATCTAGGAATACACTGATTTCCAAAGTACTTCAAAGATTCTGGAAAAGGCACGTGATAAGCACAGAGAGCAGAATTGTAGGCAGAGTTCATGAAGTCACCCATGGAGTCTTCGGGGAAGTTCCAGTACTCTTTTTTCTGAGCTTTGCAGCGCTCATCCCAGGCAAACTCATGCCAGGTCTGCAGGGAAGCGACTTTAGGAAATTCTGGGCAGGTCTAATTTTCCTTTCAAAATCCAAGTATCCTGATGTATTTCCAAAGTGAACAGGACTAGAACAATGATAACTTTAAGGACTAAAAACAATTTTGAAAGTCTTTAGAACTCTGACCCGTGCAATGATAAATCATGAGTCTGATAGAATAAGATGATTAGAACAAGATGATGCACACCATTCATCTGAGAGACATTTCTAGATATGTTTAATATGAGAATTTGTTTTGCCAGACTATATAGATATGTACTGAGGGATTTATTTTTCAGATTTTTTAAAATTTGCTCAATGGAATAGAAGATTAGAGGGAAGAGTGAGTTAATTTTTAGAAATAATTATTTCAAAATTAAAATAAAAAAATTTAAAAACAAACTATCCAGCTGTTGGTGATCTTGTGGCACAGCTTCATCACCAGAATTCATCTTTACACTTCATGTAACTGAGACAAGTCAAGAACACATACAACACAAGTAAACACAAATGCCAGCCCATAGAAAGTCATTAAGGAACACAAGTTCTCCGAAAATACACTACTTTGAAGACTTTCTTGGTGTCGTCTTCATTCAACAAATATTTATCAATCAATGACTATGTGGAAAACTTTATGCTAAGGAAAGGAAGAAAGAAAGAAGGAAGGAAGGAGGAAGGGAGGGAAGGAAGAAGATGAGAGAGAGAAAGAAAGAAAGAAAGAAAGAAAGAAAGAAAGAAAGAAAGAAAGAAGAAAGAAGAAAGAAAGAAAGAAAGAAAGAAAGAAAGAAAGAAGTAAATTCATAGATACATAAATAGATAAACAAAAGTTCCTGACCTCAAGGAACTCTCTTTCTCCCCTTCACTCACTGATGCTCAGCCTTGAATACAATAGGACACCCGGTGAAACGCTACCTGAAGGATCCCTCCTGATTTTTGTTTTGGGCTAATGATGCATCCAATGTAGGTCAGTCTCTTAACAATCAATCCACAAACATTTCTTAAGCATGTGATTTATTCCAGTCACTGTGTCAGGTTCCAGTGTTCAGGTCAAGGATGTTGGCAGAAACTGCTGCCTTCCTTAACACAAAACTGAATTATTCTTCCTCCAAACTTCAGGATTTTTTAAACCTGGTTCTGACCTAACTCGCATCCACACAAGAGTTAGACATGATCTGCAAGTCACAATGATTGAGCTTTTAACTGGTATATTTACCCCTTTTTGTCACCATAAATATCATCGTATTGTCACAGATATTCTTCCCACTAAGTACAATAATTTAACATTTTTTGTCTTTACTACGTCATGTCCAACAATAAAAAAAAACATTTTTTAAAAAAAGTGGTACAATTGCCATCCCAATTAAATTACAAAAAAAAAAATTTGTTCAATTAGAAAAAAACAACTACAACAACAAAATTCATTTGGAAGGAGGTTTGATAGTACCAGGTCTCAAGTAATACCCAGGACGTGAGTCCTACTTGGTCACTGTTTGGGCCTTGATTGGCTCAGAATGAATGTAAATAACAATTGTTTCTGTTTTGGCGAGAACCGTTGAGGATCTTCCCCTCCTATATCTTTTTTTTTTTTAAAGAGACCTTTCTTTGCCTCATTTTTTTTTATTAGGCCTTAATCACTGAATGGGCGCTGCCTCAGTCAAACTGAGACCTGTGAAAGACCTTAGCCTGGAAAAGCCAAAGTCTCCCACTGCATCCTGGGCCATCTTCAGTTTTCCTGATCCATATCTGGCCACTGGACACAGACGGCTCTGGAGGAGAAAGTGAGGCTGGTGACTTTGCAAAGCCCTCCCTCACTTAAATACAATTTATTTGCATGTCATGGTCTTCCTCAAGAACAAAGGACAAATAGCAGCAGCCACACAGTATTGCTCATGAAGTCAGTTTTAAATCACTACTTAATTTAAGACTAAACCTAATAAAATAGTAGTTTGTTGCAAGGCATTTTTATGTTTACCATCAAATCATATTAATAATCTTTGGTTGAAGATGATAAAAGATTTTCCTCAAAAAAAAATACTACAGTGATCCTATTCCCAAGTTACTAAGCTAGATCTAATTTCTTCATATTAGTTCTCAAGCAAAATAATCCTAATAATGTTTTAGTATAACATGTAAACAGATTTCTTAGCACAAAGGAAAAAAAAAGTTTTGTCCACAATGTTTTAATGAATGGAAAACTCATACCTCCTTTACAGAATTATAGAACCTCAAAGTTGAAGGAATCTCTGAAACCATTGAGTCCATTCTATATCTACGCATTAATTTTCTTTATAACATTTCCATGTTCACTCAGCCTTTGACTGAAGACCTCTAATGAGGGAGAAGTCATTATCTCCCAAAACAATCCACTGGAAAATTTGGAGGGGTAGCTAGGTGGTGCAGTGGATAGAGCACAGGCCCTGGATTAAGGAGGACCTGAGGTCAAATCCAGCCTCGACACATAACACTTAGTAGCTGTGTGACCCTGGGCAAGTCACTTAACCCTATTGCCTAGCCCCCAAAAAATGTTGGGGCAGCTAGCTAGTGCAGTGAATAGAGCTCTAGCCTTGGAGTCAGGAGGACCTGAGTTCAAATCTGACCTCAGACCAAACACTTGACACTTACTAGCTGTGTGACCCTGGGCAAGTCACTTAACCTCGACTGCCTCACCAAAAAAAAAAAATTGGATTTCAACTCTTTTCTTTTTGTTTTTTTTATGTATATATGTCTCAAACCTAATTTTTTATGTATACAACTTCTACACATTGTTGGCAATTTCTATCCTAAACATCTATTCTCTTTTTCATGTGATGACCCTTCTAATACTTAAAGATAGTTTTCATATCTTCTTTTTTTTTTTTTAGCCAAAGAAAAGGTCTATTAGAACATGCGTCATATTGGGCAGACTCTTAAGGAGTCTGAACATTAGTAAGCTATTGGCTAGATTTTAAGAATCTAAGCCTCTTCTCTTCTTTAAGATAACTATCCTCAGTACATTTAAGCAATCTTCATATCACATGACCTCACAGCCCATCTTGTTGGTTGCCATGCACTGGGCACTATCCTGATTATCAATGTCTTTCCTGAAATATAGTGTCTAGAGCTGTGCACAATGAGTTGTGTATGCTGGGCTTGATTCAGGATGGTCTGGTGTTTCAGGTTCAGAGGTATAATGAAAAGAGATGTACATAGATTATCTAAAAAATAATTTCCTCAACTATATTTACAAGGGGGAAAAAAACAGTGCTTCAGTTGGGCATAGCTTTCTTGCTTATGTGTTGACCATGCGTGTCTTCCAGTTAAAAAACTAAGGGAAATAAATTCTGCCTTCTCATGTTTTGACTTTTGTGCTTAGGCCTCAAGGAAGCTCATTAATTTCCTGAGCCTCCATGCCCTAAGAAAATTAACTATCCAGATCAGTTTTAATATTTTTTTTTCCTGGAAAATCTAGCTTAGGGATCTAATCTAACCTAGGAAATATTGCAAGACCACAGGATATACTGTTCCTATCATGGCAGTATACTCAGGGCTTACCTCCTCACTACTCCTGATCCCCACACAGTCTTTGGTTACATTAGCATCCTAGTTCCTCTCTGCTTGAGCACATTTTCCTTGAAGATTTGAAGTGGAGTATTCTTTCTTCTCTGGTAGCTATTATTTATTATTGTTCAGTCGGCTCTGACTCTTTGTGACCCAGTTTGGGTTTTCTTGGCAGAGATACTAGAGGAGTTTCCCATTTCTGTCTCCAGCTTATTTTACAGATGTGGAAACTGAAACAAGCAGGCTTAAGTGACTTGCCCAGGGCCACCCAGCTAGTAAGGATCTGAGGCCAGACTTGAACTCAGGTGATCCTGACTTCAAGCCCATCACTCTATCCACTGCAGGGGTAGCTATTGTTTTCACACTTCCAATGGCAGCATAGTTGTTACCCCCAGAGTCCCCTCTCTGTGGCGCCCCTTTACTTGGTTGCAGAAACTCCATAGTTAAGATTTGGATTCAGTTCAGAATATTGGACCTGGGGGGCGGAGCCAAGATGGCGGAGTGAAAGCAGTGACTTGATTGAGCTCTCCTCCAAACCCCTCCAAATACTCATAAAAAATGGCTCTAAACAAATTCTGAAGCAGCAGAACCCACAAAAAGACAGAGTGAAACAAATTTCCAGCCTAAGATAACGTGGATGATTGATCAGGAAGGTGTGTCACGCGGGGCTGGGAGCGCGGCTCAGCGCAGCGTGGGCGCACAGGCTGCAGCAAACCTGGAGCAGGCGTCAGAGGACTGAATCTCCGGCAGCTGTGGAGGTTTCCAGACTCCTCAATCCACCAATGCCAAAGATAAATTGGAAGGTCACTGGGAAAAGTCTGTTTCTGTCAGTGCCTGAGACAGGAAGGCAGGGTTTCAGCTCCATTCCCCAAGAGCGTGGCCCTGGGGGGGGGGGGCAGCTGCTTCCCGAGCTTCCAGCCCACAGACTGAGGGGGAATCCAGTGGCTGATCAGAGAGGGATTGCAGGGATCTCTTTGCCAGTGCTGAGGCAGGAATCTCTTGCTTTGCCCATGTTTGGATCTGGGGCACAGTTCTGGGCAGCGTGCTGGGGTGAGGAGGAGCGCTGGCATGGTGGAGCTTGTAGTGTTGCAGAGGAACCCCTCCTCACAGTTACAGGACAGAAAGGAGTACTTGTGGTCACAGGCCAGGAAAGGAGGAAACACTTGCCCCTTATCATACCACCTTGGAAGAACTGAAAATTTACAGGTCCCTACAAGTATCTCTGAAAACAGCTGTACAAACCCCTGAAGCTTGGGACAGTACATTCTCCACATTGGAAGCAGACTCTTACCTTAACAAAGAGTTTAAAACTCAAGTAATTGGCCGGGATCATGAGCAAGCAGCACAAAAAGAGTCAGACTATATTATCTTACTTTGGTGAAAAAGAAGATCAAAATATACAACCAGAAGAAGACAACAAAGTCAAAGCTCCTACATCCAAAGCCTCCAAGAAAAATATGAATCAGTCCCAGGCCTTGGAAGAGCTCAAAAGGGATTTTGAGAAGCAAGTAAGGGAAGTAGAGGAAAAACTGGGAAGAGAAATGAGAGTGATGCAAGAAAATCATGAAAAACAAGTCAACAGCTTGCTAAAGGAGACCCAAAAAAATACTGAAGAAAATAACACCTTAAAAAACAGCCTAACCCAAATGGCAAAAGAGGTCCAAAAAGCCAATGAGGAGAAAATGCCCTAAAAAGAAAAATTGGCCAAATGGAAAAGGAAGTCCAAAAGATTACTGAAGAAAATACTTCCTTAAAAATTAGAATAGAGCAATTGGAAGATAGTGACTTTATGAGAAATCACAACACAGTAAACAAATCCAAAAGAATGAAAAATTAGAAAACAATGTGAAATATCTCATTGGAAAAACAACTGACCTGGAAAATAGATCCAGGAGAGAGAATTTAAAAATTATTGGACTATCTGAAAGCCATGATCAAAAAAAGAGCCTAGACATCATCTTTCAAGAAATTATCAAGGAAAACTGCCCTGATATAGTAGAACCAGAGGGCAAAATAGAAATTGAAAGAATCCACAGATCTCCTCCTGAAAGAGATCCCCAAAGGAAAACTCCTAGGAATATTGTAGCCAAATTCCAGAGTTCCCAGGTCAAGGAGAAAATATTACAAGCTGCCAGAAGGAAACAATTCAAGTACTGTGGAAACACAATCAGGATAACACAAGATTTAGCAGCTTCTACATTAAAGGACTGCAGGGCATGGAATATAATATTCCGGAGGGCAAAGGAGATAGGATTACAACCAAGAATCACCTACTCAGCAAAACTGAGTATAATCCTTCAGGGGAAAAAATGGTCATTCAGTGAAATAGAGGACTTTCAAGCATTTTTGATGAAAAGACCAGAGCTGAATAGAAAAATTTGACTTTCAAATACAGGACTCAAGTGGAACATGAAGAGGTAAACAGGAAAGAGAAATCATAAGAGACTTATTAAGATTGAACTGTTTACATTCCTGCATGGAAAGATGATATTTATAACTCATAGACCTTTGTCAGTATCAGGGTAGTTGGAGGAGAAAATTATATGTATGTATATGTAGATAGATAGATAGAGGGCACAGGGTGAGTTGAAGATTAAGGGGTCATATCTGGAGAATAAAATGAAGGGATGAGAGAGGATTATACTTGGAGAAGAAGAAAGGGAGAGGTAGAATGGGGTAAATTATCTCACAAAAAAAACCAACAGAAGAGTCTCTTACAGTGGAAGGGGAAACAGGGGAAGGTGAGAGGGAATGAGTGAATCTTATTCTCATAGGATTTGGCTTAAGGAGAGAATAACATACACATTCAATTCGATATGGAAATCTGTCTTACCCTACAGGAAAGCAGGGGGGGGAAAGGGAACAAGAGAGCAGGGGGATGATAGAGAGGAGGGCAGATTGGGAAAGGGGTTAATCAGAAGTAAATACTTCTGAGGAGAGACAGGGTCAAAAGAAAGAATAGAATAAATGGGAGGGCAGGATAGGACTAAGGCAAATAGAGTTAGTTTTTCACAACAGGTCTACTGTGGACGTGTTTTGCATAACTGCACATGTACAACTTATATTGAGTTGCTTGCCTTTTCAATGAGGGTGGTTGTGGAGGGAGGAAGAGAGAAAATTTGAAACCTAAAGTTTTAAAAGCATATGTTTACAAAAAATGTTTTCACATGCTACTGGGAAATAAATATAGGAAATGGGGTATAGAAGTCTATCCTGCCCTACAGGAAAATAGAAGGGGAAGGGGATAAGAGAAGGGGAGAGAGATAGAAGAGAGGACAGAGTAAGGGAAGGGGTATTCAGAATGCATGCCATCTTGGGGTGGGGGGAAGGGGGAGATGGAGTGAAAATTTGGAACTCAAAAACTTGCGGAAGGGAATGTTGAAAACTAAAAATAAATAAATTCATGTTAAAAAAAAAGAATATTGGACCTGACCTAATTCTAAGTAGAATTCAGGTGGTTTTGTGTTTTCTTCAACTTTCCCTATTCCTAGGTGTTTAACATGAGAATAGATCCAAATTTTCCACTCACCTTCAGGAAGCTTGATGCAGACAAAGCAATTGCCCTAATTCTGAGGACATTACCATCTACTGACTTAAAAAGAAGGCACAGATGCTGGACCCATTTCAAAGATGATGAAACTGAGCACACACAGAGTTTAAAGAGATTAGCACACAATCATACAAAAAGTCAATTCCAGGATTAAAAGCGAGTCTCACATTTTCTGACTCTCAGTAGAACAATTAGTTCTTCTTACTTCTAAGGCTTTTTTCTGAAAACCTTGGCCAACCATGGGGAAAATCCAAATAATAAAAAAGGCTATTGTTATTTTTCATCTTCTCATATTATCAGGAAGCAGACCGACTTCACAGTCAGCCATAATGTCACTACCACATATTCTCAAAGATGCCTCCTAAAATTATTCTCATTAAAAAATTGATTGCTTTCCATGCTCTAAGTATCTTTAATCATAAAATTGATATCAAGAGCAAAAAGGAGCATAAAATAATGTATTCCTCGGCCAAAAGGTGTCATAATAGCATCTTATAAATGATTTTATGCTAACAGTTGTTTCAACTGCACTGCCTAACCATTTGAAGGCAATGGAATGACGTGCTGAGAGAGAAAATTGATTTTTTTTTTACTCTTTCTGCTAGATAATAATACCCAACATCCATCTTAACTTTTAACATCAAGGCTAGAGCCTACAATACAGCCTGAAGAAAAGGGAGAAAATCAGAATCAATACTTATGCATTATTCTCTAGCCACATGTGATTCATACCGAACTCTATACTATAGATACAAGACAAAACCAGTAATATCAATTTAGCAATTCTTTTGCAAGACTATCACTTAGGAATTATTAGTTTATACCAGATAGTTCTACTTCCATTCTGGGAAAGAAGTATTTCATTAAATTAATACCATTGTGGGATGGAGTGGGGCAGGGTAGATAGGAAATACTAAAGATTAAAGCAGAGTACAAATTAAGATTCATCTCCAATGTGAAAATAAATTAGCTTCATTCTTGCCTTGATACCGTATTTCCATGTAACTGAATGATGGGACGGCTGATAGTTATGGACAATAGAAACTCAGAGCCTGAGTGAAAGGGAAAAATCATGTGAAGACAGACTCGTGGATCACATGAGCACTTATTAACTGCCTGGTGCCACATCTCTGAGATGAGAGAGAAAGCTCAGGCTGCCTGATATCACTTATTTAGCTCATGGGCTGAAGTAGAGATGAGACATAGATAAGGCTGTCTGATATTGCAAGGTAGTAGGGCCTACACAGCAGTAGGTTGAAGTGGTGATCTATTTTTCTTTTTCTTTTTTTGCATATACATAATATTATTAGAATTTAAGCATGCAAAGGAAATGAAAAGTATTACTTTATTTCTAGTTATGCCTTATGCTTCATAGAATCTACTTTTTAAAAAATGTAGTTATGTAATTTACAGTCATATTATGGACATAGCACCATCAAGAAATATTATAAATGTTTACATCAGATATTGGTTTTGCTTTAAAAAAAATCTAAGGCAACTCTTCTCAGTGTGTCTGGTTTTGTATAGGTAATAATGCAATGGAAATGTTTTAGAGGGATGTTTAGAATTTTTGAACACTAAATTGACTTACATTAAAAAAGAAAAAATGTAACCTATATCATTTTCAATGTTATCATTTATAAACTTTCAGAATTACCCTTATGAAAAGCCTCAATTTCAAAAAACTGTGATGTAATACTCCTTTTTTTTTTTCTTGACCAACTTCTACTCAATAATTTAGATTCCATACGGGTGTCTTCTTTGCCTATTTAAAAACCCAAACAACACTTTGCTTTGTACTATTTGAAGATTTTCTTTTTGTTATTGTTGAGGTTTATGGTGGTTAACATGCATACCCTATATCACTTCATTCTCCCTTCACTAAGAAAGGTTTGCTTTGTAGATATCGAAGCAACAACAAGCAGATTTGTAAATGAGAAGTATAGAGAGGACACTACAAAGAGAGGGCAATGGATATGAGTAAAAGGAGACAAGGCATAAATTTAAAAAAAGGAGTGAAGTAGTTCTATCAGAGCAGAAGGAAATTTAAAACAACTTGTTGAATATTACTGCTCATGCAGCTTGGATTTTTCAGATCTGCCAAATATTTTAATAATAACTACTATTATTGACATGATAGGGCTTTAAAATTGGCTATGCACTTTATGTATGTTATCTCTTTTTGTTCTTTATGACTATGTCATAAAGTAGGTGCTATTATTATTCCAGTTCGCTAAAGAGGAAACAAGGCTGAAAGAGGTTAATAGCTTTGCTCAGCTAGTGACTCAGGATAGATTTGAACTCAGATCTTCCTGTTTGCCCACTGCTTTAATGACTCCAACCACTTATTTTTTTGAGTTGCCCCTATCAGCTTAAAAAGAGAATTTCAGCAGTGTATGTGTCAAACACAATCATTATGCCAGTAAGGACCACTGTTAATGCAGACAGATAATATGTTTTGTCACACAGCATCTTAAACTCAAATGACTCACTTTATCACAGACAGAATACAACTGGTAATTAACAATCAGAAAAGTGTATACCATATCTCAAAGTTAAAGTGACCTTCCTTCCATACCATTTAGTGCTGGGAGATGATTTTACTTTTTGATAACAATGCTTAATGGGAAAAAAAAATCTTTCCCCCTCAAGATAGAAATGGTTTCATAAAACAAAAGACTCATAATTTAATTATACATACATATGTATATATACACATGTATGTATGTGTATATTAGGAGACTTTTACATGACTAGTATCATAGAGATTTTCAAAGATGGGGAGAGTGGTGGGTGGGAGAACATCTCTCATGGAGCTACAAAAAACAAAATTGACAATGTTTTCTGTGCAATGACCCACTGTTCTAATTTCTGTTACTTAGAGCATCACTTGGTTTTTATTACATTGGCTTCTTTCTTATTTGGTAAAACTTGTCACAAAAACATTTCATTAAATTTAGCACATTGCTGAAGCAAAATAAAAAATGTCATATTTCCCGGTTGAGAGGGACAAAAGATATTTTACTATCACCAGTTCAGTTGCCCAAACTCCCATTTGTACACACAAGTTAAAGCCTATTGGGTTAATCCTTCGTTTTGTCCAGGCACGCAGTTTGGTGGTAGAAAATGTGGAATGCTGACACACAACCACCCAATTTTCACTAATGAAAGAAGGACTGAAAGGGAAAAAATTGTGTTACATAATGAAGAAAAATGCTTGACAATCTTCTCCATGTCCTACTCTGATTTTTTTTCAAAATAGGGTGACCCTTCCCCAAGACACGTATAGCCTATTTTATTTTCTCAATTTCTAGTAATAGTTCTCCTAGAAGAAAAAAATACACTTCTCTCCCTTATTTACAGAGGTTTCAGGGGATTATAGTTACAGAAAATTCCATATGCACTCAAAGCTGGTTGACATATCTGTTAGTTTTTCTGAACTACTTTTAATCTCTTTTATTTTATTCTTTGTTCAAAGAAATGGATCTCTGGGGAGGGGCAGGAGTTGAGTAGGGGTATATTTGGAAAAGAAGATGATAGAAAACCAAATTATGTCAGAAAAAGACATAGAAACTAAGTAAGTGACCATCAGTTGAGGAATAGCCAAACAAATTATGGTATATGAATGCAATGAAATACTGTTGTGCTACAAGAAATTATTAAAGAGATGGCTTCAGAGAAACCTGGGAAGATTTGTATTGAAATGAATAGAACCAGAAGAACAAATAATACTGTATAGCATCAGAACTATTCAGTGAACAATTTTGAAATGGTTAAGAATTTAGACCAACAACAATCAAATTCCTGAAAAAGCATAAAAGAATTGTACCCAACTCCAGATGAAGAGGAGATAGAATCCTGTGTAGGATAAGACATACTGCCAGATGTGGCCAATGTCCAACGTGGGAAATTGCTTTACTTTTCCATACTTGCTTTAATGACATACCACCCTCCCCACCACACACACAGGCCCTGCGGGGAAAGGGGAGGGAAGTGGGAAGAAGAACAATAATATCTGATCTAAAAAAGTTAATCAAACAACTTATACTAATAAAATTAACCAGAAATCTTTGTATCTTATCCTGAAGTTTAATGAATTATAAGAATGATGCAAATAATGTCCAAGCAGCAAGAAATTCCACTTCCTGGACATCAAGTGAATTTCTCCTCAGAACTTTAGCAGGGGATTCAAATGATTGAAGGATCCACCTTCAATTCTGAGGTTACCACAAGTCTGACATTCTACCTGGCATGTTATGATCAGCCTTCCTGATTATAATAGATGTTTGTGCCTAAGGAAAGTCATATTCATTCTGCTTTTATTGACAAAAATTCACCTGACCTGAACTCTGCAAAAGCCATATTTATATGAAGTGTCAGAGCAGATTTATCTACCATAGTACCCAAGCACCTCTCTCTCTCTCTCTCTCTCCTCTCTCTCTCTCTCTCTCTCTCTCTCTCTCTCTCTCTCTCTCTCTCCCTTTCTCCGTCTCTCCCTCTCTCCCTCGGAACTCTCTCTCCCCCTATCTCTTTCTCTCTCTCAAAAGTAAAATTAAAACCAAAACCCAAAACAAACAAACAAACAAAACCCCCTAATCATTGGAATTAAGCATACAAGACTTTCCTAAGTTACTTGAACTGGTTTAATAGGCTACTTGGTACTCCACATATTAAGCAAGCTATTCAAGGCCAAAAAGAAACATCAGTAGAGTGAATAGGAAACCTGCTGTCTGAGCTCAATTCTGCAACTGTATTGCTCTGTGATCTGGTATAAGTAACATATTAGAATAAGATTAGGGGTTCCTAACCTCAAATCAGTGGATAGATTTCAAAAAGACCATGGACTTGCATAGGAAAAAAATGCTCATTTTTATTAATCTTCAACTTGAATTTAGCAATTCCTTCCATTTTTTTTAATTTTAGGCAATTGGGGTTAAGTGACTTGCCCAGGGTCACACAGCTAGTAAATGTCAAGTATCTGGTCTGAAGCCAGATTTGAACTCAGGTCCTCCTGACTACAGGGCCCGTGCACTATCTACTGTGCCACCTAGCCACCCCTCAATTCCTTCCATTTTTAAAAACATTATTTTGAGCAGTTCATACTTTCAATTTGATTGCTAAATGGACCCATCTCACACACACACGCACACACACACACACACACACATACACACAAGGTTAAGAACTCTTACACCATTTTTGCTGTAAATCTCTGATTGTATAAATTACAATTCAATGTTTTTATTCTCTTCAATGACAAAGAAGGAAATTTCCCCTTCAATCCTGAGAGAATCTATGAAACCAACACATATTTTTTGGGAGGAGTTCAAAAAGTTAAATCATATTGTTTCATCTTTGTTATGAGATCCGTATTAAAAAGAAAAAGAGTACAACAAACACACTGCTAACTTGAGCTCAAGGTTTATAAATTAGGTTGAGTTCCTCATGAAGAATTCAAAGGAGACATGCCTGGGCTATTTGTTTCTTCAGCTTTTGGCTTCATTTAGATTCCCCACTGTGCACTGTAGGGGTAAATAAGAGCCATAAAATAAGGAAGTGTAAAAAAACCAAATCATCACATGATCCAGTTTTGAAATGGAGTGGGGGAGGGACTGGAATCCAGGTGGTTAACTATTTTGCCACTCTTCCTACCAGATTGCAAGGATATTATAAGCAACATTAACTCTTACAGTGATTTTTGATGGGAGGAAAGTCTGTCTATTTGAAAGTCAGCACAGAGAAAGCTCAGCTGTACAACAGGAATTTAAAGTTTTGGTTTTCCTTCTAAAAGTACCATTCTTTCCAACTTCTGTTTTAAATGTTCTCATCTCTCTTATTCCACTTCTATCTGTTTATCCTTTCTCATGGCCACCTGTTATAGGAATTGTCTGTTACTTCTCATGTACCATGAAAACATCATAAAAACTTTATTTCCTTTTTTTCCTATTAATTCTGAACTATCCCCTGTATCTGTTGGTGAGAATTAATGCACTGAATAATGTTATGATCATCATCATTACCCCCACCAACATCACCTTCAAAAATAGAGACTCAAATTATAATTTCATTGGTATAAGGCAACCTTAGGTGGGGAAAACACCATCTACCAATGTAGGTAAGCAGCTTCTCTACAACTTCGAGTCTTGGAGAATTACCAGAATGATGGAATCAAGCTCAAACAGAATCAGGGCAATAAGCTGTACATAAGGATCTCTGCAGGTCACATGTTGACTTAGAAAACCATACATATTTATATATTTTTTTATTAATGCATAAATGCATTAAAATCAGAGAAGAATTACATTTAATCTGGTTCAGACTATGCTAAAGAATATTGTGGGCCACATGCAGTCTGGGGACCTCATGTTAGATCCTTTTGTCACAGAGCATTGAGAAGTTAAGAAGGTAAAGTTTGTCAATAATCCTTGTCCATGGTACAACAGGCAGAATATGTCAGAGGCAAATTTTCATTCCAGGACTTCTTGGCTTCAAAGCCAGCTCTCTATTTTTTATGCCATTGCCTCTCTGGCTATAGATAACAGGTCTAAAGTACGGAAATTTGAATTCTAGTCAGTTGGTTTTTGGTTCGTTTGTTTTTCGTTTTGTTTTTGTCTTTCACTGCTGCCAAAATGGTTTTCAAGTTAAGTAGTCAAGCATTCGTTTGGCACTTAGCATGTGCATTGTGCTAAGGACTGGGAATACAAATATAAGTTGAATGAAAGACATATTGTCCTCACCATTAAGCTCTAATGGAGACAAAAAAACACATAAAAGGGAATCTGAAAAGTGTGGGAGTGAGAGAGTGGAAGAGTAAAAAGTACCTACAGGCAAGGTGGAGAAAGTACTGAGAATTGGGAAAGGAAAGAAAATATGGTTACTGGACATTTTTCACAAAATTGAGATTCTGTGAAGAACTCCACAAATGAGAGGAAGGGGCCACAGGGGCAGAGGGAACTTCCAGGTAAGAAGCTTGCTGTAGCATAGTAGAGAAAGTCTGTAGTGACGGCATTAGAGTCTAGAGAGAAATAAGAAAGATATTTTTCTAGTAGAAGAGACTTAACTCCAGCACTCCTTTAAAATGGACATTATTATATTTGCCTGCTTCACATTTGAGATTAATAGATCTCTAAATCAGTCATGAACATAGGCTGGAACACAACATTACAGGCAGAGAAAAGTGTAGATGTAATGTGGACAAAATTTAACTGCTTGATCAAATCATAGGACCATCTTCTTCATTTTATACACGAAGACACTAAGACCATACAAGTGAAATGACTTGCCCAAATTCACACAAGTAGTTAAGAGACAGGACCAAAATTTGAAAGCATGTATTCTGTGTTCAAAGCTAACATTCCTGCTCCTATACACCACTGCCTCTCTTCAGCTTGCTAGAGGCCCTTCCTTGTTTCCTACATGGAGGAGGAAGAGGAGGAGAAGCAGGTCAGACTGCTTCCTCATAACGATTCTCTGAGGTAAGTAACATGAGAATTATGTCTATTTTCCAAATGAGAAAAACAACTCTATATTATTAGAGCTAGAGAGGTCATATAGTTCAACACCTCCCAAAAAAGATGGAAAACAACAACAACAAAAAATAATAATAAAAAAAGAAGGCTCAGGCAAATGAAGTGACCTTGTCCAAAGTTCTGAAGCAAGATGGAATGTGGTTTAGAATCTGTATCTCTTAAATCTAGTTTTCACATTTGAGCCCAAATGTCTTCCTCTCTCTCTTTTTTAAGGTTTATTGATGTTTTGTTTTTAAAATTACAAGCATTTTTAGATTGCCCTCACCCTGTGAGAACTCTCTTATAAGAAACAATTAACCAAAACTACAACCGCATTGGAAATACATGTAGTATCCTTTATCAGTGTCTTCCCACATCTCCACCTTTAAGTTTTTAATATTTTTAATTAACAGAAATCTATTTTTCCTCACTTCTCTTTCATGAGTGGGAGTGGGGGGTGGTGGAGGGAAAGAGAAAAAGGAAATTCCTTATAACAAATATGCATAGTCAAGCAAAACAAATTCCCTCATTGGCTATATTCAAAATCTCTGGCTTATTGTGCCCCCTGAATCCATTACTTCTCTACCAGAACATTTATAGGATACTTTATCCTTTGTCTTCTGGAATCATGGATTATCATTGCATTGGCCTTAGTTCTTGCAACTTTCAAAGTTGATTGTCTTTACAATGTTGCTATCACATGAAGCATTCTCCTTATTCTACTCATTACATTCTTCCTCTGTTTATCAAAATCTTCAAAATTTTTCATTTATATAAAATCTTTTCCTATATATTTGACCTTTTGTTTTACCATCATTCACTAAAATCTACTGTCACAACATTCCCAGACTCAAGGATGAGGAGTTCTTAAGATCATAAATTTTAGACCAGGGAGGGACTTTAGAAAAAATATTTTGTCTGGGGGGTTCTCAAAGCGTGGTCCATAGACCACTGGGGATCCCTGAGATACTTTCAAGGGGTCCTCAAGGTCAAAACTATTCTCATATTAACATTAAGAAATCATTTGCCTATCAAAATACTACTTCCTGTTCCAATAACGTATCAGTATGCGGTAAGATTTTCTTAAAACATTTCAACTTAAATAGCATATTACAACAGATTGAATGCAGAAATAGATGAGCCATACATTACGCCATACATTAAATAGATATACAAGAATATTTAGAACAATGCCATTTTTCTCATTATTCTTTTCTTTTTGGAAAATATAGTTATTTTTCATTAAAATGTGATTTGTGTTAGCAAGTAATAGGTTTATTGTTATTTAATAAATTAATAAATTTTCATTCTTCAGTTTTAATTTCTACTATGGTAAATACAAATAAATTTAACTCACATAAAAATCTTTGGAGTTATCAATAATTTTAATAGTGTAAAGGGGCATTGACCAAAAAGTTTAAAAATTCCAATATAATGTACCCCGCTTCATTTTGAAGATGAAAGAAACTGAGTCCTAGATAAAATAACTCACCAAAGGTAACAGAGGAAATAAATAGTGAGTACAGTATTCAAATCTAGGGTCTCTGATTCCAAATCCAGTGTTTCGATTTGTTTTCTACTGTATTCACTGCCTCTCAGCGGCATCTTCTATTTGTGAAGAGGATGAAAAAATGCAATACAAGATATATAGTGTATACATCATTTTATTTTATTTTTTTATCTTTTGAGTTTTATTTTATAAACTTTTTTTAACATGTGTTTTTAAAACTTTGGGTTACAAATTTTCTCCCTTCCTCCTTCCCCACCCACCCTCATTGAAAAGGCAAGCAACTCCATACAGGTTATAGATTTGTAATCATGCAAAACACTTCCATAGTAGTCATGTTGTGAAAAGCTAAGTATATTTCCCTTCATCCTATCCTACCCCCCATTTATTCTATTCTCTCTTTTGACCCTGTCCCTCCTCAGAAGTGTTTGCTTCTGATTACCCCCTCCCCCAATTTGCCCTCACCACCATCATCTCCTTGCTCTCTTGTCCCCTTCCCCTCCTTATTTTCCTGTAGGTTAAGATAGATTTCCATACCCAATTGAGTGTATATGTTATTCCCTCCTTAAGCCAAATCTGACGAGAATAAGATTCACTCATTCCTTCTCACCTTCCCCCATTTCCCCTCCACTGTAAAAGCCTTTTCTTGTCTGTTTCATTACATATCACTTTAAATTGGAGAACTTCACATTCCTAGAGGCATTATCAGTGATCCTTCTGTGGATTTGATAACTCTTTTTTGCAGTATTTCCTCATTGGACAAATGGGGAGTTGTGGAGATAATCCAAAATTCCAAGTAACCTAAAACTAACTTTGGAATGCATTATCTGAATATTGACATTTATCAATCATATTCACATTTGTCTTGAGGTAATACTTAGATTACTTTGCATTCCTTAAAACAGAGATGTCAAGCATGCCCATAGCATTTCTTAGTGCAGCAACAACCAGATTAAACTGTAATGGAGAACTATTTAGCAAAATAAATAAAAATACAATAAACATAGATGATAATACATTTTAAAACTAAGTCAATGTGCAGCCCAAAGGGATCCTTATGTATGGATTAGTTACCCTTGATTCTATTTGAGTTTGACACCATCTCCCTAAAACTCATGCTGATAGCTTAGAAGTAAGGCTGCTTAGAAGCCTATTGGGTGAAATTGGGAAGCAATTTGAAATTTGAGAACAGCTGGGGAGACTCTATACAATTTATACAACTGTCTATCTATCTATCTATCTATCTATCTATCTATCTATCTATCTATCTATTGAACTCAGATACAATTTAAAGTTATTTTATACATACAGTATATCTTGTCAATGACTACGTGTTTGGGATTAAGGATGAGAAGTGTTTAGTAAATTGATCAGTGTGACCAAAAGTCATTGTTTGATTGGCTAGTGGTCAAAAGATATGAACAAGCTGTTCTTCAAAGAAGAATTACAAATTATCAACAACCTTGTGAAAGCTTGTTCCAAATCATTAATAACAAGAGATATGTAAATCAAAATAACTCGTTTGGTTTATCTGACAACCAGCAAATTCCAGTGGGTGTGGGGGTAAAAGGGGGAGATGACAAAAGATAGAAATGATCAATGCTCAAAAGTCTGAGAACTCAGGCATATTCATTAAAATGTTGGTCCAACAATCAATCCATCATTAAACATTTATTAAGCTCATACTGTATGTCAGACAATCTATGATAATTTATCCATTCTGGAGAACAATTAGAAATTACACTTTTGGGAAGTTTGGGGTTTTTTTGTTATTGTTGTTTGTTTGTTTTAAGTATCCATTGACCCTGAGAGCCTTCTACCTCTCTTACTTGATTTTTAAAATCCTTGTTGAGATCTTCCAAGAAAGCTGTTTGGATTTGAAACCAATTCATATCCCCCTTTGAGATTTTGCATGCAGACATCATGACATTGTTGTCCTCTTCTGAGATTGTGTTTGGATCTTTCATGTCACTACTATCTAGGTCTCTACGGTCAAGGTTCTCTTTGCTTTTTCCTCATTTTGGGGGGTGTTTCATGGCTTTTGAAGTTGAGTGCTATTCCCGGGGCACAGAGCTTCTTGTGCTGTAGGCCAGTGACTTGGTCACTAGCTTTGTGTGCTGGGGCCTCAGGTGCTAGTGGCTTGCTCACTGCACTGGAGTGGCCCAGCCTACTCATGCCTGTTGTGGCCCGGTTTCCAGGACTGGAAATTTGCCTTCTGCACCGAGGCTGGAGGGAGGACTCACAGATGCCCTACTGTGTCACTGGCCTCCTGATCCAGGACTGAGGGTCTTCAGTTGCTGATCTGAGCTGTAGCTAAGATCCTCCTGCTGGCTTGCCCAGACACCACCTGTGCTGGGCTGTGTTCTGCTTTCACCCAAGCAAGACAGACCTTCCCTGAAGTCCTCTGGAGTTTTCTTAAGGTGTAAAATTGCTTCACTCCATCTTCTTGTAGGTTCTATCACTGCAGAATCCGTTTAGAGGCTTAATTTAGTATTGTTTCTGAGGGAAACTGGGGAGACCATGCCACTGCCCTGCTCAATAGTCTAGTGACTCCTTATTGTCTTCATTGTTTATCAAATACAAATGCCTTCTAGTTGGCATTGAATATATATGTATATATTATATATGTATAATTACATATTATAATATATATTAATGGTATATTATATATATTATGGTATATATTTGCATATATATATAATATAACTCTTACTTTGAAAACCTTTCACAATCTGGCCCTAACCTTCTTTCCCAGTCTGTTTATACATTATATATATTTGATTTACATATCTCTGTGACTCTGGACAAGTCTAAATACACTGAGAGTCAGTTTCCTTACTCAAAAAATGGGACCAACCATTCTAGAAAGTAATATGGAATTATTCATAAAAGTTTATTAAACAGTACATCAAAGAAAAAGAAAATGCTTTATATGTACAAACATATTTTTTTCCTACTCTTTTTTTTTTATTTTTAGGCAATTGGGGTTAAGTGACTTGCCCAGGGTCACACAGCTAGTAAGTGTCAAGTGTTTGGTCTGAGGTCAGATTTGAACTCAGGTCCTCCTGACTACAGGGCCCATGCACTATCCACTGTGCCATCTAGCTGCCCCTATAAACATATTTATAGCAGCTTTTTTGGGAGTAACAAAAGGGTTACTCTTCAATTTGATAATAGTTAAACAAATTGTGGTGTATGAATGTAATAGAATGCTATGGTGCTATAAGAAGTAAAGAAAATATGGTTTCAAAGAGAAATGGAAAGCTTTTCATGAAATTACACAGATTTAAATGAGCAAATTAAGAATTCTAAATGATCATCTATGACTCCAGAGGACTGATAAAGAAGAGTATTGCCCATCTCATGACAGAAAAGTGATAGATGAATATGTAGAATAAGAAATGAATTTTTGAACATAACCAATTTGGGAATGTTTCATTCCTTCTTTCTTTTCTTCCTTCTTTCCTTCCTTTTTCTTCCCTTCTTTCCTTTCTTTCTTCCTCCCTTTTCTTCTTTTCTTTCTTTTCAGTGACTAGGAGAATATAAGAGGGAGAAAAAGCAAATGCTTCATAATTGAAACTTACCTACTTCGTAGGGTCACCTTAAGAAAAGAATTCTGCAAATCTTAAAAGCTATAGCAGTGTCAGCTATCATTATTGTTATTATTATTATTATTATAAACCCCATTTCCTCTCAATGGGTCTAGAGGAAACTCCTGTGAGTTCAGTTTTATTATTTTTCTTAATTCTAGTACCATGAGACTATTTCCCATTCCAGATGCTAACATCCAAATTTCTGCTGTTTCCTGTCCTTTAATCCAAAGGAATGAAAGGTATTTCCCAACTTTTACTTGTCGGGTCAGTGGGGTCAGATGACTGCAAGTGTCCTTTATCATATTTCTATCTAGGAGTTCTTCCTTCCTTCCTTCTTTTCCCCTTTCTCTGTCAGATGGGTTACTCCTTCACAGCATAAGGAAATATATACATAAGGAAACAATTACCTTGACATAAGATGGAATTCACACACACACACACACACACACACACACACAACACACACACAGAGTAAAAATCACAGTTTTTTGTAAACAACCACTAACAATTGCTCAAAAATGACCTGAGTACTAATTCGTTAGTCTTTGCTCACCTTACATTCCAAATTACTCGAGCATTGGAAATGTTAGAATAATTGAAGTTAATTGTCTAGAGTTACTCACTATAAACCTTTATCCTAAGAAGTGGTACTTCATCCAGTCACAGAAGCAAGCTTGATCTGTCAAAGCAAGATTTGAGGGCAAGAACCACTTTTCTGGACACAAGTTCTACAAAAGAAAAACTTACCAAAGTGACTCATCCCTGAGGCAAGTGCATCATTCTTTAACCAGGACTATACCCTGAAGTCATTTGCAAGCCATTTTATTTCCTTGGGAAATAAATGAGGGCTGTCTGAAGAAAACAACCAATGATGTGATTCAATGTCTTAGCTGGGCATTCAATTCAATTAAACAAATGTTCATTTAGTATCTATCAGTGCCAAATTGTACTAAATCACAGGGTTATGAAAATGGAAATCAAATAGCACTTTCATGGGCCTACATTCTATTGGGAGGCAGAACACAGTATAAACAATCAATCAATCAGTCAGTCAAATCAATGAGTATTTATTCAAAGTCTGTTATCTGGAAGGTACTGGCTGCACTAGGATTTCAGAATAAAAACACATAAAGAAAACAATCCTGGGCCTCTATGGGTTCACAGATAAGTAAATATAGAGTACACACAGAGTTATACAGATTTCAAATATAAATCCAGGAGCAATTTTTACGCTTTAAAAATTCATTCCCTCATTTCCTTATTACTTTTTAGCCTCCTATTATTTTTTTTATGTTACCTCTAGGGTTCTGCTATAAGCTATGTGTAAATCTTGTAGTGTTGAGAATCAATTAAGCACATGCTATAAATTGCAAGAAAATACCATTTTGGTGGCTTGGGGCATGCACAGGAAGCTTATGTGAATCTTTTTTTAATCCCCTGTTGAACATTACACAGTGAAGGAAATTTTCCATTCCTATCTCCTAAACTCACTATTTTGTAAACAGACTGCATGTAGCTAACTGTTCTAACTTAAGCCTTACTTTGAAATATGTACAATAAAACACTGAAACAACTATCTTGGAAGTTGCATAGAATAACTCCATGGTTGGGCTGACTTTGAAATGTGTAAGTTGCAGAGGGACTAATGTAGGGGAATGTTATTATCTAACCTTCCCAACAGCTCTGCTATTGACCTTTATTTTATCTCTCTTTACATATCATCACCTCTTAATTGGACTACTGCAATGGACTCCTAATTATTTTATTTTTGCTAAACCTTTCTCTTCTTTAATCCATTCACTGTGTGAATGCTAAAGATTTCCCTTAAGTGTATTTTCCAAAAGATCATGCCACTCTCCTATTCAATAAAGTCTAGTGGCTCCTTATTGTCTTTATTGTTTATCAAATACAAATGCCTCCTTGTTGGCATTAAATATAAGTGTATATATTATATATATAATTATGTACTATATATGTGTTATAGTATATATACATATATTATAATAGAATAGAATAGAATAGAATAGAATACGATATGATACGATACGATACGATACGATACGATACGATACGATACGATACGATACGATACGATACGATACGATATAACATAATATAATATAATATAATATAATATAATATAATATAATATAATATAATATAATATAATATAATATAATATAATATAATATAATACAATACAATATAATATAATATAATATAATACAATACAATACAATACAATACAATACAATACAATATAATATAATATATAATATAATATAATATAATATAATACGATACAATACGATACAATACGATACAATACGATATAATATGATATAATATGATATAATATATATAATATAATATAATATAATATAATATAATATAATATAATATAATATAATATAATATAATATAATATAATATAATATAATACAATATAATATGATATGATATAATATAATATAATATATAATAATATAACATAACATAGTATAACAGTATAGTATAGCATAGTATAACATAGCATAGTATAGTATAGCATAGTTTGATATGATATGATATAACTCTTACTTTGAAAACCTTTCATAATCTGGCCTTAACTTTCTTTCCTAGCCTGTTTATAGATCACATATACCTTGTGGTCCAGTCAAACTGGCCATCTTACTGTTCTTTATATAAGCCAATTCTTTCCTTTCCAATAAGCCAATTCATCCTTATGAGTTTGAAATTAACTTTTTCTTTATCTCTATCTCTATAAATCTCTTGTTCATGTCAAGACTCAGACAAGCTCCATCTTTAATAGATGGTCTTTTCTGATCTCCCAAGATCCTAGTAACCACTTCTCCAAAATTACTTTATAAATTTTAGTAAATACTTTATAAATCTTAGCAAATCTAGCTATATTTATTTAAGTTCATGTCTGCCCTGATACAGTGTAGATTCTTTATTGCATGTTTTGACTTTTTAATTTCCCATGCCTTGTAAGGTGCCTGACATATAGAAGGAGCTTAATAAATGATTGTTGATTGATTTATTATGTCAAGTCCCATTATCAAGCTCTGATTGGAACTTACAAATTTTTTCTACTCCCTTTAGGTTTATTATAGAACCTCTGAGTTGGAAAAATCCATCATCACCCAGGTAAGACGTCATATGACTGTTCTCTACACACAGCATCTGCTTAAAGACAACTGCTGAGAAGGAACTAACTGCTTTCTTAAGCAGCCCCATTACACTTTAGAATAGCTCTAATTGGTAGGAAGTTTTGTATTTTTGTTGTTGTTGTTGTTTGTTTTGTTTTGTTTTGTTCATTACATTGAGTCTAAATCTGCCTTTGAAACCTCTGTCTACTGTTACTAGTCCTGTCCTCTAGGGCCAAGCAGAATAAGCCCTCTTCCACTTCTAACTGACAGATCTTCAGGTATTTGAAGATTGCTATATTTGTCCCATTAGGCCTTTCTTTCTCCAAGCTAAACTGATGTGGTCATTAGTCCTTTCCTCATTCTTCTGGTTATTCACTTCTGAAACCCTCTGGATTGCTATATTCCAAGGATAAAATATAGACAACCAGATACTTTAAGATATGAATGTACAGAACATCATAAAAGAATTAGGGTGGCTCTTTGTAACTACCCTCAAAATTTATAAGGATCATTCAACCATTTCTGAATCCCTCTGACTGTATTCCCATCCACAAGTCCCTCCATATTGTCAATAACATAACATGAGAAAATGATATCAAATTCTTCATTGAAACTTGAGAATACTTTGTCTGCAACATTCATCTGATCTATTGATTGATCTACTATATGAAAACAAAGAAATGAAATTAACTTGGCATGGTCCATTCTGAATGAAACATTGATGAATTTTTTGTTTTATCTGTTTTCAAGATCACAAACAAACAAAAAAAACCTTTACAATCCATGCTTTTAATAATGTCTTAGAATTATGCCGAGAATTGAAATTAAGTTCATTGGCTTTGGCTCCTTTTAGCCATGCCATAACATGATAGTTGCTAAGCAATAAACATCTATTAATTTTCTACCTTGTGCCAACCACAGGGCTAAGTGCTATTTGGATATAAAGAAAGGTATAAGATAATCCAAGCCCTCAAGAGACTAACAATTTAATGGGGAAAGAAAACATATACAAAGAAGCTGAAAAGGATGGGGATGGTGGTGCAGGGGTTATCTTGCTTGAAGGCATGATGAAGTCCTGCAACCAGTGGGAAAATTCATGCGAAGAAGTGTAAGTTGCAGAATTGATTTCATCATGCAGAATAATGAGATCCTATAGATGTAGACCAGCTCCTGAGAAGTTTTTGCTGCAAAAATCAATCTATTATCTATAAAAACTCTCATACCCATATACTTTAACATTTGAAACAAATTTTCTAACCCTTTAAAAGTATTCTAAATAAAGAATTACATTGGTCTTTGAAGCAGTTTGCTAAAAAGTATTAAAATATAGATATTCCAAATAGTATAGGTTTATGATATAAACTGTCTAACATGGGGAAAGATGGAAATATACTAGGAAAAATCAATAGAAACCTTAATATAACTTATGGTTGGGATTGGAAAATCAGTGTCATAATTTAGCAAGCATAGCCAATGATGCATTTCATTCATCTGGACTTAGGTATCTTTTTGAAGCATCTTTGTTTTTCTTAGTAAATGATCTATTGTCTGATTAAGATGGCCAGAAGTTCGAAGCTTAGCTGGATTCCTTCTAATAACAGTTTTGGTACATTCTTCAATGAATAATTCAGTTCCATCATTAAAAATGACCTTTTCAAAACCTTTAATATTCCAGTATTTGTATTGCATTGCCCATGACAAGCACCTTTTCTTTGTTTTGCTTTGTTTTGCTTTTGCTGGTCATCTTCATTGTTTTTCCAATTTCAAGATGCCTCCACTGTGCAAAGTAAAAGAGTCAGTAATAACCATTCAAATTGCTAGGTTCCATCTGAAGTTCTGTGTTTGCTTTAAGAAGATTAATAACAGTTTGTCACTTCTCGGTGCTGTTTTTCATTTTCAAATGCACTTTACATTGGGTTTCACTGTGACAAATCCTATTTTGTGTATGTAAGATATCCTTGAAACACTTAACTCCTTTGTAGTAACAGTGACTGTAATATATCTAAGCATCATCAAGAGAGGCTCTTTAAGAGGTACAACTTTTGCACATTCTTTGGGTTACAAAGCATCCTTAAAAACACGACATAAGAGACTCTAGGGATTATCTCTAGGTTTGGGGAGGCGCTAAACCTATTTGAGGTGGCTGCTTAAAAAGTTTTAGTGACAGCAGTGTATAATCAAAGAAGTTTGGAGACCTCCATAATAAAAGGACCACCAGAAGAGAAAGAATTTCATTTCCCATGAGGTTTCATGTCTCAAGGATAAGTCCAATTGACACTCAAACAGTTTCTTTTCCCATGAGTGAAACCATGTATAGATGGTATAGGGGGATTGTGTTACGGGATGACAATGTTGAATACCAGGAGAAGTAAAGCTGCAAGCAGAGATTGACTATGCCCTAGACTGAACATTGTCATTATCTTTTTGATAGTTTCTAGAAACTAAGAGATATTGGGATCAGGAGATTATTTCCCATGAGGCTTTGGTCTTCAATTTCATAAAAAAAAAATGCTAATTGCTAACTTTGGCACATGTAAATATGCAGTCTAGTAGTCATGTTTGAGCCAACTTTCCTGTCCCCCCGATATTGCCTTGCTGTAAGCACTTTAAACCAAAGAAAGAAAGAAGATTGTTGCAGCCCTACAGTGGAACAACAAAGTGGATGTTAGGACCCATCAGTGTTTCTGTAGTGATTATGTCTATGTATCAAAACTCTAGCCAAATATTTTTATCCTTAGATTCAGGATGAGGAAGCTCTGGGAAATTCAACTGGCCTGGATTAAAAGGATGTTCTCCTGTTTTTTTTATTATTATAGGAATGTTAGTATTTGCTCAAACAAACCTTCCTGATTTGCTTTCTAAATTTTCCATACAGTTCAGGAGAGGAGAGCTATCGATGGAAACAAGTGAGGTTTTACCTTGAAATAGAAGTATGTGAATAAAGCATTAATAATTCTTTAATGATCATAAAAAATGAAGTGTTTCTACAGTTTGTGTATGATAGTTGCTTCTTGACTTTATGTTTTAAAATGTATGCATATATGCATTTTTATTTCATAAACTTTTTTTTAAAGAATCCACAAGAAGCACCAATATCTGTATAGAATTCCCTTGAAATTGTGTGACTTCATTGTTAATGTTAATCACCAAATATTGGCCCAGCTTAACATCAGGAATTCCAATCCAATCCAATAAAGAGAATTTCAAATTTAAAAAAAATCACAGGTAAATCAAATCCTCCAAATATAAGTACATCTACATATACATCAATATAGGGTATCCCAAAAGTCTTGAAACAGTTTCAAACTATTAAAACATAAGTTCTTATCCCAAAAGTTAGTGTGCGTGTGTATACACACAAACATATATATATACATATATGTGTGTGTATATAACATATATCATGCATTTATAAGACATATGTAGGCATATGGCTCATAATAATGTATAGGTTATACGTATAGGTGATCCGTGTGTGTGTGTGTGTGTGTGTGTATATACACACACACACACATATACACACACACATGGATATATGTATAGGCGATCCATGTATGTGTGTGTGTGTGTGTGTGTGTGTGTGTGTGTATATATATATATATATATATATATATATATACACACACATATATATATACATGACTTTGGGGACTATATATGTATGTATATATGTACATATTTATGCATGCATCACCATTCTGAAAGTCTAACTAATAAAAATTGAATCAAGTGCTTTAAATTTTGAAGAGTTATTCACATATATAATCTTATTTGTGGCCTCAAAACATCCCTGTGAGATAATCAATATTATCCTCATTTTGCAGATGAGAAAACCGAGACTTAGCAAGGCTAAGTGACTTGCCTATAGTTAAGCAGCTGGCTGTCATCAGAAACAAGAATCAAGCACTGGATTTCCAGACTCCAAGTCCAGCCCTCTGCAACCATAGCTCCCATAAAGGAATGAAATACAAAAAAGACTAGCCATAAGTAGCCAAAACTATGAAAAGCAAAAGAACGAAGCCAGGAAACATCATTCAGAGGGTGGGACAGGACGGCTTGCAAGGGCAGAATCACTTGATGAATATGTTTTTGTGACAAGGTACAAAACAAAACTCCTTTGAATGATGAGACTTTTTCCCTCATTTCTGTAACCTCTCCAGTATATATGGGTGTGGATAACATATTTGCTCATGGCATCTTTTTAGCTACTCCCTAAAAGTAATGAATATGGATGGGAAGTTTCCAGTCTCCAGAAATTTATTTAATGTAAACTATGATGAAGGTTCCTAAATAAATATCATAGTTTATGGCAGAGATCACAAAAAAAGACCTGCCTTAATTCTTGTCCTTGCCTAATCTCTGCCTCAAAGAATGGCATATATATGGAAAGGAAGAGAGAATTATATTGCTATCATTATATTATTGCCATGCATTGAACTCACGATGAGATCATATTGGAGACAGAAAAAGAGTTATTATGCACTTTGATGAGAGGAATATCAAATGTTATAGTCATGTGAAATCTCACTTCAACAAAGAAGTTCAATGAATTTTTTTTAAAAAAGCTTGTAAAAACAAGTCATTATGCTAGGTTCTGGGTTATATCTGAGTATACAAAGGCAAAAAGGAAATAGATTGTGCCCTCCAGGAATTTACCTTCTGCTGGAGATCATGAGTAGTTAGGATACATACTGTTAAGAGATGACTACAATTTAAGGCAGGAAATGATGGTGGGAAAGGAGATGCAAATTTTCTAATAAGATTTAGGAAAGAGAAGAGCTCTTACAGTTCTTATAAGTAGATCAGGAAGAGACTTACAGAGAAGTTAGTAAATGAGCTTAGTCTTAAGGGTATACAGATTCTGAAAGGTAAAGATGGAGAGGATATACGCAAGCATGAGACATGACATATGCAGATGGATAGTAATAGCTAGTGGTACATCAAAATCAGGAAATAGCTAGTTATTTAGTTTGGCTAAAATGTGGAATATCTGGAAGGGAGTAATGAAATGAAGTTAGAAAGAAGGTTTGGAGCAAGAGGATGGTCATTACCACTAGGCTAAGAATTTTATATTTTATCCTTTGGAAAACAGAGAGCCATTGAAGACCACTGAACAGGAGAATGACATAGACCTTTACCTTAAAAGGAATGTCTTGACAGCTCTCTAAAAGATTGATTGGAGAGGAGTAACTATAGGCTGGGACACTACTTAAGATTACTTTAGCTGCGTCAAGAAATAATGAGGTCCAAAATGAAAGTGTTGAGTATGTGAACAAAGACAGAAGGATAAGTAAGAGAGTTCAGGGAAATAGAATAAACAGGTCTGCCATTGATTGGATATGAGAAATAAGAGGAATCACATAACAGTACAATCTCTTCTACAATGTATTTTATAATAATCACTTTTGAAGTCAATCACTTTTATTATATGCTTTAAAAATATATAAGGCCAACAAATGTCCATTTTTGAAACATTGTTTATGTGTCAACATTTATCCTTATTGCCACCAAACGGCTTTCCTTTAATAGGAAGATTATGGTCCTGCAATAAGGAGCACTTTACAAAATGATAATGTATGGTAATGTATGTTTTTTCTGTAATGTATTTTGAAGAGTCAGCACTATAACCTAATGCTGTAACTAGCCAGAACTTTCCATTTCATGAAGGGGCTTCCAACAAGTGATTCAAAGTGGGAGGAGGAAAAAATCAGGAAGTTCAGCATCTAAACGATTGCCTTGGAATTTATTTGTGTTGTTCCTGTGTCCTGATCTCTCTTTACATGAGGTGGTTCAGGGCTCCAGATTTCCTGACCCCTACCTCTTTACTCTTCGGTAGGGGAGCTGACTCACACACTCCCCAGTGCCAGATTTTCAAACACTGTCTGTTTTCTTTCCCACGAGTCCAGTAACTACTGTCTTGTTGACTCATATGCCCTCCAGACAGCAAGGGACTGCAGGGCTCACAAAGTCTCCTCCTTTCCCTGTAGGGAAGGTACATCATCCTTTTCCCAAATAAGTTAGGTCTGATTTTTGAGTGTAATGAAATTGTTAAGCTTGTGTAGCAACTCAGAGGACTCACACATATGTACACACACACACACACACACACACACACACACACACACACACAGATACATGCATATAAGAACATACACATATGCCACATCAAAAGGTTTCTCTTCACTCAGGGCCATACTTTCTTAAATTTCAGTTTACTAATGCTGTCAAATAGAGATAAGCATATGTTTGTCAAGATTACTTCCTGAGAAGATCACATTTTGAGCTCACTAAATGAATGGTGCTTTTGAAAGAAATTAAAGTAAAGGTCTTTGTTTCTCTCTACTACCACTCCACTCTCCTTCCTCCCAAAGTGGTTTGGATTAGTAAAGCAGTTAATAAAATTGCTTTAGCCAAATTCATGTGTATAATATTTTTCCTCATGTAGCTCATTTGAAAAAGCCTACTTCTGTATTACACTTCCTCCTGTTGTCCAGATTTCACATTATCACTAAATCATGCTAAAGCCTCCTAACAAGACTGAAATTTAATTAGAAACAAAACTGCCTCAAAAGCCTTGGGACTCACTCTTCATCCAAGAGTAACTACTGTAGGACTGTAGTCTATTTCAAATATTTTCCAACATTAGAGTTACTGATATGTAGGACATCAATTAACAAATATTGGGACCCTATACCTGGTCTAGGTGATAATGGAGAGATGTTGAATAAGAGTGAAATGAGGCTTCTGCTTTCAAATAAATTAAAAACCAGCTATTTAGTGAAATGAGCAGCTAAGTGGCAGAGCTGGGCCTGAAGTCAGGGAGACTCATGTTCCTGAGCTCAAATGCGGCCTCAGACACTTACTAGCTGTGTGTGACCCTGGGCAAGTCACTTCACCTTGTTTGCCTCAGTTTCCTCATCTGTAAAATGAGCTGGAGAAGGAAATGGCATACCACTCCAGTATCTTTGCCAAGAAAATCCCAAATGAGGTCATGAAGAGTCAGACACAACTGAAATAATTGAAAAACAAGATCTAGTGAAAAGAGGACTAAATTTGGAAAAGGAACAGAGTTGAATCTTATCTCTACCATTTACTAATATGTGACCTTGACCAAGTCACTTTCCTCTCTAGGTTTTTATTTCCTCATATTTAAAATGAGGTGGTTGGATTAGGTAACCTCCAAGGTCCTTTCAGCTCTAAATCTTTGATCTTATGACCCTATGAACTTGCATTAAAAAAAAAAACAATGAAAGAAACCTTAGGTGACTTTAGGTACATACTTCAGAGATGAGACAAGTATGTGAGGTCATAGGAGTTGGAAAAGGCAAGGTTTCCTGAAGGAAGTAGGACTTCCATTGAATTTTGAAAGATGAACAGCAGGATCTAGATAAACATGGACAGTGAGATATCTAAGTACAGAATAAATAGCAGGAAATAGCATTGGCACTTCTACCATAGTAATAGAATCTCGAAGTTAGGAGTCAACTTAAAGATCAATCAGTTTGGTGTCTTCTTATGCAGAAATCCCCTCTTTGACATACCTAAGAGATTACAATTCAGCTTCTGTGAATGTTTCTAGGAATGGGAAAGAATAAACTGCTAGGCTACTTCACAAGTAGCCCATTCATTCTTTTTTTTTTTTCAGAGAGCTCTAATCTTTAGCTCTTCTTGTATTGAATTAATCTCCATTTCTTTTCAGGTAGATAACACAGCTTCTGTCAGACTCAGTGTCCTCATCTATCAAATGGGAATAATAATAGACTCTACTTCCCAGGGTTTTTGGGAGAATCAAATAAGATAATATTTCTAAAGTGCCTTGTAAATTTATATAAATGCTAAAAATTCTTATTATTAGTGTTAATAATGGTAATAAATATATACTCATTCTACCTATTTTCATCCGCTAAAGAACCACAGAATACACACTTCCTCATCAAAATACCATCCTGTCAAATATTTAAAAATCTGTCATATTATATCTGAATCTTTTGTCTTCCAGACAAAACATTTTCACTCACATATTTCATAATAGGAGTGAGGGGTAGGATATACTCTGTATTGAAAACAATAGAAAAGAAAAAAAGTTATTAATAAAAATGTTTTAAAATAAAAACAAATGAGTAAATGCATAAAACATCTCTTGGGGGCTTATTTATTTCTTATATAAAAACATTTTTCAGATATCTCATCATCCTAGTTGTCCTCCTCTGTATTCTAGTGAAATTATGTCATAAAACTACATATTAAATCAATGAAATATCTACACAATGAAATCATTTTTTTAATATTGCTGTAATATTGAAACTGATTTATTGCTGATTCAACCAAAACCCCTCAGTCTTTATCATATTCTATTTCTAGTTTCTGAAGGAGAAAGTTGTAGAAGATGGACTAAGGAAGAGAAAAGGACTTGAGCATAGAAAGGAGAAGAAAAATCATATAGGTAACTTGGATGAGTTTGGACAAGTAGAGAAGAAGTTGAATTTGAATAGGAGCAATTTTGAGAAAATTGTGGAAAATTTTAAGGAGAAAAACCTCCAGGCCCACATACTAGTCTAGATTTTAATTCTTAGTTGAAAGAGAAGTAGGACCAAGGGCCATTACAAAGAACATAAGTGTATTAAAGAGGATTAAGGAGAACCAAGGAAGATTATCACATAAGATATGACCAAGAAGGATAAGGAGAAGATAGGTGGCAAGGCAAAGCAAGCTAAGTAAAAAAAAAAAAGGGAGGGGGAGTGGAACAATTAGAGAGTAAAACAAATTAATAGAATGGAGCGGTGAGTGGGGAAATAGGAAGTTGGCCCATGGATCAAGGGTATTTGAGTGTGGCTGGGGAGTAACTGGAAATAAGACAAGGATGCTAGGTAGAGTTGTCAAGTTATTAAGAGGTGATAACTGAACCCAAAAGTTTTTACCATTTGCTTAGGACTGAGGTATAAAAAACCACAAAAATGTTTAAGAAGAAAAAGTTTAAACTACTGAAAATCTCAACTGTTTTAGAGAGTATGGACAATTGTTCAGTGAGATGCATCAAGTGTTCAGTGTTTATATTTCATCCACTGTCAAGAAATTGCTACTATGTTCCAAGTGCTAGACTGTCCTCCCTCCTGAAGGAAGGCAAAGGTGAAGGAACTTACAGAAAACCTTCCTACTTTTATGGTTGTTAGAGAGAACATAGGCTTTTCAAAGAAATAATTCAAAGTTCAATGAAAAAGAGGGGGAAAAAAGGTAGAGGGAGCTGAAGTAGGGAAGGAAAGACATTGCCCTTAGAATGTTAGAGAATGGAACAGTGTTAGACAAAAGAGAAGAGAAAAGGATATCTGTATAATTAAAGCTCAAAAACAGATTTTAAATTCCTCCTGAAGAGGAAAATAAGTGGGTGCTCTGAGAAAGAAGAAGCTACTGGTCCTCCGAAGGATGACACAGTCTAATCACAAAAGCTTTCCAAAAGAGATGACCCAATAACTGGCAGAGGGAAAAAAAAATAAGAGTACTAAACAGTCAGCCATTTGTGGATGTGATGACAACAAAAATAAATGCCTATTGTCTTCCAGTGATATGTATTTAAAGCAAAACTAAGAATCCCTCAACACTTATCTAAATGGATGTCAGCTTCTTACTTCTGGTGATTACTTTGGTCACAAATCACACTGCCAAAAGAAAGAGAAAAATTATTCTGAACAGATATAAAGTCTTTATTAAAATCCGAAGACCATAGGGATGAAGATTGTGTTTTCTTCACTGCTGGGAAATGAGGCATAACAGAAAGTTTAATTTGGAAAGTAAACACCTGGCTAAGAAGATAGTGTCTGGGAATGGTATTTGGATTTCTAGACTAGGGAATAAATTGTAAGGATGACAGATTTCTAAAGAGAGAAGGAGTATATGTAATAAAAGTTAGTAAAAATGCAGTTGCCTGGTGTCTTGCAAATTTAATCAAAATGACTTTAACCATAAATGCTGGAGGAGGGAAAAGATAGTTTATGTACGTTCCCTAAGTTAGAAAACACAGAGATTCACTACCAAGAAGGAAGAAAAATAACAATAGAATACATAGAATCACCCAGAACTTGACAGGAGACAAGGAAGGCAGTTTTCAAGGTTTATTATAAACTTAGAATTGCCCTCTACTCCCTCTACTTACACAGCATTTTTCCATCTAAGCCCTTCTTTCCAGTGACACAGCTACCATCTTTGTTCAGTCCCTCCTCACCTCTCACCCTGACTATTCCAAGCACTTTCTAATTGGTCTTTTTGTCTTAAGTCGCTCAGCACTAGTCCATCTTACATATTGCTGACAAAGTAATTTTCCTTAAGCATAGTTATGACCGTATGACTTCCCTACTCAATCAACCCCAATGGCTTCCTATTACCTCTAGGATCAAATATAAATTCTTTATTTACCTTTTAGGGTCTATACAACTTGGATTCAACCCATCTTTCCATATTCTGTGATCCAGCCAAACAGACCTTCTCTCTGTTCCTTATACATGACACTCCCTATCTTATTATCTCCATGCCTTTGCTAGAGAAATAAATATGGAATACTAAGGAATCAGTTAAATATACAGGAATGATGGGTGATGGGATTCACACTGGAATGCCTAAAAGAAAAAGACCATGTGTTTGGGACCTAGACCCCAAAGCCCCTGAACCCAGATCTCTGGCATTCACCTGAGGCACCTAGCCCATCCCAGTCAATAATCCTTTTAATTGCCCTTTTACTGTGGCCCTTGTTGTCTGCACCTGGCCCACCCCAGGATACTTGCCCCTCCTTAATGCCATCCATATTTTCCCACAGTTTTTCTGCATACAAGTACCAATTTTATCATCATCAAATGCTCAGATTGTTAAAATCTGGCCCACTTGTATTGGTGTCACAAATAAGCTCATTACTTCGACTGGAAGGTCTGAGTTATGGTCAAATTCTTTCAAGGCAGACCCACACCCTTTACCCTTTCATTTCAGGGTTCCCAGCACCCATAGACCTGCAACATGATGAAATACCTGGAATGCATCACCTTCTTATCTCTGCCTCATAGAGCCTCCCTCTTCCTTTAAGATGCAGCTCAAATAACATTTTTGGTATAAAACCCTTTCTGATCTGTATCCCCCCCAACCACTAGAACCCCCTATTTCAAACTACCTTACATTTATCTACTTTGTATATATTTATAATTATTAACGTTATATTGGTGTTCCATATAGTTTTATATGTACGTGTCTCAACCATTGGAACAACAGCTCATTCTGAATACAGAATCTACTTGTTTTTGTACTTGGATCTCCAATATCTATAACAGTGCCTGGCACATAGATGTTGTTCAGTCTTTTCAGTCGTATCTGATTCTTCCCAAACCCCATTTGGGGTTTTGTTGGCAAAGACAGTAGAGCAATTTGCCATTTCCTTCTCCAACTCATTTTTATAAATGAGGAAATAGAAACAAACAGTTAAGAGACTCTGTGCCCAGGGTCACACAGCTAGTAAGTGTCTGAGATTAGATTTAAACTCAGGAAGATGAGTCTTCTTGACTTCAGGCCCAACACTCTATCCACTGTGGCTCCTAGCTGTCAGCTGGTGCACAGCAAGTATTTAATAATTGATGGTAGTATAACCTATGGTCTCAACTATCAATATACAAATGCCCAAAGTTTGGACATCAGACAAAAGGAACTAAAGATACTAACACAGATAAGTAAATTTGACCTCATAGGAATCATCAAGAGTTTGCAGAATAAAGGCCATGACTAGGTTATATCTCTGTATGGGTATACATTATTCAAACGAAATTGTACAGGTAAAAAAGGGACAGGGAAAGAGTAGCTCAGTGTACTTAGAAGTTAAGGAAGGTGAGGAATCAGAATGAGAAAGGGGGGGTGCAGACTTTGAATATTTAGGTGACAGTTATGTGTTAATAAAAATCTCCTGAATCTCTAGCCAGTCTCTTGTCTCCAACTGCCTATTGTACATCTCACACTGGACATCCTATTTATATTTCAACTCAGCTTGTGCAAAACTGGGCTATTTTCGTTATATTTTACCCAAAACTATCCTATTCCTAACCTTTTTATTACTGCCAAGGATATCATCATCCACCCAGTCAGCTAGGCTTGAGACCTTGATATCATTCTTGACTTACTCCCCGTATCCAATCAGTTGGCAAATCCTATAAATTAAACTTTCATACTATCTCTCATATGTGATTTTTCTCCCCTCTGACAATGGCATCATCCTGGTACAAGCCCTCAGTACCTCATTCCTGGACTATTATAATACCCTATTGCTTATTCTCCCAATTTCAAGTCCCTCATTGTCTAATTCATCCTTCACTCAGCTGTCAAACTCATCTCCAAACCACTCAGTAAATTCAGAGGTCTCCCTATTGTCTCCAGAATAAAATATAAATATAAAATTTTCTGTATGATTTTAAGGTCCTCCATAACCTGTTCCTTCACCTTTCTAATTTTCTTACACCTTCCTCTACTCCACATACTCTGTGATACAGTGACACTGACCTTGGACAAGATAATCCACCTCCTGACTCAAGTATTTTCACTATCTGTTCCTCATGCTTTGAATAGTCTCCCTTTTCATCTCTACCACTTAGCTTCCTATAATATACATACATATATATTATGTATTGTTATATTATATATTATATTATAAATATATTTAAAATATTTATATATAATATTTTATATTATATATATATATAATATATTATTTGTACACAGTCCCCCTGTTGAGGTTTTGATATTTAGGGTGCTGGGATCACCCCCTCTCCATTGGATTGTGAGTTCCTTGAGAGTAGGCAATGTATTTTACCTTCCTTTGTAACTCTAGAGGTTACCATTATGTCTGGTACAGAGTAGAAACTTAATAATTGCTAGTCACATACCCCAAGAGCTTCATTTTAATATTGCCCACATCTGTCTTTGTGTTAACCAATCTGAGTTGATTACTACCCTTCAGAAGCACCTCTTCTTTGAAGGGCAAATAAACTATGATCCCACTGCCAGTTGGGGTCTGTGTTCTAAGAGAGACAGCCAAATGACCATTCTTATAATAATAACCTGCTAGCCTTATTAATAAAATGATTAAATTACCCAGAAACTATGTCTCTCGAACCTTTTCGAATGTCACATGGGAAACCCTTTCTAATTATCTTAGTTGTCTGTTCTCTCTTCATCTTCAAATTACATTGTTATTTATTTACCTGATTAAAAGTCACACAGCACCAATAGAATGTTAACTCCATGAGAACTGGAATTCTCTCTTTCTTCTTTTCCCCTCTTGGTATCCTCTGTTCCTAGTACATAGTAAGTGCTTACTGCATGATTGCTGAATTGAATTGCTCACAGTAGGTACCTAATGAATGTTTGCTGAATTTAATTGAACTGGACTGAATATTTATTTTATTTTATTATATATATGTACATATATATATGTACATATATATAATGCACATATAAAAATATACATTATATATATTTATATAGCATATAAATATATATAAAATATAGAATAGCATATAAATAACAAATAAATATGATAAATAAATATTGTATCACCTATATGTAGAAAACCCCCCAAACTTCATCATGAGTCCCAAATTGTCTGTCAAGCTCTAATCTTCATTTTCCTCCTTGACACTACCACCCAAATGTCCCAGTGACACTATAAGCTCAACATCCTAAAAATGAATTGATTATGGTCATTAACCTCCTTATTTTTTAATGGAACCTCTAATTACCCAATTATTATGAATCAAATTCTTAAAGTCATATTTGAATACTCTCATCCTCGACATCACAATTGATCTATTGACAATGTTCCTAACTCTATTTCCCCTTGACTCTCTCCACTATGCCCCTATATCTCCAAAGTCATTTCCCTTTCACATTACTATGGTCATCATGTTTATTAAGGCCAGCAGACAGTCCTGTAGTCAGGAAGATCTGAGTTCAAATCTGGACTCAGATAGTTAATAGTTGTATGATCCTGGAAAAATCATTTTACCTCCATCTGCCTCAGTTTCCTCATCTATAAAATGATGATAATAACAGAACCTACACCCCAGGGTTGCTGTAAGGATAAAATGAGATAATACTTGTAAAGTACTTTGCAAACCTTAAAGAATATACAATTGCTACATATTGTTAATATCAGATTTTTTTCAACTTATTGCTTTCATTATTTTAATAATAATGATGATAGTAATAGCTAGCATTTGTATGGCACTTTAAGGTTCTCATAATGTTTAACATAATATTTGCACTATGCAATATGCTTATTTTCAGTTTGGGAAGCTGGCAAAGGAATCTAGAAGGTTTATGCCCTGGCTATAGTCTAGAGGGTATAGTCTATTGCATATTTAATCACAAACAAAAATCATTTCAGGGAATGAGTTAAATATGGTGAAAGCAGAGGCTATTTTGTTGCTTGATTACATTTAAATTAGATCCTAGTTAAAAGACTGTTTGATATACTGGTCACAGAATACCCTGGTGAAAGGAGACAACTCTTATTTGCCAAATCATCAGTGGAAAATTGATAAAGCATGAGGGAAAGAAGTTAGCAGACATGACTATCTCATTCTGACATATGATGGTGACATGAGATAAAACACAATCCTCCTTCCAGCCAAACAGGACTACCTATGATTTTACACTTGTCTCACTTATTTCAATTGATGCCTTTACTCAAACCATGCTCAAGTTTTAGAATGTTCTAGGTTCTCTGAATCACTGATCCCAATTAGATATAACCCTTCCTTCTCTGCTCAATAGCACCTAAAACAATCCAATTAAGATTATAGGTACTTGTGTTGTATATTTTCAACCGCCCATTAAATTACAAACTCATGGGCAAGGAACCATGCCTTATTTATCTTGGAATTCTTCACATCTTACATGATGTTTTGTACTTCTTCAGTTCTTCCAATGAGGTCTGAGTTCATCATTGTGGGTATTCCTTCTGACTGAAGTTACAATCCCTCACAGATTAAGCAGACAGCCTGATGAATTGCTAAGCCCCCTTTCCAAAATATCATTACATAATCAGTCAGCCTTCTTATCCTGAGTTTCAGCAAACACAGCTACGCTGCTTTACAGACCAGACATAGAGCCATCGACACATGGATACAAGAACACAAAGTTAAACCTTTCCAACTCAGTGCAGCATCTGTCAAAAGCTTCTGCCATCAGGCAACTCTGTTACAATGATACATCACTGGAATTTCAGTTTAGGGCCTTAAAAATAGTAATTGCTGATAAATGTTGGCTAAAATAAATTAAATTGGCTCAAAAAGGGAGAGGCAGAAACTAGCCATTCTTTTTTCTTTTTTTTTTCTTGCTGTGAGCCATGTCTTCAGCTTTCCTCTTCATTGACCGATCCTTCACTGTTAAAACAAATTGCAGAACAAATGGCATGTGTATTAATGCCCTGTTCTTCATCCTCCAGGCTGAAATAATTTCTATCTTCTTTAGCTTACCATATCTTAGCACAGGGCATTCACATAGAAGAGAGTCTTTCAATAAATAGCTATTAGAAGTGTGTGTGTGACTGCTAGCCCAGCTCGTTTGAGTTAAAATATCTCATGCAAATCCTTTGGTTCAGTTACTGCTTGCTACACAGTGAAAGAATACCATGCATGGTTTTCTCTTTCTTTTTAGACAGTTGCTTAAATCCAAGTAGACTTACTTCTTAAACGAGAGTGTTGTCATCTTCCAGTTTGCATTCTTCGAAAAGAATATTGGTTTTGAGTACAAAGGAGCGGGGGATAAGCTTGGGCACGTAGGGAATGGCAGTTTTCCATGGCAGTATATCATGAAGAAAGGCAGCAAGCACCTGGCAGAAGAAGCTACTGTGAAGAAACTATGGGATGAAATCCAAACTGAAATCTCTAAATTAATGGCATTCAATTATTAAACAGAGTTTTCCTTTATGCACATGTTTTACTTTACGGGTATTTGATCCTGAACTCCACCTGGGTGACCAGTTAATAGGAATAGGTATTATTTGTTCAGTGAGTAAGTGAATTTGACATCCACCCAGTTCCTGGGAAATTATAATACTATATCCATGACATGATTTGGCAATGCACTTAGAGGAAGAAAAGGCTAAGTCTGGATTTGCGTTTGGCTCTTACTAGCTAAGTGACCTTTGCCTCGGCCTCACACTGTCTGAAGAACTCCCAGAAGATTCACATCAAGCTCACAGCCATCTTATCAGTCGTTGTGTTGTCTCAGAAGAAGATATAGTTATAGAAACTCATCTTATTGCCGGTCATATCCAACAGAGGAGCCGAGGAACTGCAGTATTCCCAGAACTTCTGACTTGACAGAGGAAGTTCTCTTGGAGAAGAGGCCACAGAGTTCTCACATGCTGATCATTTGGGAAATGAAAGCTCCAAAGAATAGAATCACTCCTTTTAATATCTCCTAAATGGGCAGCTCTTTCTGGATCATTGACCAATCCACTTTGACATACAAGCTTTCATGAGCCCTTGGGTGGGGCCTAAGTGTCATGTCTGTCCTTTACTGAGAGATCAAAACACCTGCTACATCCCCAATGAGTCAAATGTGCTCCAACGGGATTGATTGCCTCTACTTCACAATGTAAAATAGGTTACAAATGTTAAAGCATTATATAACTGTTAGCAATTGTTGTTAATTACATCTAGTTTCTAAAACCATTCTTAAGAGCAGGTCACATTAATAACAATAACAATACTGAAGAGACTTTGTTTTACAAGACTTTAAAAGTACGTTATCTCCACATATGTTGTCAGGAAAAAAAAAAAGTGTTATTTTTTAAGTAACAGCTTTCTCAAAGGTGTCTTGGGAAGAGAGGAAGGGAATGTTATTAAGCTTCTACCATGTACCAGGCACCACCCTATGTACTTCACAGATATTCTCATTTGATGATCACAATAATCCTGGAAGGTAGGTGTGATTATTATTCCCATTTTAAAGCTGAGGAAACTGAGGCAAGCAGAGATTAAGTGTTTTGTCCAGGGTCACATAGCTAGTAATTGCCTGAGGGTGAATTTGAACTCAAGTCATCCTCCTCCAGGTCAAGTGCTTTACCCTCTGTACCACCCAATGGTCTCAAAATTGGCACAGAATAAAAAGTACTAGATCTGAACTCAAAGTACCCAGACCTGGTTCTAGTACTCACTACTTATGTATCATCATCATCACAGGTTGTTGTGTTTGTTCTTTGTTCTTGAAGATGAACATGACATCAGGGAGATGACGACATGACTTGCAATTGATTTTTATTTGACTAAGGGAGGGATCTGCAAGGTCCCCAGCCTCACTTTCTCCTCCAGAGCCATCTGGATCCAGTGGACAGATACACATCATGAAGACTGGAGATGGCCCAGGATGCAGTGGGAGACCCTGGCCCTTTTAAGCTAAGGTCTTTTCAGATTCTCACTTTGAGTGAGATACTGTCTGTTCAGCAAATAGGCCTCTTTAAAGAGTGAGTCAAGGGATGTCCCCTTTAACAAAAAAAAAAAATCAAACTGGGCAGGGAAGACCTCAGGTTGTTGGCCAATAGGGAAATGTTTACTACTTACATTAGTCTGAGCCAGGAGGGCCCAAAAATAACCATTAAGTGATGTTTGGGCAGGGTCATCATCCAAAAAATTAATTTTATATAACACTACTTTGTACTAAGAACTATACTAAGCATTTTACGATTATTATTTCATTTGATCCTCACAAAAACCCCAAGAGATAGATGTTATTATTATAGCCATTTTACCGATCATAAAACTAAGGCAAACAAAAGTTAAATGAATTGCCTGGTCACTTAGATCACATTTGAACTTGTGTCCTGATGCCAGGCCCAGCACTCTATCCACGGAAGCACCACCTGCCCTACCTTGTATGCACTTTATATATATTTTGTATTCATTTATTGTACATAGATTATTTCCCCTAGCAGAGTAAAAGCTTTGTAAGGGCAAAAAAAGTTTTTATTTTCGTTTTTGTTTCACCAGCACCTAACACAATGTCAGACACCTACTAGACACTTAATAAGTGTTTTTGAATGAAACTGAATCTCTTGGTCATAGACATTGGTGAAGTAGTTTCCACACCACAAGTTCCCCAAGACAAAAAATAAAATAAAATAAAACACATATACGTATTCATGTGCATACACATTCATTAACACTACAGTTTTGATACCATGGGCCCTAATTAACACCAAAACATAAACAGAATTGAAATGACTACTAGTAAACATCATAAAAATAAATGTTACCAAACTTTCCCAAATCCTCCTTCTACTTCACTTCCAGCATAAGATAGGATAACATAACTCTGGTATCCAATCTCCTCATCTATAAAGTGAAGAGATTAGACAGCCTCTAAGATTCTACCCAGTCCTAAAGCCCATGATCTGCATGCAAATTGACTAGATGAAGATTTTGCACATGTGTCCCAAAAAACAATTCCTCACTGAGACACACAATTTCCCAACACTGAGCTACCTGCCACACTAACCCTCTGGGTCAAAGTCACAGCCAGCTCTGTCCTCTGTAGCTAGGCAACTTAGACCTTGGAGGAATCAGGCTCTAGGTTGTTCTGACAGATTCACTCACTGATAACCTGTTTCACGGTGATCTCACCCCAAAAATGGATTCATGTGCAGAATCATCATTTGCCATTTGCCATGCTACAGCTATTTTTATTTTTTTTAAGCCAGAGGACTATAGAACATGCCAATGCAACACCTTTTTGTAGCTCCCGATTCACTTAAAAACTTGCCCAAAACCCAAGAAAGTCAAGGGAATGTTTAAAATGAGAACCCACAGTCTGTCTGTGTACAATGTAATGACGGAAAAAAGATCAATATAGCTTTAATTGCACTGCATCTTTCTCTTCTCCAAGAGCATGATTCACAAAGGGAAAACCGAAAATGTTACATCTGGTCCTTTTTTCCTCCCTCCCTAATATCTCACCTTATTTCTTTTATTTTTTGTAAGCACATCTAATTTTAAAACATAAATAGCCTTGACAGGAACTAAAATGGATTTTTACAATGCAGTAGTGAAAAAATAATGAACTTCACTAGGTCTTGATTCACCTAAGGCTTACTGTATGCATTATTTCAAACTCATAAAATATCATTTTTATGACATAACTCTTAAGAGTCAGTTTTCAGAGTTGAATGAGGCATACCATAAGAGAAACTTCATTAGGCAATAAGGTAAGAAGATATAAAATCTCAATGATGTTTGTTTGATAAATCACATTTTAGATCTGTTACAATATCCAATTTTAAATATGCCCATAACAGCTTATATGGGTGGCAATTACTTCTAGTAATGCTATAACAAATCATAATTTCCTGTTGACTACTTGTTTATTGGTGAGAGAAATTTTTTTTTTCTGTTTTGAACTGAATGTGGATGACAGACAGAGGTGTTGCTGAATGAGAATTTGCAAAAAAAAAAAAAAAAGATTCAATTAAATAAAACACTATCCAGATAGAAAGCTTTTCATTTTATGAATTCCTGAATGGCATACCAATTTTAATTTAGGGTTTGTTTTTTGCAAAGTTTTCTTTTCTGTGAACACTCAAATATATTTACTTGCATGTTTATGTGTTTAATCCCCGGACACCAATCCCAATTGAAGCCAGGGATTGTTTCATTTTTTTTTCTTTCTAACCTCAGAGTTCAGCCCAGTGCCTGACACAGTGGAAAGGCTTACCAAATGTTTATTTAAATAAATTGTTGTTGTTGTTTTCCTGACTTATACAAATACATGGTTCATTTTCAGAATTTAAAGAGCTACAATTAAACACATTTAAATCAAATACAATTAAACATCCAAAAAGACTTCAAGGATACCTGTACGAGTGAAAAATAAATCATGTCATCTATGAATTTGTAAAGGATCCTATCTTTGATCAAGTAATTAAGATGAAAGTGCCTCAGAGAACAGTTACTGGGGAGCCCTCAGGTAATCTCCAAAGCAGAATGATACTGCATTCAGTGTTTACATTGATATAATAGAGGCATTTCCTTTTGCTTCAGTTTAAAAAAATAAATAAATAAAAAGGTAGGATCCAGTCTGTCACTAATTAAATGTGTTAAGCAATTTAAGGAACTCTCCTGGGAAGTAAATGCAGACATTTTTGGTGCTGAAGAAATGGGGAGGTTTATTCAATGTTCTGCAAGTGAGTAAATTAATTCCTAGATGAAAACATGGAATATTGGGGAGGTAGGGAGGGTAAAGAGAAGAGCATTGGTAGTAAGAAAACTCATTGTATTGAGAAGTTAAACATGACATATGGATTCTTGTTACTTGTTAATACCATTTTCCAAATAGGAAAATGGCTATTAGAAAAGGGAAGCTAGGTGGTGTGGTGGACAGAATGCTTTTGGTGGAGTAGGGAGGAAGTGAGTTCAAATCAGGCCTTAGACACTTATTAGTTGAACAAGTCACTTCACGCTGTTTGCCTCAGTTTCCTCTTTGGTAAAATGAGCTGAAGAAGGAAATGAAAAATCACTCCAGTAATTTTTCAAAGAAAACTCCCAAGGACAGGGGGTCACAAAGAATTACACATGACTGAAAAGACTGAACAACAGGGTCCCTTCTCTTTCTGTTTGCTATGCTACTGCCTCTTTCAGATGTCACATTGGATTTACTTAAGAAGCCAGAGAGAGGGAGTGGAAGAGCAGTTTTGGAAGCATCCACTAAGTAAAGGAGAAGTCTTCATTAAAAAAAAAAATATGGCAGCTAGGTGGTGCAATGATAGAACAATGGTCATGGAGTCAGGAGAACGTGAGTTCACATCAGGCCTCAGATACTTACTAGTTGTATGACTCCAGGCAAGTCCATTAACCCTGTTTGCCTCAGTTTTTGTAAAATGAGCTGGGAGGAGGCAGCTAGGTGGCACAGTGGATAAAGCACTGGTCCTGGAGTCAGGAGGACCTAAGTTCAAATCCAGTCTCAGACCAGACACTTGACACTTACTAACTGTATGACCCTGGGGCAAGTCACTGAACCTCAATTTCCTTGCCAATAAATAAATAAATAAATGGATGAATGAATGAATGAATGAATGAATGAATGAATGAATAAGATGATCTGGAGAAGGAAATGGCAAACCACTCCAGTATCTTTGCCAAGAATACCCCCAAATGGGATCACAGAGAGTTGGACACAACTGAAATGACTCAACAAAAACAAAAGACGGAGTGGGAAGGGGAAGGGAAAATCGGGGAGTTAAAAGAGAGAGAAACAGAGAAAGAGGGGATAGAGAAAGGAGAGTTGGGGAGGGTTATAGGAGGATGGGGAGAGAAAAGGAAGAAAGGGATGACTAGGAGAAGGGGGTTAGGGAGGGGAAATTCAGAAGAGATGGGAAAAGGGGAGAGATCAAGGATGAGGGAGAGAAGGGGGGAATAGGGGCAGGGAACCACTAAAAAGAAAAGAAAATAAATTTTTTTAAAAAGGAAGTAAAAGAATGTAAGCATCTTAAGGACAAAGATCAACTTTCATTTTTGCCTTCATATTCCTGAGCAAAAAGCAGGGCCTTCTTGATAGTTATTGGAAAGGACCTTTAACCACCTGCTAATCCAATTCCCTCATTTTCTAGGTGAGAAAAATGAGTGGGAATGATATGCCCAAGTTTACATAGGGCATATCACAGCATTTGAACCCATGTCCTCTAATTGCATATTCATAGTGCTGCCCACTAATGTGGGTCAACACTTCATAAAATATCTGTACCTAGAACCCAAGTTCCAGGTTAAAGACCACATTTTAAGAGTCTTATGTATCAGGTTTTTCTCAGTTTCGTTGATCAATACTATTATTAATGTTCAGTCATGTCTGCCTCTTCACAATCCAATTTGCGGTTTTTCTTGGCAAAAATACTGGAGTGGTTTGCCACTTCCTTCTCCAGCTCATTTTACAAATGAAAAAACTGAGGCAAACCAGGCGAAGTGACTTGCCCAGGGTCACACAGCTAGTGTCTGAGGCTGGATTTGAATTTGGGTCTTTCTGACTCCAGGCCCAGAGCTTTATCCATTGTGCCATCTAGCTGACTGTAACAAGGGTACATACAGCACATTCTTCTTATAGCATGTATATCTTTTAGAGTCTAGGGTAGATGGGAGACTGGTCAGTCCTCCAAACGAGTCTGCCTCCCATTATCCTTTTCTATACAAAACCAGTCACAGGAAAGTCCTGTATGAAGGGACCAGATCATACGCCCTACAGAAAGAGAACATACCTAACTCCATAAAGAAGTACTCCAGTAGCAGGCCCAATTTCAAGTCAATCACATTAGAATTAGATTGATGGTAGCTTCTACAGGATTTCAGGAAAAGAATAGCCTAGAACGGAAGAAGGAAAAAATCGTTGTCATTCATACGTGGCAAGCCCTCCCCCCACGTCCCAAAAAAGATTTAAAAGGCAATCATGGTACCAAAATAACATTGATATGGACTCATTTGCTAATGGAAATGAAACAAATAATTCATTTTAAGATACCACAACATTATATTTTTCCTCTACAAAAGTCTTACACTGATGCTTCATTGTGGGATGGAGTCAACGAGGCTCTTAATATTAAGCCTGCATCTTGCTAGCTCCTACCTTGCAATGTGCAAAGGTTTCAGATATGGGAGCAGTGATAAACTGGATGTCAGCTGTTTAAGGACTAGTCCAGTTCAGAAGGCTCATCACCAGTTGACTAAAGGGGGTTGAATTGTTTGACACAGCAACTCTCCAAGACTGTCCAGTAAGTCACAGAAGGGTTGGAGTCTGTGTTGGTTGCAGTGGTCAACTATCGAAGCAAATGAATTGAATTGCTCTTCCCTGATGTTTGTTATTAGCAGATCACATACTGATAGACTAACAGCCTTTTTCCTCTGTACATGAAAAGCTTTCTTGCAAGCTGGATTACAACTCTAGATAAAGTGCATGCGTATGTTTGTATGAGTGTGGGTAATGTGTGTTTTTAAAAGATGTGTTCCAAGGATAACTCCCAGACTCTCATGCACCACCCTGCCCTCAGAGATTTTATTTGTTATTTTGAATGAACGACAGCAACCACAGATGAAATGTACTTGAAATGAGTACCACATGTAGGGTGTTTATTCCAATACAAGTGGACCAGTGGCAAGCCTTTATGGAATATTTGGCTATGTCTCTAACAGAATATCCTTTCTATAATTTAACATGAAGTGCCAAGGCTAGAATATGTAGTAATGAGAAGAGAGATACGTGGAAAAATAAACGGCTCATGATGTTGCATATTAGATTCCAACTGGGTCGTAAGTATGTCCTATGATACTAATTTGTTTAATATGCTTGGAGTGATCATTTATCTTTGTCTCTGCATTTTCTTAATGCACATAAAGCTCTGCTACTGGTTTAGACATTAAAAGGCACTCTGTAAAGCTTTTCTTGAGAAAATAAACAGAAGTTTCCATATACTTAAAGGCTTAGGCCTCAGACTCTTGCATAGTTAAGACTCAGATTCTATAGGATTTTAGCATGAATTAGAGGAGAAGGAGTTGGGGGGGGAAGGATTTTAGTTTAGGATAAGCATTTCAGAACGTATATTAGATTAAAAAAAATTCTTAAAAGTTTCTCTGGTTACTATGTACGGCTATCCTTATTTTTAGGACTTAAGGAAGACATATAGGAAGACATTTTTAAAAGATTGTTCTTGAATTAATAGACTGAATGTGAAATTTAAAGTAGGAAATAAACAGATTACCTAAAACAAGAACAAAATAAGAACCTCTAACAAGTAGAGGGGAAAAAGGAGATAAACTAGGAAAAAACTATAGAATTGATTAAAACAAACAACCTAAAAGCTGTTCTTAAAAAAAAAAAACTATGAAAATCAATAAATCTTTAGCTAAGCTGATCAAAAGAGGGAAGAAAAGATCATCTATCCAAAGTCCACTTTGGTATATATGTGGACTGTAATATGACAGTTTTATTTATTTTTTTCAACATCCTATTGTATTTATTTTCTTAGACTCAACTTCATGATTTAGTGATGTTGCCATGAAATGCAGTGGTGTACAAATTACTTGGAACAAACAATAATTTTAATGTAACTTCATTTTGTGACAGAATTGGTCTTACAGATATGATTCTACTGACCCCAGGCTGATTCAAAATGTCTGACCTTGACAAGATAAACTGGATTGAGCTGGTTTTTCCATCTTAAGTTTTTTGTCAGTCAAGTGTTTAAGTTTCCATACAGATTTTATTATTCTCTTTTGCTGTGTTCTTGATCCTGCAATCCTTCTATAATATGTATATTACTTAAAGGAAATACGGGAAGTTGTAACTCTTAAAGAGCATACTTTAATGACTGTTAGAGATATTGTAGCAGCTATCGGTGATAGGAAGTTAGGTGTTTTGATGATCATCTCAGTCCCTTTTGAGACAATCATTTGAAACAGAATAAAACCAAAAAGAAAATATTGTAAGACAACAAGAAGAAGAATGATTGGGAAACTATTGTGGCAAAAAGCTTAATCATGCTCATGGGGACAAAAAAGACTCTCAAAGAGCTCTGACAGCTAGAGAAATTAACATTGATTCATCTACAGCAGAGTTTTCAAACACGGCCATAGTGCCACAAGGGCCTCAAACTCTAAAAGTGCACCAAAATATAATTAGAAAATACTTAAAATAAATAAAATATAATACAATATGTTTAGATAATTTTAGGTAATGTTAATTTGTTATTTTCTAAGTCAATATGGAGTCTGCAGGGATGTGTTTCTATTTGGGTTTGATAGCACTGATTTATTGTGTGATATAAGCTTGAAATTGGACACATTGGCTGATGATAGATAGATACATAGAGAGAGCCTTTCTCTTACTATGTGTCGGGCCTAGGGACACATATAATAAAAATAGTCCCTGCCCTCAAGTACTTTATGTTTTAATGGGAAAAAAAAATACATAAATGGCTACTGGAAAGAAGTAGGAGAGCAAAGGAGGAAAAAGATACCTAAGTTGGGTCATGGAAAATAGACTGCAAGAATTGGTATGGTGGATTGGCTCCTAGCTAGATAAGACTGCCAGAGTTTTATGAGAGCCAAGAGAGGAATCCTTTGGTTGGCGATAGTTAGAGAGTAAAACCACTTCAAGGGGGCTTCAGGAAGAAAAATATTGAATTTTTTTTTAAAAAGCTATCAATCATCAATATGACAACGAAAAAAATTGTTGTCAAGGTCAAATATACAGATTAGAGTAATGACAATTGAAATAAGGCCATTTTTACTGACAAAACTTCCTTTTTTATTCACTGCTATATCAAAATCATTGTCAGAAGAAGTCCAGGAGATCTGCACCATGTGGGCATCTGCATCAGACTGCTAAACATCCACTACAAAAAAGAAAAGAAAAAGTTCTAGGAATTATTTTACTTCCATTGGTCCTGGAAGTCTTGTTCCATTTAAGAGAATGATGGACTCACATAAGGATACCCAAGTCTTCTCAATGGTATCAGTGAAAACATCCGAAAGCTTACAAATCGATATATTTGTTCCTTGGAATATTGGAATTAGGCTAGGTTCTGCAACAGCTAATCAAAAAATGTTCATCACAGCTTTCTGCTGTACTTCACGGTCCAGAACAGACAAAATATACACTCAGTGAAATGCAATAAAATATGGAAGCCAGTAAATCTAAAGTTCTTTCTTCAAATTTAATTCTAAGTATTTCAGTTCATGGGATAGAACATTGGTCTTCAAATATGGGGTGGGGTGGGGAATAGGAACCACAATCATTTTTCAATGTCGTGATGGACTAATCCCCCAGCCACTAATGAAGAAAAATAAAAAAAAAAATATGTATAGCAGACTATGCAAAGAAATGAGAAAGGAAACAGTCCAAGCCACTGTGGTAACAACTACTTGTTGCTCTAGAATAAAAGACCCTGCAGTTTTATCTAAAAGGACTTCTTTCACAATTGTAAAAAAAGTTTATTTGGTCACTTTCCTTTGCCTCCTGCCTTTGAACAGGGAATGTTTTCTTATTCCAATAACAAATCCGACCAGTTGCATTCCAAGTACTCCCCTTTTCTCCCTTGGATGGTCTCTCCCTTTCTCCACCCCTCCCTCTCTTGTGAAATGCTTTATTTATCTATCCCGAGTTGCTGCTGAATGCTGCTGATTAGCTGTGTACTCTAAGCTATCCTGAAAGGTTACAAAAAAGCAATCTCTACCCTAGGAAACTGAAGCTGCACTTCAGAAAGAACGTATTACTTAGCATGCTAATAAATTTCTTTGCTTTCAGTTTGGCCCCTTATCTTTGACCCACAGTCATAGGACGCCCAAAGACCGGTAGGTACACATCTCCTAAGAGGGCTCATTCCTCTAAGTTGAGAGTATTCCCTGACACAACTCATAGCCTCATAAATTCATGGGCTCTAGGATTGGAAGGCATTATAGAAAGTGTCCTCCCAACCTCATCATTTTACAGACAGGGAAAACGAAACTCTCCGGGGTTAAGTACCTTGCTGAGAAGAAATATTCTGAATTTGGCAGGTAAATGGGAAAGGAAGATATAAAATGGAGAAAGAAAAAAAGGAAAAGAAAAGGAAAAGAAGAATAGGTCTACTGTAATTATAAGCTGCCCTTGGTATAAATAAAATGGGAAAATTATAAAAATCATCTCTAGCTTCCTTATTTGTAATTTTCTCCTGCCTCCAGTAGAGTTTCTTTCCCATTCAGCCATTCAGTACAGAACAACCACACACTGCTTCCTTTTTGGGGGGAGGGGTTAGGGGAAAAATGCCCTTGGAATAACATTTAATCACCTAATTTGTGCTGAAGTGTAAATGACTGATAAAACTTCATACAGTACCTCTCCACAGGACATTTTCATTTTATAGGAGACAAAGGAATAGCTTACTTAGGTTAACACTTCCAGTATTAGCATTTTTGTGGGAGGAGGGAAACCTATCCAATGCTCCTGAAATCATACTATACACCAATTTAGTATTTTGAATTATGAATTTGAGAGAGATGTCAGAAGTAATCTAATTTAATCCTTTAGTTTTATAGACCAAGAAACAGATTTATTCCTTTTTCACAAATGAGGCCCAGTTAAGTTATATGACTTGTGAAAGATTACAGAAGTCCAGCTTTAATTATGCAATGTTGTATGTATGCATATATGTATGTATGTACATATATACATATCTAAATATATGTATTAAAATGAAAGTAAAATGAAATGTACAATATATATGTCTACATATATGCTTGGAGGAAAGAGAGAGGGTGGCAAAGGGAATGGGAGAAAAGGGAGAGGGAGACAGAGAGAGAGAGAAAGCTAAAAGGCTACCTAGTCAAATCTTGTCATTTTATTAGTAGTTACTTGCCCAAGATCACACAGGCAGCAAGCCTTAAGAGACAGGATTTGAATACATGTCATCTGGCTTCAGAGCCACACACACACATAAACACAAAACATAGAAGTATTGATCATCTCCACATGGTTTTGGATATAATGAAGGTCAAATTACATTGCCTGTGGAAGAAAAAAAAATACATATATATATGGTCCCTTGTATATTGTAAAAGGCTGATGTGGCACTATCTAGGAGTCAGGTGTCAATCCTATCCCCCAATACCAATGTGAAAAAGGAACTCGACAACATATATGATTTTTGATCCCTAAAATTGAAATACTAATGATTTTACTGAGAAATGTGTGTTAAATCCATCACTGCATCTTCAGAATAAAAATGGTCAAATCAGTATGTTTTAAAAGGTCATTTTGTGTTTTATATCTGTCATACATATGTAGAACATGTTCTCGGGTTTACACTTGCCCTTTAACTCCCAGTACAGGAAGTCTGCTGCTAGGAACGACTTGTAAAATTTTTATGATGTCTAAATCATGTGCACGATTTCTTATTCACAAAGGGTGAACTATAAAATTTGCATATGGTATCCACAACTAAGGACAAAATGTCTAGTTCTCCCCCCCTTCAGGGGTGGGGAATGCACTTAAATCTTGATAATGTACATACTTTATTACTCAGTCATTGGTTATATTCCAAAGACTTCTCTTGAGTACCACAGAATAAATAACTAGCTTCTCAGTTGCTAAGTGTCCAAATTAGACACATATTATATCAATACTCAGGAGACCAACTGTTTTCCATGTGTCTTGGGCAGACCCAGTAGTTAATTTTTACTTATACACCACTTTTCAGACCAAAATGTGAAAGAAAACCTGTTGGCCAATATGTTTGAGACTCTAGATTTAGTCGTGGAGTGAAATTAAGTGACAAGGTTAAGTATGTAGGCTCAAATAAGGAAATGTATGAATCTAGCATAGAAAAAAATCTGGCTAGGAACCTTACTAGTGTTATAATTCCCCATAAGTGACTTCATTTTCAATTGTAACCAAATCCCTACTTCCACATGTTAGAAAGGCGCATAAGAACTCAAACCTACAAACCACATACCTCTTAATTCTATGGGAAAACACTTTAGTGCCAGCAGTTTTCAAAGATATGACTGTTACTGCAACATGTTTGTTTATCGTTTGTCCTTTGTTCTCAAAGAGGACCATGGCGTCAGGAAGGTGATGCAAGTGAGTTGGAGTTAAGTGAGGTGGGGCTGTGCAAAGTCACCAGCCTCACTTTCTGCTCTGGATACATCTAGGCCCAGTGGCAAGATACAGATCAGAATGACTGGAGATGGCCCTGGATTCAGGGCCTTTTTAAACTAAGGTCTTTCCAAGGTCTCAATTGATCATTCAGTGATTAAGGCTAGGTAAGAAAAGAGGCAAAGAATGGCCTATTTTACCTAGTTAAAAAAAAAAAATCAGTCTGGGAGGGGAAGACTCTCAAGGTTGCTGTCCTAAACAGAAACAATTGCTATTTACATTCACTCTGAGCCAGTCAGGGCCCAAACAATGACCTCATGACTTTAGGCTGAAGCAGTGACATTTCAGGCCATCCCCACAAACCATGACCTTCCTACTCCATCCCCATTAAAATGCAAGTTCCTTGTGAATAAATATTATTTCAATCTTTGTATTTGTATCCCCAATATATAATAGAGTGCCTGGTCTAAAGTATATGCTAAATAAATGATTGTTGATTATTCTAAAATAATTAATAAACTTAGAATAATTAATTTAAATAAATGATGAAAATACATAGAAAAAGAAATGATTAAAATGTAATATCTCAGGCCCACAGAATTTGGAATCACAGTGTTATTGCTTTTTTCCCCCAATCATGACAAAAGCAATAATAATAAAAGAGCACATTAAAGTTTTAAAATTGCTTGACAGGCATTATTTCATTTGAGTCTCCCAATGAGAGAGGTATTTTTTCAGTATTCTTCTCGAATTGAATTCTAAGTTTCAAGTTTTGTACCCTTTCCACAGCAGCACTGAAAATATACCTTTTGCCTTAGATTGAATTATATATGTATACATACACACATATGTGTGTATATGTTATAGGTAGCATACATGTATGTATGTGTATCTATTCATATACGTACATGAGCGTGTATGGCATGAAGGTGACCCGGGGTTCTTGAATGTTTTACTAGAAAACCTTAAATTCTGATATATCTTAACACTTTATAGAATGCCAGAAACAGACCTGAGTCTGCTTTCGAAGGACCAACCCACCTAAATATGGAAAGGCTCATGACTCACTGAATGGGCAATGATGGGATAATGGTTTTTGCCCAGGACAACCCACTGATTCTATAACAGTAGTATTTATTAGGCATCTATGATTGTTAGAAACAATATAGACATCATGGTGAACACATCAAGTGTATGACAAAATCTTTTCCCTTAGGAAACAACGTTTACTTATCACAAGAAGACAATAATAATAGCTAGCATTTATATAGCACTTCAAGGCTTGGAAGGGGTTTTATATGATATTTCTTTTGTTCCACACAACAATCCCATAAGACAGCTGCTATTAATATCATAGCCATTTTATAGATGAGGAAATCGAGGATGAGAGAAGCTGCATGACTTACCCAGGTTCTGGGACTAAGGGGAGCACATAGTCAAGTAAGTGTCTGAAGCAGGGTTTGAACTCAGATCTTCCTGACTCCAAGTCTAGCACTCTGTGTACTGTACCACATAAATGCCTATGTGCCCTAAGGCCAAAACAGAGGTGATTAGACCTAGACTGTAAAAAAGAGACTATGTTTTATAACCCTTGTATCTCCCATGTTGATTAGCACAGCACTTTGTTTACAAAAGTCACTCAATAAATATTTGTTCATTGATTTTTAAATTGGAAAAGCACTCTTTAGAAAGACTGCAGCATGTTGAAATCAAGCTGAAATATGGAAATCAAAAGTCTGGGTATATTTGGCTGGCTAAGCACTCAATCGTTATGCAATTATAAAGTCCTTGAATTATGGAAACTTCGAATATGGTTAAGCCTCCTTGTTCATGAAAACACCTAGGCCATGATGGGGGAACTTTCAGCCTGTCTTCCCTAGAAGCAAGCCTTCATGACACTTCTTGGCTCTGTCTGTACCGTTGTACTGCTCCTCAGAACTGGTGGCCCCACGTCTTCGCCAGTTCTCAATAACTATTATTTCCTCAAATTAGAATGTAAGCTCCTTGAGGGCAAAAACTGTTTTGCTTGCCTGAATTTGATTCAAGGTATTCACACTTAGTGGCAGCTAGGTGGCTCAGTGGATAGAGCACTAAGTCTGAAATCAAGAAGATCTGAGTTAAATCTGGCCTTAGATAATTACTAGCTGTGTGACACTGGACAAGTCACTTGACCTCTGTTTGTCTTAATCCACTGAAGAAGGAAATGGTGAACCCCTCCAGTATCTTTGCCAAGAAAACCCCATAGACCTCGTGATCCACGGGTTCATCAAGAGTTGGACGTAGCTGAATGATCGAACAACAGCAACTTACACCTGGTACAATGCCTGGCACATGGTAAGTGCTTTCATAAATGCTTTGTCTATAAATCTCATGCATTGTAAAAACAAATCCCCATTTTTGAAATGCCAATTTGAGAAACAGGATGGAGTTAGAGACTGGAGTTCAAATCTATCATCAGACACTTACTGGTTGTATATACCTGAGCAAATCACTCAATCTCTGTTTACCTCAGGTTGGTTTTTGTTTGTTTGTTTGTTATTGTTTTTAGTTATACTTCTCAGGGTTGGTGTCCTTCATTCATTTCAGTCGTGTCCGACTCTTCCTGACCCCATTTGGGGTTTTCTTGGCAAAGATGCTGGACTGATTTGCCGTTTCCTTCTCCAGCTCATTTTGCAAATGAGGAAACTGAAGCCAACAGGGTTAAGTGACTTGGCCAGGGTCATACAGCTACTAAGTGTCTGAGGCCAGATTTGACTACAGGCCTAGCACTCTATCCCTGTGCCACTTAGCTTCCCCAGGTGAAAAGTAAATAAGATAAAATTTCTAAAACACTTAGCACAGTGTTGTTGTTCAGTCATTCAGTCATATCCAACTCTTTGTGACCCCATGGACCATAGCACACCAAACCTTCGATCCTTCACTATCTCTCAAGGTCTGTCCTAGTTCATGCTCATTGTTTCCATAACATTATCCATCTCATCCTCTCCTGTCCCCTTGTCCTTTTGACTTCAATCTTTCCCAACATCAGGGTCTTTTCCAAGGAGTCCTATATTTTTATTATATGGCCAAAGTGCTTATTTCCTTCTTTCCATCCTTTCTTCCTTCTTTTCTGTTTTTCTTCCTTCTCCCCTCCACTCAATAAAATAAATATGTGTACAAATATAGCCAAAAAACATGGTAGTATTATTGAACTCTATGAGGAGTTCTTTTAAAAATAAGAGGCTGTACAAAAATCATGCAAGTCTAGATTATACATACAGCACACAACTATAGTAACAAACTCCAGGCTGCCATATCACTAGTAAGGCCACAACCTTGCAGCATGGTACAATAAAAGGATACTTGATTTGGATTTGGGAAAACCTGGGTTAAAATCACAATTCTGCCACTCTTGACCTGTGTGACTTTGAGCAAGTCACTTAAACTCTCAAATCCTCAACTTCTCATTTGCAATATGAAGAGACTGGACTGGATGGTTTTTATATCATTTCTAGCTCTAAATTTAGAATCCTATTAATGAGTGAAAGCCAAGAACAAAGATCTATGAGTACCTACTACTAGTAAGCATTATTAAGATATTTGTGAATATTATTTCATCTTATCTCATAACCCTGGTAGTTATATCATAATTACTCCGTTTTGGAATTGAGAAAACTAAAGTAAAGGTTAAGTGATTTGTCCAGGGTCACATACCTAATAAATATCTGAGGCCAGATATGAACTCAGATTTTTCTGATTGCTGGCCCAGCAATCTATCCCCGGTACCACCTTTCTGCCTCAGAAAGGAAGCATAAAAAGATAAGGATGGTATAATCACACATTGTTAAATCCATCCCTGAGTGTTATGTCATATATTAGCATATGCTGATATAGACCCAGGAGTCATCTCCTCACGGCAGCTGAATTGGGACATGTAATGGGGCCAAAAGCAGCCATGTCTTAGCTTTACTTGGACCCATTAGCTATGAAAACTATTTCTTTGAGAGGATCGCTGAAAAAAGAAAAAATGGAATCAATGCCATATTAGTGTGTGTATGGCATTTTCTTCAGGTTAAGGAGAGTGCTATGCTTCACTACTAAACTGACCTGGAAGTCGGATAGATTGACCACCTCACTTACTTTGCTGGTGATAATATATGCCCAAGCACTAGGTGTCGTAGACTAGATTTTCATTATCCCAAAGTACTGGGCCATCAAAGGCTTAGGAGAGAATAAGAATTTTTCAGCACGATCAATACTTTAGGCAGAAGAGAGGAAGAAGGAGGTACACAGACATTACCACCACTAAAAAGCTTTATTTCTCATATCTAATCCACAATAATATTTGTAAAACTGAAATAATATTTGTAAAGTGATTAGCATAATGCCAGGCACATAATAGTCATTTAATAAATGTTTATTCACTTCACTTTTCTTTAGTCTTACAATTCATTCTCTCATGCATTTCATTCTTATAGAGCCATCATTCCTATACGAGAGATAAGGATGGGTGGCCTTGAGAAGAGAAGAGTCGGGGGGAATATGGATAGATACTTGTGTTTAAGTGCTTGAAAGTCTGGCACATGGAAGAGAGATTAAACTTGTTTTGTTTGATCCTAGGCGTTAGGACTAGGAACAATGCATAGAAGTTGAAAAGAGATAAATTTAAATTTCAGGAAAAAAAAAATTTGGACAATTAGAGCTATCCAAAATGCCTTGGGAGATACTGGGTTACCTTTCATTACAGGTCTTCAAGGAAAGAGTGGATAATGATGAAATAGCTGTGTCATAGGAGGGATTCATTTGAGGGCATGGTTTAGACATCATAGAACTACTGTGACTCTATTAACTTATCAAATTCAGCCACTAGGTTTAAAAGTTTAAGAACTAATTCTTGGTACAAAGGCAAAGAACAACTGGAAGAAACAGCCTTCTCTAACAGAACAAATACTACAAAGTCTAAAGAAGACATTGAGAGGAAATTGAAGCTAATCCTAAAATGTTCTTCTATATTTATTTCACATTCTCCAGTGCTGTTATGAATATAGAGGTGCCATGAATTATTGCCTTAATTTCTTTTCAAAATATTGGCATCGTAATGAACAAGACAAGTAAAATAAATACTCTTGTCAATAATTATTATTTGACAGTGACTGGAAAGTTATATTCACATATATGTAAATGTATAAATATGCATATATGTATAAATATACATATATAACCACTGAACTCTGTGTGTGGCTTTACTAAAGTGAGTTTAAAATGCTAAATGCTAAATTACATAAGCATATTGCAGTGAAATTTTATTGCAAAGAATCTCTCTTATTTCATTGGAAACATTCTTAGTTCATGACTTAACCAAAACAAATTAATCACAGCAAGAGGTAGGGACTGAGTTTTATGCGATTGTCAATACCAAGAGTTGGTTGCTAATGGTACATTTGTGGCCATATCGTTTGCTTCTCCATGCACTCCTGCTCACTGCACGCTTGTTTCTCTGAAATGATCCATCGGCTAAGAAGTTAAAAATAGCTTCTTGCTTGAGTATGATTGGTGACATATTCCTCAGGTGGAAGTCAAAATTAGAAATATTTTCTCAGACTTGGAAGCGCTGGTTTTAAGGAGTGCCTTTGCACATCCCGAATGGGTTGTGTTTCCTCTTCTCAGCAGAAAATGCTATAAATTCCTGTTACTAAAGATTGATTGATTAGAGTAGCCATTGATCATCCAGGGTTGAATCAGCAAAGTACAGGGCGCGGATATTTGTTTGGGGTGAGGAGTGGGAGGTGGAAGGAGGGAGGAACTTTGATCCTCTTCACTTGATTTGTTTTGTCTGGTTTCAAGAGAGATGGGGGGAGGAGGGAGAAAGAGAGAGAGAGAGAGAGAGAGAGAGAGAGAGAGAGAGAGAGAAGAGAGAGAGAGAGACAGGGAAAGAGAAAGGAAAGAAGGGAAGAGGGAGGAAGGAAGGAAGGAAGGAAGGAAGGAAGGAAGAGAGGAGGAAACAAAGGAAGAAACAGGGGAAAAAAGGGAGAGAAGAACTCAAACCATTTGACATGACAAAAAAGATTATTTGCCAATAGGGCATCTAATTTTTCATACTCCTAATATCAGCCTTTCCTGATTTCCCATTAGTGTTCACCCATAAATTTCCTTTGTATATATTTTTTACTTTATTATTTCTATATATGTTAAATTCTTCTAGCAGCTGCTGTGAGGAAGGTACTATCTTGATTTTGTCTTTGAACTGAATGTACCTAAAGATTCTGAGATAGATAGATAGATAGATAGATAGATAGATAGATAGATAGATAGATAGATAAATGTGTATGTACATATTTATTTTTACCTGTTTTCTCCACTGATGCAAAATATTAAGTATATTCTATTTGGAAGGGGAGTGACTCTGATACGTGCTTTAAAAGTAGACCTGATAAACATACTTCTGTTTATTCTCTTTTTTCTGCAGACCCATTTACCAGCTGCTGCAAAAATGTTGCAAATCAATCCTCTAGGAGAGTTGACTATTCTGTGTTGTTTTCTTGATATATGTTCACACTTAAACTGAACTAAATGTTACTAAAGGACAGGCCTGGTGGTTGCATGACAACTTAGTTCATTTAGTCATTCATTTATTACCATTTTCATAAAAGTTACAACTCCTTGTTGTTTTGATTGGTTAGAAGATTAGGAAGACTGTATATGTAGCCACACCTACTTTCTAGGAATGAAACCTTCCCTTTATCTCTGCACAAATATGTGTGTGTGTTGAGGGAAATTGTCTTTGTCACTTTAAAACTTAGTTTATAGGCAATGCTCCTCCCTACCTTTTGGGTTTGGTAACCTTTATTTGAATTGAACAAAGTTTCCATTCTATTATTTGGTTTTTTTTTCTTTGTCCAAATTTCAAAAGAATGCTGCTTTTGCAGCTTTTTTCTTCCTGCCTTCTCATACCTATTAAATGCTTTTTTCTTCATCCTTAGGACTACAAGGACCTTTTTGGAGTTCTTCGTTTATGCTTTTGCTATTAGGTGAATAAATCACTAAAGCTAATTTGGTGTTAGTGCTCTAAATAGAATTCTACAAATTCCTTTAGTAAAACCAAGAATGTACTCTATTTACTTGGGGTACATGGGGGGAAGGTCCTGAATCTATGATTTTATTGGTTATAGGGATTTTTTTTATTTTATATTTATATAAATCTGTATTTCACATAAATATATATTTATTTTATTTATTCATTATAGGGAATTTTTATAGAGGGAAATTTTGTCAGTACATTATTAAATTTAATAAAGTTTCTAAAAACAAATTATATATAACAGTTTTATATGCAGTCCTCCTTTTTATTCTTTTTTTATGCTAAAATGATTTTGTTTGTTTTGATGTTGATGTTTGTTAAATTCTTAATATAAAAATTAAGTAAACCGGAGGAGGAGATTTCTAAGGTTCTTTTCCTATCTAAAGTTCTATGCTTATGATTCACTAAAGTACAAATAGATGATGAACTGGTCAGATAAAATGCATCTGTCCATTTATATGTTATCTTGTGCTCTGAAATAAGTCACAGGAAGGCTGAGACACCCATGAAATCTCTAGGACACTGGAATTTTCCAAACCCTAGAAGTTTTATGTTACAGAGGCCTGCAGCATTAACCCATGTAATATTAGTCACCCTGTCCTCATTCTACTTAATCACAAGAGCATTTGATTCACTGGCACTTAACCAGCCTAGAAGTCAGCAAACATCACTAAAATAGACCCATTTCATCAGCCTTGTAAAAACTATCAAGAGAATAGTCAGCTCAGGAGAGCACTCAAAACACAAATTTGTTCCAGTTTCATGACTTCGCAGTTTTCCACCATCTATACTGAGCCTTTTAATTCCATGTCTAATCTTAAAACATGAAAGTCACACTTCAAAAAAAAATACATATTTATTTATACAAAAACAGTTTTCCTTTCATCAGTCCCATATCAGAAACTAGGACACTATTGCCTCTTATCAACAAGAATCACACACATTATAATATGTCTCTTCTAATAGCTATCACTGATGCTGCTCTCAATGATATCAGATACTCTAGTCCTTCTCTCCACTTTTCTTCTTTCTGGGTTGTCCCAGGTAACCCTTGTGTTCATCGCCAGCCAATCAAATCACTCTTTGACTTTCAAACAGTGAATTCAGTGTCTACAGCACTTTGAGCTTAATATTTGGGTCAGTGATTTTTTTTCTGTTGTTTGTTTAGTTTTGTATACTGAAGGGATGTTGTTCTTCTGTTAGGGAATTTTTTTCCCTCTCCTGTCTACTTCTGGGTTCTTAAGGTCATGCCTTAAGTGTGAAGGTTTTGTAATGATTTCTCTAGGTATCTAGGATTTTAATGTAATTCCTTGTGTCTTTCCTTACAGGTTTTTAATTGACAAAAAAATTAATAAGTTTTCTTTCCTCTGGAGTTCCTCTAAGTTCTCCACGTACCTCTGAATTCAAACACCTCCAAACCAGAAACACTTCACAACCTGACAAATGTTAAAAAAAAAAAAGGGGGGTGGGATCTTCATTGTTTCTATGTCAATAGTTCAATACATTCAACAAAGAAAGAAAATAAGTGTCAAATCACTAACTCAAATGCACCTTATTGTCCAATGGAACCCCTGCAATTTGGTTTATGCTTCTTTTACCTAATCATCCTGTCATAATAGCAAAAATAATAATGGCATTTGTATAGCATTTACTATGTGCCAAGCACTGGGATGAACGCTTTATAATTATCTCATTTGATGCTCACAACAACTTTGGAAGGTAGGTGCTATTATTATTCTCATTTTACTGATGAGGAAACTGAGGCATACCAGGTTGAGTGACTTGCCTAGTCACACAGCTAGTAAGTGTCCGAGGCTGGATTTGAGTTCAGGTCTTCTTGACTCTAGGCCCAGCATTCTACCCAACAAGTCAAGTAACTAGCAGTTACCATTTCATAATCATACTTACAAAGTATTATTGATTTTATAATTATACAGAACTTTCTCAACCAACAGAGCTTTCAGACTGTGTATGTCATACTTAGTAACTCCTATGGAGCATGGAGCTCTCTGAATCTACAAGAAGTTAAGTGACTAGCAGAAGGTCAAATGGATAATATCAGCAAAAGGATATGAGCCCCAGTCTTCCTAACAGCAAGTATGTCAATCTATCTTCTCTATATTGTCTCTGTATTTTAAAACTAATTGTCTTCCAACCACACCCTCTCTAAACCCTCTCTTGCTCCAACCTTCTCTGGTTGTCAGACATCACCATTCATTGATTTCCCTACATCCTAATATCAGTGCTGTTCTTAATTTTTTCCTCTTTCTCACTCCGTGTATACTGTGTTTCCAAATCTCTTCCTCCACACCACCTCTTGAATCTATTACTCACACAACCATCATCTTACTTGGGCCCTCATCACCTCCAGTTTTCATGGCCTCCTCACTTAACTTGTCTACTTCAAGTCTGACTCCACTTCAATCCTTCCTCTACAAAGCTAAAAATGGAATTTTCCTTAAGAAAAAAATAAGACTGTGTAAGTTTCCTATTCAAAACACTCCAGGGGCTCTCGGCTGAAATATAAACTTTTTTTTTTCACTTTAAACCTTTCATAGCCTGGCTTTAATTGATTGATCTTTACAGCTTTGTACAACAATGCTCTCCTCCCTGCACTCTGTGATCCAGATAAATGTATTTTCTCTTCTCTACCTATAGTACTCCATCTCCTCTCTCTGAACCATGCAAAGTTTAGCCCCCATGTGTGGAAGACGTTCCCACTTTATCTTCATTTGAAGAAATGTTGAATTTGAGTTGCCTATGAGCTATCAAGTTGGAGACATCTAACAGTCAGTGTTATGTGACTTGAGTTAAGGAGATAAACCTGGGACGGATATATAACTCTGGAATTCATATAGGTAGGTGACAGTTGAACACACAGGAGCTCATAAGTCACTAAGAGAGAAGATATAAAAAGGGAAGAAAAGAAGACACAGGACAGTCTTAGGATAAACTCTTACACAGGAAAAGGACGTCAATACTGATCGAGCAAAGGAGAGAGAGCAGTGCCTAGACGGGTATGAGAACTGGGAAAGAAAAGTAGTATGAAAACCTTCTAGTTATACTCACTATCTCTCCTTTGCTCTTGAACCATCTATAACATTGATCATTTGGAAATTGTGACATTTGAAGATTCCCAACCCTACATTATTTCCAAAATGCTACTTGTATAAAAGGATGAGTCTTTGTACTGAGGAGTAGCCTGGAATATTAAAATCTTTATCCATTTCCCAAAATGCATTTGAATTTTCTCTCTTTTTTCCTTTTTAGTTCTGAGTCAAATTTATTTCCTTACACAGTACAGTATGTGGGGCAGGGAGAGAAAGAGACAGAAACAGAGAGAGAGAGAGAGAGAGAGAGAGAGAGAGAGAGAGAGAGAGAGAGAGAGAGAAGAGAGAGAGAGAGAACAGAGAGAGAGAGAGGTTATCTCAGTTAACTCAGTGGGTGAACTGGTCATCTGATTATAGGTGACATTCTAAACAAAGACTTTTTTTTTATTAATCCGAAATAATTGAAAGACATTCCTACAGAAATTTAAAAAAAAAAAGATTAGAGTTATTTTGCTTGGCTCCAGATACTAAGCAATGAAACAATGGCTAAATGTTTTAGAAGACTGTAAATTGAGCTTAATTTAAGAAACTACTTTCCATCCATTAGAACTTGCCAAAATTCAAATGAATTGTCTCAGGATGGAGCAAGTATTTCACCATCAGAGGTGTCCAGTCTGTTGCTGAGAAACCACCTGGTACAGATACATATTTGTTGAGATTTAGGTTGGATTAAATAATACTAAAAATGCCTTCCGACTCTGAAATTCGATGATTCTGTGAAAGACTAGTACCATCTAAATTCATGTTCTCCAACAGCTTAATTTTTAAGCTTTAATACTTTGAGAGAGGTGATGTGTTACAGTGGAAGGCTGACGCTAGAGCCAGGTAAACCTGAGTTCAATTCATCTGAATAACATCTGTGTGACTATGGGAAAGTCACTTGATCTCTTAGTGATTCAAACAACAATCTGAGACTCTTAAGTTATAGTCTGTGAGATCTTTATCCATATCATGTCTACTAAAGGAGGGCATACCCCAAATCTGTCCTGGGCCCTTTTCTTCTCTCTTTCTATATAATTTCAATTGGTGATCTCATCAGCTCCTAAGGTTTCAATTATCATCTCTACACTAATACTTCTCAGATCTACTTATCCAACTCTAGCTTCCCTCTTCACTACTTCTCACTTTCCATATACCTATTAGACATCTCAAACTGTACATCCCATAGACATCTTAAACTCAACATGTCTAAAACTGACCTAATTATCTTTCCTCCTACACACCCCCTTCTGAACTTCCCTACTATTTCCAAAGGTACCTACTATCCTCCCTGTCACCAAGGCTCACAACTTAGATGTCATCCTTGACTCTCCCCTCTTGTCTAATCAGTAGTCAAGTTCTGTGGTACCTATCTTTGTAATATATCTCCTATTTGCCCTGACACTGCCACCACCCTGCCTCAGGCTTTCTCATTACCTTATGACTGCACTACTGCTGGTTCATTGATTGGTCTCCCTGATTCAAGCCTCTCTCCACTCCAGCCCGGGGGAGGCCACTGAGCAGTCAAATGAATCTTCCTAAAGTGCACATCCGACCACGTCACCTAATCAATAAATTCCAGTGACTCTCTTTCAAGTCTAGCATCAAATATGTCGTCCTTTGCTTGTCATTCAAAGGCCTTAACAACCTGTACTTTTCCTTTCTTATATTTTATATATCTTATATTTTACCCCTCATGTACTCTTTAATCCAGTGTCACTGAATACCTACTGTTCATGGCATAAGATATTCCATCTCTATACATTTTCACTGGATGTCCCCCATGCCTGGAATGTCCCACCTCATCTCCGCTTACTGGCCTCCCTAGTTTCCTTCAAGTCCTGGCTAAAAATTTACATCTTTTATGAAAATCCTTTCTTGGTCCTTCTTAAGACTAGTGCCTTCTGCTGATTATTTCCAGTTTATCTCATATATATCTTATTTGTACATAATTGTTTGCATGTTGCCTTTCTCATCAGACGGTGAGTTCCTTGATAGCAAGGACTGTCTTTTAAATTTCTTTGTATCCCCAGCTCTAAGCACAGTGCAGGCACATAGTAGCTACTTAATTAATATTTAATGACTGACTGAGTAACTGACTGATCTACATTAGTGGAAGGAAATTCCACACTGCGATTTCTGTAAATGAATAAAATTCCCTGTCAACACCAAAAAACTTTAAAAGGTCCATGATTTCTCCAGCAAAACACATCACAATTCATCCAACTTTTATGAGTTGCCTATTGCTTAAATTTTTTTCACCTTGTGATAAGCTTTCTGGTAGGAAGATTCCCTCTAGACTTAGATAAGCTATTATTGAGATAACAAATACACAGTCTGTGCCCAGCCCTATACTAAAAATCTATCCATTGCATTAGAAACTTTCATGCTTGGGCTCTGGTGACATAGTGCTCAAGAATCCAAACCATCTTTGGTGACAATGAAGCATCAGAGGAGGAATTCATTAGACTATACATTCAGCTAGAGAATGAGTTCTTCCAAATCATTTTTTCAGACAAATAGTTTTTGGCTTAACAAAATTTTATTGCATTTAATTTGGAAACAGAAGTACTTGAATCTGGTTCTATCCTCTGACTAGAAGCTTCTTTTAGAAGGAAATTCACGGTAACTTTAAGAACTCAACCTTAGATTATTTGCCCTTCTCTGAAATCATTTAAGCAGGTAAATAAGGTTACCGTTAAAGTAGAAGCTAAAGTAGAAAACTTCAGTTAATTATAGAAATTTTCTTTTTAAGAATTGTCTTTTTTTTCTAATCTTAAAGAGATAGCAGCTGCATGACAGCTAATGTTAAACAATTCCCGGGCTATGGAGTTGAGATTAGAAATCAGAATTGCTAAATATCACACATTTCATTCCTGGAACCATACCTTAGCCTTTCTGGTTAGAGTAAAACCTTTTAGAGTCTGTGCCCTACAACCTTGGACTTCAAAGATATAAGATCACCTTCATGCCACAATGGGACATCAGTTGAACTTTCCTAGAGAGCTAAATTCTAAATGGCTTTTATATTTCTCATTGTGTCACTTTTCTCATAACATAAAGGCTCATTTGATCAATTGATTTATCAATCAGCAAGCATTTATGAAGCATCTACTATATGTCAGGTACTCTGTTAGATACTGAGGAGTAAAAAGAAGAAAGGAAATCATACCCTGGAAGAATGTATGTTCCATCAGAGGAGGTGTGTACATATATCAAAATATGCATAATCTATATATACAGAAGAAATGCTAAATAAACATAAGGTAGTTAGTGAAGCAAGATACTGGTAGCTGCGATGATAGGGAAAATTGCGTGTAGACGGTAGTACTTGAGTTGCAACTTTTTTCCCCCAAATATTCATATCTTTATTTTTAAAATAAATTATTGATTTTTTACGTCACCAGAATTTCTCCCAATATCCTTGAACTTAATATTCATCCAAGATCCTACTGGCTTCAATTCATCTCTTAAAATAACTCAATAGCCTTAAAATACTGGAATATGTATGAATTGTACATTGGGCTTAATTTTCACTTTTTAGTGGTACAGAGATAAAGCTTGCTCTTTTAGAAAGTGTTTGCTCTTCATATTGGACTTTTCCAACTCTTGAAATTAGATCTATGAACTTAGCATACCTGTTTACCAAGAAGTGCTCTACTCCCTTTTATATCTTCCTCTTGTCCTACATATGGCTTAAAATGTTCTTTTTACTATGTTTAGCGTTTGTTACCAGTTTCAAATTGTTTTGAATTTTAGCTTTTCTGAAACTATTCTTAAACAATGCTACTCTTCTATTTCTTTCTTTCCTTGTACAATACACATCTTTAAATATCAAAATAAGTTTGTCAATGATTTCCCTGTGCATTCCTATCTATCACTTTATATAACTTTCACTTTTCTTCCTGAGGAGAACCATTTCTGTCAATGGAACTTTATTCATGAAACAATATCATCCCTCTTTAGTAACATCCCACTTATAATTTTAGGCCACAGGATCCTAAATATTTTTTCTACGAACTTTTAAAAATATTCTCTCCCCAAATCTAGGCTCTACATTAAATGGTACCCAGATTCCCCTTCCTTTTCTATCACGAATTCTAAGATAAAGTGGTCATTTCTTCCCAACTTTACCAAAGTTCCTTCTAACTGGTCAGAATTAAATCTATAAGAGTAATCAGTTCTGTTGATCACCTCTTCTACCTTTAAAGAAATGAAATTACGTTTGAGGACATTTAAAATTTTATTTTCTCTTTTTGGCAGAAAGATTTAGAAAAGATTTAGAGAACTGAAGTCTTCTACCATGATATTATGCTTCAGTGCCAAATATTTCTTTTTCATAAATTCATTGTACCTTTCTTTCTTCAAGACCATTATGTACTTAATGGTCTACTACTGCAACATTGTGCTACTCCAACATTTATTCTATCTAATTTGTTCCTTTGGAATACAGTAAACCTTTGCATTACCATATTCAAGCCACGAATCCCATTCTTCGAAGGCGCCCAGGTCTCAGTGATGCCTATTACATACAATTTACCACCCTACAATACACTTTCTAGTAGTATTCATTGTTTCCTTTATTTATTCATCTGTTCATTTCTTTCAGTTCCAAGCATTTATTAAGTACTTATTATGGGCCAAGTCGAGCACTAAAGTTATAAAACCAAAAGAAAATGTTTCTATCATCAGGGAGTTTAAACTTTATGGGGAAACAACATATACATATGTAAGTAATATTCATCTGAGGTCATATGCATTATTATTATTATCCCTTTCTTGTAAATTAGTAGGCCATTCCCCTGATATTCTTTATCTGGTGTCCTACCTGCTACTGTGTGTAGTATTAGTGGATCTGTGAAGGCAGTTGTCTCCCCCATCCTCCTGTTTTAAATTTACAAGATTTTATTGTTAACTAAATAAAATGCTTATAGCATGATTTTATAATGAATGATGATTATAGATAAAAGGAAATGAATAGCATACTGTGATTGCCCTGAATACATGCTAAATTGTTAATTAAAATCTCTTATAGAATTGATTCTTTTATCCCCAGTTCAAATTGAACAAAGTATGCTCACTTTTTCTGGACTCTAATGAAGTAGTCACTTAATACTCCTGAGATACTACCACCCACCCTCAACATTTGAAGAAGAAAATCAGTTTTTTAAGTTTCTTTCCCATACCACCTCCTTTTGTTTCTGCATCCAAATATCAATCACATTGCCAGAAAAGATTTCTTTATGTAGAAAATGCCTTGTCTTTACAAATAAATAGTTAAGGAACACCTGGATGTTATCACTGAGTGAGGATTGTAGTCATCACTCTTTTTTAGCTATCTGCATTGTTATCCCTAGTTCCACCCTAAAGGTTCAGTTTTTCCCAAAGCTTTCAACACCCTCTCACTCCATGACACTTCCAAATTCATAGAAATATTTGAACAATGAATTGTAACTACATCTGCATGATCCTTCTTTCCTAAAACATAGGATCGTAGTATAACCACACACAACCTCTTCAGGGTCCAGGTGAGCTAGGATTCTTACCACCTCATTTTCTTTTCTTTCCTTTCTTTGCCATCTCATTTTCAAGGGGCCTCTAACACTTGCCCAGATTCAGTCCTAGTAGTCATGGGGAGAAGTTAGGTGATTTTTCTGGTTCTTTGTGTGCTCAGTTTAGGTTTGGCTCATATTTCACATCTCAACAAAAGGGAATGGAAGTAACCCAACATACAACATAGCTTAGCTTTGGTGAAAGTATTTATTTTCTCCACACAAAAGAAATAGCAAGAAAAAAAAAGACAACAATAAAATAGAAATTTCTAGCTAATATTACATTTGTTTCAAGTGGTAAAACAAAAGAAGATATTTTGTGAAACCATTTATTCAGTGTTTACCTTCATGTAGGCTCTTTACTCACCAAGCCCTTACCTCCTTGTCTTCTGGAAAGTCAGGCCAGAGGTTGGACATGTAGTCTTACCCAAAGCCATCTTCTCTAAGAATCACTCTAGTAGCTGCAGAAGAGCTTCTTCCTAAACCTCTGAATTCCCAAGGTACCCACTCTTGAAAAGCCCATCTATCTTGATTGCTATTTCAGAGACATACAAAATATAAAAGGAAGCCAGATCATGAGCTCACGATTCAGGCTCATATGGATGAGCACTTACTCTAATGGCCATGTGCAAAACCACTGAGAAGTCCTAGAAAGGTAAAAAAAAAAAAAAAGATATGCCAAACAAACAGAAGAATCAGAGAAGAGAGAGTGCCAAAGGGTAATGTCATTTTTCAAAAAAAATGATACAGTGCATATCCCACTTCAACAGTCATGGGGAGAGGGAACCCAAGGGGCTACCAAGGATTTTCTGTGTCATCTCCAAGTACGTGATCTAGCAGCAATGAGCCAGAACACAACAGAAGGAACCCAAAGTCCTGAAGATTAAGGGGAGATAATTGATATGTTTACCTCTATCATAAATTAATCATAGATTTATAGCCAAAAGGGACCTTAGACATTATGTATTCCAATATTTTCATTTTATAAATGAGAAATTAAGGTCAAGAGAGGTTAATTAACTTGCCCAAGGCCACCCAGAGCGTAAGTGGAAGAGCTGTGATCAAAAGCTTAGGGGCTCTAAATCTGAAGCTTTAAAAGAAATCCTAAACATGACCAGTAATAAGAAGTTACTCAAAGTAGTACTAACCAGGACATGTTTGAAGACTTAGGTCAGGGGTGGGGAACCTACCACCTTGAGGCCACGTGTGACCCTCTAGGTCCTCAAGTTCAGCCCTCTGACTGAATCCAAACTTCACAGAACAAATCCCCTTAATAAAAGGATTTGTTCTATAAAAGTTGGACTCAGTTAAAAAGCCACACTCAAGGACCTAGAAGGCCATATGTGTCCTTAAGGCTACAGGCTCCCCAATCCTGACCCAGGTTCTAGAATCAAACTTTCCACTGATTGGTCTGAAACTTCCAATGAGTAAAAGGGGAATGACCATTTTGTTACCAAACTGGAAAACTTCAGGGTAAACAAATATCGCTCAATTTATTTTTTTGTGTCCAACAATGTTTAGCAAAATGCATCATAAATGATAGATGTGCTATAAATATCTGTTGATTGGTTCAATGCAGTTTGCTGAATTTAAGTGGAATAGGGGCACTGGTCAATGAGGGCTTAATCCTTGGAGCAAGCTTAGATTTACCCAACCTGGACATTAGACAAAACATGAAAAGATATTCCTTGTCTGATTCCAATTTAATATATTGAACTTTGAGGGGCCATTTCTTTCATGAATGACTAAGGGTTTCCTATGGTATAATATTGAAATGGTAGTGAGGCATATAGAGAGAGAGCATGGCTAGCCAAGGGATATTTACTCCCATTGGGTAGTACTCATATTCTCCTTGCTGTTGTTCTCTGTTGGTATCTAAGGAATGGTGCATTTCTAGAGTCTACCTAACACTTCTTTCAGTGGAGAGGTGTCTATGATCCCTGAACTCACTGCCATTGTACATTGAGTATCAGCCCACTCTCCCCAGGAGTCTAGTATATACAAGGAGAGAGAGAGCCCCAGGTTTGGGGAAAATGTTTTTTTTTTTAATACTACTGTTGCTATACCTGATCAGAAACTACCCTTTTCTAAAAGCTGCTTGAGCTCTACTGGCTGATTGATAATGGGGATGACAATCAATTGGGGCTTAGTAGCTATAATGTAACTGCGGTGACCTTCAGCATTACCCTCAGCACCCTGAGAAAGAATAGTAATCAGCTGCCCTCTACAGGGTAAGTAGAACTTGGGAGAATAGGCCTAGAAGAAATGCTACAAAGGCTATGTCATAGCTTCATTATTATCTTCCTCCTTCCTCAGCTAATCCATGCCCATTTCATCCAGTTAAAAGAGGAATGTTTTGAATACGAATGAGAAATGACATCTTATTTACCCCAGAGTTTCAACACTTCTTTCAAGTGCCTTGTTTACATTTTGCTGACTCACCAGGCAGGATGGGTGAAATGTTACATAAAAGTGTTTTAAATGATGATTGTAAAAGCAGACTAGTATGTGGATAATGGCTCATGGTCTACAATAGTTGTGTTGCCATTTACTTAAAGATTGCTGCCAGCTGTAGAAGTTTAAAAGACAGAGTTGTGATTCTGAAGTAATGGGGGAGTCATCTATCTTCTTTACACAGAGTCTTTGTTTATTAACATTTATAGCTAGTAAAGAGCCAAACCACTGATTTTTCCCTCACATGAATAAATCCTTAGCCTCAGATGGAACAGGTTTTTTTTATGGATGAGTTCATCAATCACTGTTTATGTCCAATTTCATATAATTACTGTTTTACAGAAGGAATACAATACTACTTCTTCAATACAGACTTTTAAGATCGCTAAAAAGTGATGCCTTAAATAGATAATCAACAAAATTTCAGTTTAAGCCATATAGTCATATATTAATAGGCAAATCTCTTTGACTAAAATAAGTCAACTTGGATATCATGTCATATTTTACTTGGTTCAAATCCTCAGATGTGAAAAAGACTAGATATAAGCAAACCATTTGAGCTTTTTTTCTCACCTGCAAAATGGTGATATTCCTCAACTCTGTGATGAACTCATAGGAAGAGATAAACCAGAGATACATAGGATGTGAAGTTAGGCTGTGTGTACTGTTGGATAGAAGACTCACATTGAGAAATTACCTATCTGTTGAAGAATTGGAATATTGGAATGTTAAAAGACAAAGTTACATTAAGGTCCCTTTGACCTTAAATTTCTATGGTTCCAAGAATCATAAGGGGTTAAATCTATAATATTTTGTCTTTGAAGCCCTCCAAGGATACCTATAACTGAAGAGAAATTCAATGTAAGGCTATAAAAATTCAGAGAAATTTAATCGGGTATGGTCATTACATTACATAGCTCTTAGAGATTATTGATAGTGGCTCTACAATGGAAACAGCATGGTGTAATTAATAGAGCATTGGGATGGGAGCCTTAAGACCTGGGTTCTAATTCAGTCTTTGCCACCAGTTGGACATGTGACCTTTAACTGGTTAGTAGCTTCTTTAGGTCTCAACTTCCTCATCTGTAAGATGTGAGAATTAGTCTAGGACTTGATGAATCTTGTAAGATTACTTCCAGCTCTAAATTTTTATGGTTACATAGCATTTTAATGGAAATACAATTTAAAACATTTATTCAGTTCCTAATATGTGTTAAGTACTCTTTTTTTAACATACTGTATAATATTTTTCAAATGATCTACTTAATATCACTTACTTAGCTGAATTATCTTAGTATAGATATAGATATAAATATGTATGTTATATATACACATACATACACACTTACACATATATACATACATATACACATGTGCATATGTATATATACATATATGCATGTGTGTGTGTGTGTGTGTGTGTGTGTGTGTGTGTGTGTGTGTGTGCTTTTCTGTCTAAGATCAGTTAAGTATTTTTTTGGTAGATATACTTGAACTCTTCGGGCTGCATTGGGTCAGGAGAAAGAGAAACTATTGTCATTCAATTCAACAATTATAATTTTTAATTTTTATTTTTTAAAAGTATTCACTATCTCTCCCACTGCCTAACCCACCTTGCATTGAATAATAATTTAAAAAGGCCAGAGTCTGAAAATATGCCTATTCCTGCAAAACAAATTCTCACATTAACCACGTCTAAAATATATGTTTGAATATGCATTTTAGAAGGAAGGTGGCATGTATCATTTCTAGTTCTCTAAAATTATGTTTCTTCATTGAATTGATCATAGTTTTAAAGTCTTTCAAGGTTGCTTTTCTTTATAAATTGTTGTCATTGTATACATGATTCTCTCTATTTCACTTATTGTTGTTGTTCAGCTGTTTCAGTTGTGTCCAACATTTTGTGACCCCATTTGGAGTTTTCTTGGCAAAGATACTGGAGTGTGTTGCCATTTCCTTTTCCAGCTCACTTTACAGATGAGTAACTGAGGCAAAAGGGTTAAGTGACTTACCTAGGGTCTCATAGATAGTAAGTGGCTGAGGCCAGATTTGAACTCAGGTCTTCCTGGCTCCAGGACCACTGCTCTGTCCACTGTTCCCCCTAGCTGATTTGACTCACTTTACTCTAAATCATAAATAAAGCATCTGTTGTGTACAGAGGACTATAATCACCAATATGGGAGACACAAAATTTAGTTAAACCAACAGTCATTTTTTCTCGCATAGCATACACTTTTACATTATAGGAATGCATGGCACATATATATAGAGATGACTATAATACATAATAATGAATGATATGTGAATTAAAGAGATGTAAAAGTGTCGTGTGAAGGCTGATGAACAAATTATATGTGTTTTAAAGTGCTGGTCTTAGAATTAAGCATATGTATGATTTTTAGGAATTCACCAAATAGATAACAGGAAGGAAGGATATTTCAGACACAGAGAACAGGACTAGCAAATATACAGAATCAGGAAGACATAAGACATCTACTCTGTCACCTTTCAAGGGATAGTAGGTAGCTTAGTTTCCCTAGAATATATAGTATGTGGAGAAGAATGTTATGAGACTGGAAAGGTTGGTGGTAAAGGGGATGAGGAATAAAAAAAAGTTTTGAATGACAAGCAAATAAACTTGAAGTTTACTAGGTAAATAACAAAGAAAAAGACTAAAGGTTTTTGCTACTCTGTGTGTGTGTGGGGGGGGGGTTGTTTTTATAAGAGGTATGACCTGTCTAGAACTATACATAACAAAGATATAACCAGCTCAGGTGTGAAGGATGGATTGGATAGGGCAGAAAGTAGAGGAAAGAAGACTTATTTGGAGGCTATTGAAATAATAAAGGATGCTGTGGTCCTATACCAGTTTATGGCAGTGAGACTAAAGAAGAGGAGATGAGTGTAAGAGATATTCCATATTTATAGGACTCTATAACCAATTAATTATGAGAAGTGAGGTAGAGAGAGCCAAATCTAATAAAATTTAAATGCAATAGAGATAAATGCAAAGTCTTGTGCTTGGGTTAAAAAAAGGCAGCTTCACAAAAGCAAAATAGGAGATTCCTTACTAGACAACAATATTGGTTATGTGGAAAAGGGATTAGTCAGTCAGTCTGTCAATACATATTTATTAAGTACCTCCTGTGTTCCAGACATAGAACTAAGCACTGGACACAAATATAAATTGAGGATACAAATTTTAAAAAAGAAGAAAATAAAGAAATGCAATCTCAACCCTCAAGGATCTTATAAGCTAATAAGGGGAGACAATATATAATAGGAAGTTGAAAAGTGGGGTAAAAGAGGTTGGGAAAGATGGTACAGGCCAGGAGCATAGTGGAGTCCAGTCCAAGAAGCGTTGATAGTGGGAAATGAAGACATGGATAGCTTGGGAGCTTTCTTTAAATGAAGGCTTTAGGTGGAGTTGTTTGCTCTGCCCTTCAGCCCTCCAATCAGAAAGCCTGAGTGTACTGAGGCTACTGATGAGATGTAATTTCAACTTTAACTGTAACTGTAACTTTACCCCATTTTTCAACTTTCTTTTGTATAATCTTCCCCCATTAGCTGATAAGCTCCTTGAGGGCTGAGACCATATTTCTTTTTTTCTTTTTCTCTTGTATTTCTTTTTCTCTTATATTTCTTTTCTTCTTCTTCTTCTTCTTCTTCTTCTTCTTCTTCTTCTTCTTCTTCTTCTTCTCTTCTTCTTCTTCTTCTTCTTCTTCTTCTTCTTCTTCTTCTTCTATTTGTATCCTCAGTGCTCGGCTCAAAGTCTGGAACACATGAGGTACTTATTAAATTCGAATTGACTGACTGCCTGACTAACCCCTTTTCCTCATAACCAATATTGTTGTCTAGCAAGGAATCTCCTATTTTGTACAACATTTTGCATTTGTCTGTATCACATTTGAATTTTATTAGATTTGACCCTCTCTTCCTCCCTTCTCATAGTTAATTGGTTATCAAGTCCTGTAAATCTGTAATATCTCTTACACTCATCTCCTCTTCTTTAGTCTTACTGTCATCAACTGGTATGGGACCACAGCATCTTTCACTTTTACTATTTCAACAGTCTCTGAATAAGTCTTCTTGCCTCTGCTTTCTACCATATCCAATCCATCCTTCACTCACATCTGAATCAGTTGTGTCTTAGCTATCATAGCTCTAGATGCCTCATATCTCTTACAAAACAAACACAAAAACAGAAACCTTCTATCTTTTTCTTTGTTATTTGCCCAGTAAACTTCAAATTTATTTGCCTGGCAGACAAAACTTTTTTATGATCCTCACCCCTTCTACCCGCAAACCATTCCAGTCTCATCTCATAACATTCTTCTCTATATACTATATGTTCTAGGTAAGCTTAAGCTAATTACTTTCTCTTGAAGAGGTACATGGTAGGTGTCTTATGCTTTCCTAATTCTAGACTTTTCTAACCAAATCACGTCAGACCCATAGGGTACAAGTATAATTGACAAATTTCCTATTTGCACACACACATACACTCTCATATACATTTCTGAAACAGAATTAGCACAACTAAACTGCAGAGTGTGCAAATAGGAAATTTGTCTACCATACTTATACCCTATGAGTTTTGATGTAAAGTGGTTTCACTCATTCTGTAACTTCAAGGCCACCTTTTAAGAAGATTGCCAGAATGGAGCTGACCTTTAGAGTACTCAGCGATCACATCCTTTCCTCTGACCAGCCATAGTAGGACTATAATTTATCACTACCATATAGGTTACTATAATAGAGCCCTTTCTAAAGATGCCAGTTCTAAAGGCAGAGGCATATTTTATGAGTTCCACAAACACAGCCTGTCTTCTCCATCAAAAGGAAAATGGTTGCAATATTGAAGTAGATGTTATTAACTAGGGTACTCTCAAGCAAAAGTCATATATACCATACATGACAGTGTCCTTTCCTTCTGTATTGCTTTACCATCATCTAGCCATAAACATTATCTCTGAATGGAAAGCTGAATGAGAATAACTGATAACAGTAATTTCTAAGCCCTTAACAAATGCTCATTGATTGATTGCTTATTGATTGATTTGTCTTTAAGGTTTGTAAGTCACTTTACATATGTTTTCATTTTATTTGAGCCTCACAGTAATATTGAGGGTGGTTCCATGGCTACTATTACCCCTAATTTACAATTGGGGAAAGTTAGGGTCATAAAGTTTCAATTAATAAATAGTAAATATCTTCTTAAATATAATTATAATAATTTTAATAATATTTTAAAATTATATAGTAATATATATTTTTAAATCTAGACAACCTCTGGAAAAACTACTGCAATCACAAATTATAGAAGGGAAATTTATATGGCTCAAAAAAAGAAGAAAAACCCACAGAATTGAATTGTATTTTCATGAGTTATAAGTCAGATAAAAGCAACTCTGAAATGTTTGGTATTTGTGTCCTCAGAAACTCTCTCTAAATTAGAATTTTATAATTTCTTTTTCTCTCCAAAGAACACGATGTACCTGTTCTCTACTCTTGAAATTTTGCAATGGCCTTTAGCCAAGAGCACTAAAGGTCTGACAGATAAACAACAGCCATATATTGCTATGAAGAAAAAAATAGCATAAAGTAGATGAAAATATATAAGGATTAGTGTATATTCATCATTCGTTTAATATAACATTTTAAGGCATTAGCAATTATAAGAGTAGTTAGCATTTATATAGCATTCTAACATTTACAAAGCACTTAATATATTATCTCATGCCATGTACATTTCATGTACAAATCATTTTGGCCCTGAGTCAGATAGAAATGTAAATAAGATATAGTTTCAGAAATCAAGGAGGTTAAAATCTAGGAGAAGAGAAAGAGATGATCATTCAAATACATGTAATAGAAGTAAAACATGTAGATAAAGTGCTAGTAGAGTTCCAAGGAAGGCAATGTTGGAATTGCTAAAGAAAGAATTAAGAATTTTTTTTTAGAAGAGGAAGCATTTTAAATGTTATCTTGGAGGCTGGGCACGGGAATAAGTGGATGTGGGAATGAGATGGAACATTCTGTGCCACTGGAATGTTGAGAGAAAATACAAGAAGTACTCCTGGTAAAATGAATAATCTAACTTGTCTAGAATGTGTGCAAGATAAGGCTGAAGTGGAAGGCTGGTGAAAGACTGTAGTAGTCTTTGCTTATAGAATGAATTCATTTAGTATTCTCTTTGTATCTCTCTTATGCAGTTAACATTTCTGGAGGGCTTAACTAATACGCAGACTATCCACGTAGGATCCCTCATTCTTACTATACACTTGGTTTATTTCCTTTTATATCTAAACATGTTGGCATTTGATATCTTTTTATATCACTTCTCACATAAAAATTTCCATTGTCAAGATATGGCAACAAATTTAGGTCCATTTTGTGTCTTTCATATTTTTAGGTTGTTTCAATTTCAGTCCTTCTGAGATCCTAAGCCATGATTCATAGCCATATAGTACCACTAGGAAAATGTTTGTATTAAAAAGATGGCCTTTTGTGTCACTGAGCATCTTGAGATCATTGAAATTACTGAACAATTTCTCAAATGTGATCCAGTTGGATTTCCCACTAGTTAATCTTGTGATTAGCTCATTCTTCACCCATGAGTGAGGCTATCAGGGATATCCCTTACTTTTATCACTTTAGGTTAGTAACAACTGGCTTTGAGAGCCATATGTAGTCAAAGGGAGCAAAGTTGTTTGTTTTTAAACTTATCTCCATGATCCCTGGACCTTTTTATGATGTTTTTTAATAGTTCTACTCTCTTAAGAGTAGAACTTTTGGTAGAAAGAGCTTGGAGTCACAGGATTTGTGTTTTAATCCCAGGTTTGACAGATCATCATCACCATCATCATCCTTTATATAGCACTTTGAGATTTATAAAGTCATTTAATATAGTATCGGATTTGATCACATTTAATACTTGTGTGACTTGGCAAGTGATAGGTAGACAGACAGATGGATAGATAGAGAAAAAGATACAAAGATAGATCATTTAAATGTTTTCCAAATACTGCGCTAATCAATGAGTATACAAAAAGAAATAATCAAGACAATCTATCTCAAAGAACTTACATTACAATAAGGAAAGGCAACATACAAAAGAGAGGTAAAAATTGAGTGGGGGTACAGGAAAAAATGCAATTGAGGAGCAGAAAAAGTTCAGGAAAAGAGTGAGACAGAGAAAGAAGGAGTGGGCAGGAGGGGGAAAGGGAGAGAGATAGAGAGAGAGACACACACACACACAGAGAGACAGAGACAGAGAGAGAGAAAATTTAGGAATAAGTAAGGTGAAATATGCCAGGGTGTCCTTACTTCCTTAATAACATGTTAATAATGTTGATCTCAGGGAAGGAGGCACCATTAAGTGGAGAAAGGCCTCAGGGTAAGGGCAGTAAGAAAACAGTTTAGAAGGAGAAAATGCTACCTATTCATGCCTCCTTCATTTTATATTGGCAAAGTTGATTTTTTAACCTAGTTCAAGTCTTCACAATTATTTCATTTTAGTTTCATCTTACTAGTTTCAGCCCAATGTGTCTTTTAGATCCTGACTTTCTTAGCTATCACCTCCCATTTTATGTAATTTACACATCTGATGAATATGCTATTTTTGACTTGAGTCAGGTCACTGAGGGAGAAAAAAGTTACACAGCGCAGGGTCAAGCACAGACCACTGGAACACTCCATTAGTGATATTCTGCTATGGTGATATTGAACCATTAACAGCTACCTTTTAAGTCTGGCCATATAATCAGTTCTGAAAACATCTTACTATCTTATCCATATTTCTCCATTTTTCCATAAGAGTAGTATGAGATACTTTATCAAAAATGCTTCTAAAGTCTGATTAAACTGAATTCACAGCATTTACCTTATCTATTAGGTTAGTAATCCTGGAAAGAAAGAAAGAAAGAAAGAAAGAAAGAAAGAAAGAAAGAAAGAAAGAAAGAAAGAAAGAAAGAAAGAAAGAAAGAAAGAAAGGCAAGGAAGGAAGGCAAGGAAGGAAGGAAGGAAAGAAAGAAATGAGGCTATTTTGGCAGGATGTTTGGTGAAGAAACCATGATGGCCCTTTGTAATTGGCACTTACCTTTCTAGATGCTTCCTAGTCATTTCTTTAACGACCCATTCTAGCAACAACCTATGAGTCACAGTCAAGCTCACTGCTCAATTGTTTGCAAGCTGTTTTCTTGCCTTTTATTTTTATTTATTTATTTAAAATTAGAATAACACTCACTCTTAGAGAATCTTTTGTTTTCCGTGATCTTTCACATATTACTGATAATGGCTAAGTACTCATATATTTGCCAGTTCTTTCAGAAATCAAAGATATAGCTTGTGTCAGATGATTCAATTTTATCAAGAGCAGCTAGGACTATCTAACTTACCTTGAAGATGAACTCTATTAATCATTTTGTTCTGATATTTCCAATGCAAAGGTCACTCTACTTAATAAAGAAAAGAAAAGAAAAATAAGACACGACCATTGCTCCTTTCTCTGTGTTACTAGTTATCACTGTCACATCCACACAAGCAAAGTCTCTTCCAATTCTCCTTTTTCTATCAATATAGCTAAGTAAACCACTTTTTGTGATCCTTATCTTCCCTCCTCAACCTCAGCACAGTGTAAGCTTTAGCTTTGTTGGCTTTTGTTTTTCTAGGAATGCACTATGCTATACTCACATGAATCCTCTTTTCATTGGTCTTGTATAGGCTGACTCTTGGAGATAAGTCTTAAAAGAGATGAGGAAGATTCACAAGGAAATTACTAATGGAATACTGAATTTTCTTTTTCAACATTTCTCTCACTGCATCTGTTGACTGCCTAATTCTTCTCATATAATATTTAAAAGAGAGGTCTGGTACGTATCCAGACCACCTAAGTTGGCATGATTCCTATGAAAGAGGCTAAATAACTGCTCTTGGGAGACTGAAGGACTGGAGCATGCATGGATATTCTGCAGTGGCTCACCACATGATTGATAGACCAACCTTTTTTCACTTGGTTGTGTTGCTATAACTTGAAGTATCTTTAAAATCACCTGACTCAGTGCCAGTGGTAGATTTTTGTGACATTGGTGTATGAAGGGATAGGTGACTCCTTCACTCCTACCAAAAGAGAGGCCTTAGGCCCTCATTCTATACCTTGCCCACATTGAAGCCATGCAGCTCTTGGGAAACAGGCCTGGGCCTTAGCCTTTTTGTTTGTTCTTTTCCATTTTAGGTGAAGGGAATGCACTCTCTGATCCAGCCTGAGAGTTCAAATGACAGGGATGCAGGCATCCAGAAATCTAACCTGAGTATTGCAGCCAATCCACCATCAAGGCCCTGAGGATCAAGAGTCTTGTGACTTCAAACGAAGCAACTTTGGACTTGAACTTGCTAGAATGAATGCTATGTAGTAACTGAGCTGAATTGTAAGTTTAAACCTTCTTCCTCCCTCCTGCCAAAATAAAGAACAAAATGATGTACAGGGGGAATGCACCCAATATGTGGGTGGAAATATTTGTATATTTTGAATTGTCCATTTGTAAAAGCTAATGTGATTTTAAGTTGTCAGATGAAATTGGAGTATTAGTCACTGGGCCCCTAAAATGGAGAGAATATGGCCAGTGAGAAATTGAACTGAATGCAGATAAAATTGATTCCTCAAATTCCTCAAAAGTACCAGAAAACTCTGAGGGGAGCAAAATATAACAATCATGATTCCAAGAAAGTGAGGCTAGAATCAACTACATTACATATTAAATTGTTATAATTAGCCCTATACCTCTTAGCCCCATCATTCTCAATAATCTCATCTATCTATCTATCTATCTATCTATCTATCTATCTATCTATCTATCTATCTATCTATCTACCTATCTACCTATCTATTCCTCCAAAGTGACCCCCTTTCTTTTCTTTCTTTTCAGCCTCAGGGATGGTCTGATTTATTTGCTTCAACTTGCCCTAAGAGCATATAGTATCCTGGTGCACACTATGAAAGCTTTAACTTCAAAAGCCAGTGTTTAAAACTATAACTGTCAAAAGGTATTTGGAGCTATACCAAACCAGTCCAGGCATGTCTTCCTGGGATGGAGGGCAATTGAGGGTATATGGGGTTCTGAAGCACAATGAGTGACAATCTGATGAGTTATTCATCCGTCATATTTCTTTCGGTAAAACTTATCTTATGTTTTATTCTTTCAATTTTCTTCTTGTTGTCATTGCTGTTTTTGCTCATTTTGTAGGGGTTTTTTTGGGGGTGAGTGGTGGCTGATTGAGCTGAGCCAGGTTTAATTTAATTCAACATTTTTAAATATCTAGAAAACTTGTAAAATGTCCCACAAATGGATTGTTCTTTATTTAACAAATAGAGTCTTTGATCTGTTTGTTTGTTTTCACTTTACCATCAGGAGAAACAACTGACTTCTTTACCTTTTGATCATCTGATCATCTTGACAGTTAGCATATCTCTGCAGTAACACTGCTCTAAACATATGTAATATTCCTTATGTCTTTAGATTTCAAAGTAATTAGATGGTCTTAAAAACCTTTAATTTATGACATGCCTGTAGATATCATATAGATTTCTATTTACTTGGAAAGAATCTATGTAATAGAAACATTTCCTGAATCGTGACCATATATATTGCCTTGAAAAATTATAATTCTCTGATCATGGGAGCCTTCTCTTTCCTGTATGAACTATACTGTCCTGTAGTCCTAACTTGTCAATAAAAGCACCTCATACAACATTAAAAACAATTCCACTTGTGTTTCTTTCAATGAATTTTGAAGGAATCTTTAACTTCAGGGAACCCTGTTATATCTATTTGCCTTCTTTTAAAAAAGTGAATTAATACTTGGTTTCTTTAAACCTAGTTAGCAATTTATTATGCAGCTAGCTCCCTAAGGGCAGAGATCTATAATTCTAGATGATTTGAAACTCCCTCTTGGCTCTACTGGCTGTTAGTAGCATTCAATAAACAACTGAGATACAGCCATTGTTAATCTATTGTTATTTTCCTTGGGGGCTTAAGTAGAGAGATACTGTTCAAAATAATCAGTAATCACTCACCCTGCTCCCTAGTGGTTCTTGGGGGATACTTTGGCTAATATTGAACAATTTAGCAATACCATGGGGTTACAGGAGGTCATGGTCTGCCCCCACATTCCCAGGACCATTCCTTCCCTGGAGCAAATCACCAGGCATATTGCTTAGATTATCCAGCTGTGACCCCTGCTCTGTGGCACCTCATACCAGAGCTCCTTGTCTTATACTATGATATTTAGAATGTTTAAGATTACAGCAGCCAAAGTAAAGAAATACAGACTTATAGAACATATGGATGGTCAATTAAACTAATCCTTGGAGAACTAATGCTACTTGGTCAAATCAATCCATTGACTGAAACTGAGGCTTCAAAAAAAAAAAGACCTAGTTGAAGGACTCTGATCTGACCCTTTGACACTCCCTCAGGTGCCCTACTGCTACTTATCCAAAATGGAGCCAGAATCAGAGATTTGGAGCCAAAAGAAACTTCAGATAGTTAGCCAACCCCATCCTTTTATACATACGCAATTAGATGGGCATAGAGTCAGGAAGACATGAGTTTAATTTCTGCTTTAAGTAATTACTAGCTGTGTGATTCAGGGAAACATACAACCTTTCTCAGCTTCAATTTTCTTGTCTATAACATGAGTATTAATAATAAACTCTATTTCACAGGGTATTTCTGTGAGGATCAAATAAATAATATACGTAAACCACTTTGAAAACCTTAAAGGACTAGGAGGGCGGAGCCAAGATGGCAGAGTGAAAGCAGTGACTTGCTTGAGCTCTCCCCAAACCCCTCCAAATACTCATAAAAAATGGCTCTAAACAAATTCTGAAGCAGCAGAACCCACAAAAAGACAGAGTGAAACAAATTTCCATCCCAAAACAACCTGGATGATTGATCAGAAAGGTGTATCGTGCCGGGCTGGGAGCACAGAGCAGAGCAGCTTTGGGTCCCCAGGCCGCAGCAAAACTGGAGCAGGCCTCAGAGGACTGAATCGCGGCAGCTGTGGAGGTTTCCAGACTCCTCAATCCACAATGCCAAAGACAACTTAGAAGGTCAGTGGGAAAAGTCTGTTTCTGTCGTGGTCAGAGAGGAAGGTGGGGTTCAGCTCCATTCCCCAAGAGCTGGCCCTGGGGGGGGGCAGCTGCTTCCCGAGCTTCTGGCCCACAGACTGAGGGGGAATCCAGTGGCTGATCAGAGAGGGATGCAGGGATCTCTTTGCCAGTGCTGAGGCAGGAATCTCTTGCTTTGCCCTGTGTGGATCTGGGTCACAGTTCTGGGCGGCAGTGCTGGGGTGAGGAGGAGCGCTGGCATGGTGGAGCTTGTAGTGGCTGTGGAAGAACCCTCCTCACAGTTACAGGACAGAAAGGAATACTTGTGGTCACAGGCCAGGAAAGGAGTAAACACCTCGCCCCTTATCATACCACCTTGGAAGAACTGAAAATTTACAGGTCCCTACAAGTATCTCTGAAAACAGCTACACAAACCCCTGAAGCTTGGGACAGTACACTCTCCACATTGGAAGCAGACTCTTACCTTAACAAAGAGTTTAAAACTCAAGTAATTGGCTGGGATCATGAGCAAGCAGTGCAAAAAGAGTCAGACTATATTATCTTACTTTGGTGAAAAAGAAGATCAAAATATACAACCAGAAGAAGACAACAAAGTCAAAGCTCCTACATCCAAAGCCTCCAAGAGAAATATGAATCAGTCCCAGGCCTTGGAAGAGCTCAAAAGGGATTTTGAGAAGCAAGTAAGGGAAGTAGAGGAAAAACTGGGAAGAGAAATGAGAGTGATGCAAGAAAATCATGAAAAACAAGTCAACAGCTTGCTAAAGGAGACCCAAAAAAATACTGAAGAAAATAACACCTTAAAAAAGCCTAACCCAAATGGCAAAAGAGGTCCAAAAAGCCAATGAGGAGAAAAATGCCCTAAAAAGAAAAATTGGCCAAATGGAAAAGGAAGTCCAAAAGATTACTGAAGAAAATACTTCCTTAAAAATTAGAATAGAGCAATTGGAAGATAGTGACTTTATGAGAAATCAAGACACTGTAAAACAAATCCAAAAGAATGAAAAATTAGAAAACAATGTGAAATATCTCATTGGAAAAACAACTGACCTGGAAAATAGATCCAGGAGAGAGAATTTAAAAATTATTGGACTATCTGAAAGCCATGATCAAAAAAAGAGCCTAGACATCATCTTTCAAGAAATTATCAAGGAAAACTGCCCTGATATATTAGAACCAGAGGGCAAAATAGAAATTGAAAGAATCCACAGATCTCCTCCTGAAAGAGATCCCCAAAGGAAAACTCCTAGGAATATTGTAGCCAAATTCCAGAGTTCCCAGGTCAAGGAGAAAATATTACAAGCTGCCAGAAGGAAACAATTCAAGTACTGTGGAAACACAATCAGGATAACACAAGATTTAGCAGCTTCTACATTAAAGGACCAGGGCATGGAATATAATATTCCAGAGGGCAAAGGAGATAGGATTACAACCAAGAATCACCTACCCAGCAAAACTGAGTATAATCCTTCAGGGGAAAAAATGGTCATTCAGTGAAATAGAGGACTTTCAAGCATTCCTGATGAAAAGACCAGAGCTAAACAGAAAATTTGACTTTCAAATACAGGACTCCAGTGGAACATGAAGAGGTAAACAGGAAAGAGAAATCATAAGAGACTTATTAAGATTGAACTGTTTACATTCCTGCATGGAAAGATGATATTTATAACTCATGAGACTTTGTCAGTATTAGGGTAGTTGGAGGAAAAAAATTATATGTATGTATATATAGATAGATAGATAGAGGGCACAGGGTGAGTTGAAGATTAAGGGGTCATATCTGGAGAATAAAATTAAGGGATGAGAGAGGATTATACTCGGAGAAGAAGAAAGGGAGAGGTAGAATGGGGTAAATTATCTCACAAAAAAAAAAAAAAAGAAAAGTCTCTCACAGTGGAGGGGAAACAGGGGAAGGTGAGAGGGAATGAGAATCTTATTCTCATAGGATTTGGCTTAAGGAGGAATAACATACACATTCAATTGGGTATGGAAATCTGTCTTACCCTACAGGAAAATAGGGGGAGAAGGGGACAAGAGAGCAGGGGGTGATAGAGAGGAGGGCAGATTGGGAAAGGGGTAATCAGAAGTAAATACTTCTGAGGAGGGACAGGGTCAAAAGAAAGAATAGAATAAATGGGAGGGCAGGATAGGATTAAGGGAAATAGAGTTAGTTTTTCACAACATGTCTACTAAGGAAGTGTTTTGCATAACTGCACATGTACAACCTATATTGAGTTGCTTGCCTTTTCAATGAGGGTGGGTGGGGAGGGAGGAAGGGAGAAAATTTGGAACTCAAAGTTTTAAAAACACATGTTTTAAAAAAATGTTTTCACATGCAACTGGGAAATAAGAAATACAGGAAATGGGGGTACAGAAGTCTATCCTGCTCTACAGGAAAATAGAAGGGGAAGGGGATAAGAGAAGGGAGAGGGGAGAGATAGAAGAGAAGGCAGACCAGGGGAAGGGGTATTCAGAATGCATGCCATCTTGGGGTGGGGGGAGGGGTGAGAAATTTGGAACTCAAAAACTTGTGGAAGTGAATATTGAAAACTAAAAATAAATAAATTTATATTAGAAAGTAAAAAAAAGAAAAAAGAAAAAGAAAACCTTAAAGGACTATATACATGCTAGGTAATATTATTAGTTATTATATAAATGAGAGATTTAAGTGATTTGGCAAGGGTCTGTCAGGTAATAAGGAGGAGAATCAAGGTTATGCCCACAAAAGAGTCCTGAACATTCTCAAGAAACAATAGAAGATTTTAGACTTTGATAAGTGACCTGCTGGGCCAGCTGACACTGGTGGTGATATCCAAGAGGCACACAAATCTGATCTGGATGTGAGAAGTTAACAAGTGGAAGATGACTTTCCGTACCCAATCTGCACTGATTTCAGGTTATGGAATTTTATTTATTTAATTCATCAGAAAATTTTTTAGAGATTCACTAACTCAGTATTTTAAGATCTAGTGGCCTAGGTGGTGGTAGCTTAACTTTTGCCAGGCTCTTACTCACTATCAATGCATCAACAAGCATTTATTAAGTTCCTACTATGTGCCAAGCACTATACTAGGTGCAGGTGATAAAATGACACAAATGTAACAGCCCATGCTCTCAAGAATCATATATGTTATTGAAAGGGATGCAGTGAGCAACATGTACAGTAAGATGCTGATACGATCTAGTCTTTCAGTAACTATACCAGCACCAACAAATTGCTGAACAAGACAGATGTCATTGTAGGAGGAGAATGTGAAATCCCTAGGTCCCATGATATGCTGACAGGGAACTGAAATAGGTCCTAATCAATGAGAAAACATGGTACAATAGGAGGAGGCTTCTGCATTTAGAAGAAAAAGGTATCTTCAGTAGCTTTGAGAGCTTCTCTACCCCAGCATAAAAGTCAGTCAGTTAAGCATTTAAACATTTACTATATATCACAGGCACTGTGTTAAGCTCCAGGAATTAAAAAAAAATGGTAAAAGATATCCCCTTCACTCAAGGAACTCACATTCTAAGGTGTGAAATGAGGTACAAACAGTGCCCTACAAACACACATGTAAACTATATATTTTTTAATCTGACAGCACTTTTCCCCAACTTGCTAAAACATCCAAGACCTTCTTTTCACTGGACACTAGAAGCAGAAGACAAATTAAACAATGTTAAGATGCTGTCCGTCTTGCCTATATTCTTGTTCTGTTGATTTTCATAGAGCTCACTATTGGCTCCATTCTTTCAGAGACTACACCTCATCCATTGGTGTACTTCTCCCACAAATTGATGACAGAAAAGAACTGAATGATGCAAGTAAAGGAACTAGGAGAAAAAAAGAGGCTGTATTTGAGGAATGTACATATCATCTTATCCACACCAACCATAAAAGCCTGATATACTGTCAGACTATTCAGCATCTTACCCAAAGCTAAATCTGATGGGTGTTTTTATTAGGATCAAATTTACTGTCACTTTTGTCCACACAGAATGAACATCAATGAGTAAACATACTTCTGTGAAAAGCTGGACATTGTCACTTATTAGATCAACTACATCTCTAGGTCCTCTTACAATTACTGCAGAAGGGATTCATCTACTTCCTGCTCTTATTTCTCCTTGTGAAGCCCTGCCATACATACAAAAGAGAAGGAAGAATCATCAACTGTGGAAAAACATTCAGCATTTTCAAGACCTAATAGATCTGATCCATCAGTCATAGACATGAGATGCCTATACTGAGATCCTATCACATAGCACAATATAGTGGGAAGCAACATTTTGTAGTGGGTAATGCATAGCCTTGGAGTAAAGAAAAATGGAGTTTGGATCTCACCTTAGATTCTTAATAAGCAGGTGACCTTGGAAAGTGGCCTAATTTCTCTTGGCTTCAGTTTCTACATCTGTAAAATGAGGGGGTTGAACTCCACCCCTAAGGGTCTTCCTTGTGCTCTGTGATCCTATGAAAGGAAACTGAGATTTAACAGAAAAGGACCTGTATCTCTGCTACTAATTGTATGACCTTCGAGAAGTCATTTAACCACATCGGGATTCAGCGTCCTTACCTGTAAAATGAGGGGATTGGGATAGAAAATACCCAACAACTCATCTGGAAATCTATGATCCCAATATCAAAACTCCTGCATCCTAATTAGGGACAATCTAAGAGAAGCTCTTGTACCTCACCAGGACTCATTGAATGCTTCTACATGTCTGACATGGTACTTTGACAGCAGGTCACATGGTCCTGTATGAAAACACACAGTCTGTTTTCTGGAAGTTTTAGTGGCCACAGAAACAACAAAACATCCACCATTATTTCCACTTTTTTACAGTATGTAACTCGAGAAATTTAATCAATAAGATAGCAAATGAGCAAGGCAAAATCACAGAAAAACCAGAATCAATTAAAGAATGAGCAAAGCATGTTACGTATAGCACGAAATAAGAAAGAGTGAAATGATCAGAACCAAGAGTACATTGTGTATAGTAATGGTATTATTTAAGAACAACTTTGAGTGACTTATTTTGGCTCCTATAAATGTCCAAATTAACTGCAAAGGACATATGAAGGAAGACACTACCTAAATCCAGAAAGAAACTGATAAACAGAATATATATATATATATATATATATATACATACACATATATATGTACATATATGTATATGTATGTGTGTATATATACATACATACATAATACACACATACATACATACATATATACATATATATGTATTTGTGTCTAATGGTAGTCTTCCCTAGAGTGGGGGTTGGAGAGGGAAGGAAAAAAGGGAAAAAAAGAAAGTTACATGATAACTGTGTTGTGTATTTAAAAGGAATAGCAAATTGTACATTAATAGATTTGCAGTTTCATGTGCATTCATCTTTTTTTCATTCTATTATGTCATGCAAATGCTTGTTTTATTTCTTAAATTCAGAATAAAATAAAAAAACATATTATGTATAGTTATATGCTAATAAAACTGAGAACACAAAAGAAATAGCATACCTTCAAAAATATAAAATAACCAAACTATCAAAAGACCAGATAGACATCATAAATAACTTTATTTAAAAAAAATCTTCTAGACTTGATGTATTCACAAGATAATTCTATCAAACTTTGAAAGAACAATTAGTACCCATATTTCACAAGTTATTGTCAAAAGTTGAGAAAGAAGTAACCCAATTATAATCATTTTATGAGAAAAATACAGTCCTAATACAGAAAATAGGGAAAAATAAAATATGGAAAGAAAAGTGTAAGACAATATCATTAAAAACATTGACCTTATCTGGCCTCAGACACATAACTATCCAACCTCAAATCCGGCCTCAGAGACATAATACTTACTGGCTGTGTGACCCTGGGAAAGTCACTTTACCCCATTGCCTAACCAAAAAAAAAAAAAGAAATTGACCAAAAAATGTTGAACAAAATGCCACCAAACAAATTACACTGATTCATCCAAGCCAAAGAAATAAAAAAAAAGGAAAAGGACCTATGTGTACAAAAATATTTATAGCAGCTCTTTTAGTGGTGGCTAAGAACTGGAAATTGACTGGATGTCCATCAATTGGGGAATGGCTGAACAAGTTGTTGTATATGATTGTGATAGAATCCCATTGTGTTTTAAGAAATGATAAGCAGGGTGATCTCAAAAAAAACCATGAAAGACTTATATGAACTGATGCAAAGTGAAATGAGCAGAACCAAGAGAACATTGTACACAGTAACAGTAATATTACATGATGATCTACCACGAATAACTTAGTTATTCTCAGCAATACAGTGATCCAAGATAGTTCTGTAGGATTTATGATGAAAGGTGCTATCTATCTTCAGAGAAACAACTGATAGAGCCTGAATGCAGATTAAAGGTAATTTTTTTCTGTATTTTTCTTGTTTTTTGTTTTGTTTTTATCAGTGTTTTCTTTTATGGAATGACTTAGATAGAAATGTGCTTTGCATTACTCCGTATGTATAACCTATGTCAAATTGTTTGCCTTCTCAATGGGGTGGGGGAGAGAATTTGGAACTTAAAATTTGAAAAAAATAAAATGTTAAAATTGTTTTTACATGTAATTGGGAAGAATATAAAATAAGATTAAAAAAAGAAAAAAAACCTAAAACATCTGAAACCCCATGTTCATTTCAAAAGATGCAGAAAAAAGCCATCAATGAAGTATACCTTCTTATGCTAAAAACAACTCTACAAAGTATGAGTGAAGAAGGAACCTTTCTTTAATGTCAAAAAGGAATCTATCTAAAATGCAAGCAATCATCATATGTCATGGGATACACTAGCACCTTTTCCAATAAATTCAGGAGGGAAACAAAGATTGTGTACACTTTCCACTATTTTTAATAAAGTTCTGGAAATGCTAGCAATAGCAGTAAGAAAAATGAAAAGGAATGAACATAGTTACAGAGGAAATAAAACTATCCTTGTTTGTGGATGATTGGAAAAACCCAAAGAATCAGCAAAGTTATTAATGGAACCAATTAATAGCTTCAGGAAAATTGCAGGCTACAAAATAAACTGTAAAAAAAATGGCATTTCTATATGATACTCAATACCAAAAATAATCAACAAAACAAGAAACAAGAAGTAATAACAGAAAGGGAAATCCTATTCCAAATACACAAAATGTACAAAATACACAAAATATCTGGGGATCAATCTCCTAAAACACATGAAAGTATTATGTAGATTCAATTACAAAATATGTCTTAAATAATTAAAGAACAACCTAAATAGTTAGACGAATATTCAGTGCTTGTGGTTAGATTGTGCCAATATAATAAAAATGATAATACTATCAAAATTAATTTACACTTTTAATGCTGTACAATTAAAATTAACCAGAGGATACTTTACAGAGCTTGATGAAATAATAATAAAATTCATCTGAAGAACAAAAAATATCTAGAATATCAAAGGAAATAATGATGAGAAGTAAAGACAAAGGGAGAATTTTACTTCCAGACCTCATTATAAAGCAGCAGTAATCAAAACTATCTGCTATTGGTTAAAAACAAAAAAAAGGGAGAGAGAGAGACTCATCAGTGAAACAGACTAGACAAGGGATTTTACCCAGTGTTTGATTAAGTGGAAAACATCATAAGTTACCTAGGAGAAAATCCCTTTTAATTAAAAACTGCTGAGAAAGCAGCATAGCAGAGGCAGAGACAAGATGGTAAAGTACTTGCCCAGACTCAGTTGAACTATCCCAATCTTCTCCTCCAAAGAACTTTAAAATAATCCTTCAAATCAAATATTGAAGTGGCAGAACCAACAAAAGGTTAGAAGGAATTTTTTTTAAGATAAAAAGAACTTATAAAGTTCACAAGAGAGGTCTGTAACACAGGGGTGGGAGCAGGCCCAGAGTGCAACAGGAACATCCATCATTGGCCTCAGAGGTGGTAGAGACAATAGAATCAGCAGCTTTGGGAACTTTCAGTGCAGAGACATTAATGAGATCTGGCCACTGGTCAGCAGGAGATTAAAGGTGACCCTTTGCTGGCAACCAGTGAAGCTGGTGATGATGGGCAACTCTATTGCCAATGAGCAGTTCTGGGTTATAGTCCCAGGATGGAGAGAGATGTTTGTGTTTGGTCACAAGGGAGCTTATGTTTGGTTACATTTCCATGGCCAAGAAGAACACGAATACTCCTGGTTACAGGAGATAAGGGGCCTTTCCAGGTGAAGACCAGTGCACAAAACAGGAAAGTAGTGACCACACTTCTCGCAAGATCATAACACCTTGGAAGCACCAAAATCTTGCACATCCCCAGAGCTATCTCTGAAAACAAGAGCACAAAAAGTCTGAAGCTTAGGGCAGTGCCTTCCCATCCCAGGGGAGCAGAGCCCAATTTTAACATGAAGTTTAAAGTGAATAAAGAGACTAGGGAAATATGCAAACAACATAAAAAGAACTCAACCATAAAAGGCTACTATGATGGCAGGTAAGAACTTAGAAGAACATAACAATGTAAGTCAGCTACAAGCAAAACCTCAAAGCAAAATGCAAATTAGACCCAAGGCCACCAAGAATTCCAAAAACAGTTGAAGAGATGAGAGTGGTAAAGGGGAAAAATGGGAAACGAAATGAGGGTGATACAATAAAATTATGAAAAGAGAATTAACAGCTTGATAAAATAGGCATAAGAGAATACTGAAGAAAATGACACCTTAAAAAAAAACAGAATTGGTCTAATGATAAAAGAGGCACTAAAATTGACCCCAAGTTTCTCTGATAAATGCCTCATTTCTCAAATACATAGGGAACTGAGTTAAACAAGAATAACCTGCCCAGAAAAACTGAGCATAATCATTCAAAGGAAAATGGATATTTAATGAAATAGAACACTTCCAAGCATTTCTGATGAAAAGACCAGAACTAAATAGAAAATTTGACATTCAAAAAAAAAAAGACTCAAGCATACAAAGGTAAACACGAAAGAGTAATTGCAAAGGACTCAATGGAGTTAAACTGTTTATATTGCTATATGGAAAGGTGATACATTTAACTCTTAAGAACTTAATCATTATTAGAGAAGTTAGGAATAGTATAGACAGAAGGCATGGATGTAGGTCAATGATATTGGGATGGTCTTTAAAAAAAAGAATGTAGAGTGAGAAAGAGGGATGCACTAGGAAAAGGGGGAAGGGAGAGGTAGAATGAGGCAGTTTTTCCCACATTAAAAAAGATACACAAGGAAGAGGTTTATATTGGAAGGGAAAATGGGGGTAGGATGGGCAATGATGAACATCACTCCCATCAGAATTTGTTCAAAGAGGGAAGAAAATGTATACATTCTCAGTTGTGCGTAGAAATCTGTCTTAACCAACAGGGAAAGGAAGGAAAGGGATAAGAAATATGAGAAGTGGATAAAAAAGGGAGAACAGATTGAGGAAGAATGTATAGAAGCAAGGCAGACATTTGAGGAGGAATACACTAAAAAGAGAAAGGAGTATAAACTGAAGAAAACAGGATGGAGGGAAATGCACAGTTAATGATTATAACTGTGAATATGAGTGGGATGCATTAGCCCATAGAACCAAACCAGATAGCAGAAAGGATTAGAAACTAGAATTCAATAGTAGATTGTGTGCAAGAGACACACTTTGGACAGAAAGACACACAGAGTTGAAATAAAGGTTTGGAGCAGTCCACTACGCTTCTGCTGAAGTGAAGAGAGCAGGGGTAACAATCATGATCTCAGACAAAGCAAAAACAAAAATAGACTTAATTGAAAGAGGTTATCATGGAAACTACATTTTGCTGAAAAGTACCTTGGACATTGAAATAATATCAAAAACTTTACGGCAAGTTTCTCTGATAAAGGCCTCATTTCTCAAATATATAGAGAACTGAGTCACATTTCTAAACCTAAGAGCCATTCCTCAACCGATAAATGGTCAAAAGGTATGAACAGACAATTTTCACAGGAAAAAAATCAAAGCTATGTATATTTTGAAAAAAAATGTCCTAAAACCCTATTGATTAAAGGAATACAAATTAAAACAACTCTGAGGTACCATCTCACACCTATCAGGAGTGACAAATTGTGGAGGGGATGAGGGAAAATAAGTTCATTAATAAACTGTTTATTGGCAGAGTAGACTGGTTCAATCATTCTGGAGAAAAATCTGGAGCTATGCTCATAGGGCTATAAAATTGGGCATACCCTTTGATACAGTAATACCATTGCTAGGTATTACTACATCAAAGGATATGCATAATTTTGATCAAGCAATATCATTACTAGGTATTATTGGATCAAAGGGTATGCGTAATTCTTGTGCACCCCATTACTAGGGCTGTACTCCAAGGTGATAATCAAAAAAAAAAAAAAGGAAAAGGACATGTATGTAGAAAAATATTTATAACAGCTCTTTTTGTGATAGTGAAGAATGGGAAACTGAGGGGATAATCACCAATTGGTGAAAGGCTGAACAAGTTGTAGCATATGATTGTGCTAGAGTTCTATTTACTGTGAGAAATTACACGGCAAGACATAAATGAACAAATGCAAGTCAAGTGAGAAAATCTGGGAGATCATTGTTCACAGTAACAACAGTATTATAAAGGTAACTAATGGTGAAAGTCTGGACTACTCTAAACAATACAGTGATCCAAGACAATCCCAAAGGACTCATAATGAAAAAAAAAATTATCCACCTCCAGAGAGAAAGCTGATGAGCTCTGTGTGAAAATAGAAGTATAATTTTCTTCAAAACATTATCATATTGAGAGTGATTTCACATATACAATTGATATAATATCAGTTAGGAGGACAAAAGGGAGGGAGAAAATCTGGAACTCAAACTTAAAAAAAAATAAATGAATAAATGAAAGTGCAAAAAAAGAGCTGCATAGATATATGGCAGAAATTTGATTTGAATCAACACCTACATCACACTCCACGATACATTCTAACTTGATATGTGGCCTTAATATTAAAGATCACACTATTAAAAATTAAAAAAGAAACAGATCATGTACCTTTCATGGCTATGGGTTAGATACGTCCTCAACCACACAAGAGATCATGGCAATTACAAAAGGTAAAATAAATAACTTTAATACCTGAAACTGAAAAGGGTCTGCATAGACAACATTAATGTATCTAGAATAAGAATGAAATGGTTGAAAATGGAAAAATATTTGTGAGAAATTGCTTTGATGGTGGTTTGATATCTAAGATATAAAGATATATGTGTGTATAAGTATTAACCATTCCCTAATAAATAAACGGTCAAAAGATACAAAGTTTCTAAAATAAGAATTGCAAAGTATTAACAGACACATGAAAATACACCAAATCTCTTCCAAATAAGAGAAATGCAAATCAAAACAATTTTGAGGTTTTATCTTACCTCTTGAAAATGGCCCAAAATGACCTCCTCTCCAAATAGTAAAAATATCAGAGTGGTTGTGGGAAGATAGGCACACTAATACATTGTTGGTAAAGCAGTGAAATGATGCAATAATTTTGGCAAAAATTTTGGAATTATGAAAATAAAGTGACTAAAATATTCATATCCTTTGAACCAGAGAAATTGAAAAGAAAAGAAAAAGTACTCATATGCTCCAAAATGTTTTTATCAGCACTTTTGTTTAATAGCTAAGAAGTTTAAACAAAGTAGATGTATATCAATTAGAGAATGATAAACAAATTGTGGTACATGAATGTAATTGAATACTGCAGTGCTATAAGAAATTATGTATGTGACAAATACAGACAAGCGTGGAAAGATCTGTATGAACACATAGCTAAGAAAACAATATATACAGTAACTACAACAATGTATATGGAAAAAAAAACCCACCCCAAAAAATCAAAATATAATAAAATTATGAATATCAAGTAGGATTCAAATGAAGAGATATGAGAAAATATCCCTAACCTATTCATTTCTGTATGTAGAAAGCCCACAGATATTTCATGTTGCACATGTCTTCAGACTTTTTCAATGTATCCATCAGTTGGGCTGGTTTTGTTTTTTACCTCCAAAAATATTTTTTGTCATTTGAAAAGACTCTTGGGGAACAGGGATACATGAGAAACTATGGTGGTGTAAGAAACAGAAAACATTAGTAAAAATATATTTTAAAAGTATGTGACAGCCAAGAATCCTGGTGGGAGAGCCAGAAGGCTTGTTCAAACACATGCCAACATCTCTCTACCTCTCTATGGTGTTAATGCAGAACCTTGTCACAGACTTTGAAGCCATCCCAGAGGTGCGATGTTCAAATTCTTGCATATCCTCAACAATATGAATTGCTTATCATGTGATAGGCAACCAACTGCTGTCATGGCTACTTATCCAGTTTTGAAACAAATTTTATATTTCCATAGTCTCCATTGCCACCACTCTTATTCAGGTTCACTATTTTATCTCTTCTATGTCAATTGTACTCTCCAAGGAAAGATTCACTTTTCCATGGCACAGCATATACAGGGATGACAGCAAGACTACAAAAACTGGACCTTTTAACTATATCTCAGGTGCTACACCAAATTAGGAAGTAAATATTTCTCCCTATTAACAAAGTATTTGGTCATAAAAATAAACAAAAACTTAGTTTCTCCATCCACCAAAAAAAAAGATGTCCTTTTACACGAACTATATTTTTATCTCTTTTTTTTGTACCTACTTTGATTACTAAATACTCTATTCCAACCTTCAACTACAATGCAGCTGTGGACAGACCAAGCTGCTTATAGATTAAAATCCACTGCACTCTTAGAAGGCCCTTTATTTGCGGGAATCCACTGGTATTTATTCAAAAGCCTATTGTACACACTCCTTCCTGTTCACTGGAGGACTCAGCCACATGCTTCTCTGCCATCACTTATGTAGTGAGCCTGTGGTACCCCAGTTAGAATTAATGGCCTTATCTGCTTGCTATGTGTACATCATAGGTTCTACAGGCCCACTAATCCTGGCTGCAGTGGACTAGCTTCAATGTTAAATTCTGTCTACTAATTCCTTGCAAACTCTTGCTAATCATGAATAGAAACTAGAACGTCCTTGGAAATTTTAGATTAACAGAAGTGTTGGGAACACCTCTGATAGACAGATACAGACTGAGCAAAGATCATGGGAATCTTTTCACAGTTTGCCTACTCTGAAGTTGGTGGAGGTTTTCCACCAACAGTATCCCACTAAGAAAGAACCGGTTATTCTTGGTGGGGAGTTGAGGGGTAGTTGGCAGAAAGGGAGCATGGTTGGAATTGGGATTAGTATGGATGATGTCTATGCCCAAAGTAATTTTGATGAAGTTGAACAAGAAGGCAGAATTGTTAGAATCTTGCTATCATTTTTTTTGGTCAGAGAAATAGTAGAAAACAATGTTTATGCTTGCATAACATTTTACTTGATTTGCTTAGCTAATTTCACTTTAAACTGAGTTCTCCATCATGAATTCTATCATGAATTCTGCCTATCCTTTCAGATTTGGTACCCTTGGACTTTTTCTCAACCTGGCATGGTATTCTATTTTGTGTGTTAGATCATGCCTTTCAATAATGCTTTCCACTCCTATCCTACCCCTAGGGCTCTTTCTCTTGATCCCTGCTAATTGTACTAAATGTTATTTCCTCTCAGTAACATCTACATAGGAAGCATTGTATACAAAGGCTGATACTTTAATTAAATTGTCCTTATATATTGTATTCTTTCTCAAATAAGGTCCTTCTGTCAGACCTCTTCTTTTTAATGATACAACTGGCTCCCAATTATCCCAGATTTTTTCATGTGGTAATTACCTATTGGGTGGGAATTAAACACAATGGAGGCAAAGAAGGAAAGAGGAGGATATTCTTGACAAGTGTAAAACCATATGAAAGTCACAAAGAATAGAAGTAACCCAATTTTGCTAAAGAATAGGATATATAAAGGAGAATAGAATAAGATAAAACTGGAAAGATCCAGTGGCACCAGTTTACAGAAGAAACTGAATGCGTGAGTGGAAAGAGAGATATGACCAGATTCATACACTGAGAGGACTGAGGAAATTATATTAGATAAAATGCATAAATGTAATAGAAGGGGAAATAAACTTGTAATTTAAGCTCCTGTGTAATTTTGTGCAAGTCATCTTACCTCTGGGAGTGTCAGTTGTCTCACCTCTAAAATGGGCATAATAATATTGGCTTTTCCTACTTCAGAAGATTGTTATGTCTCAAAAAGCAAATTTGTTTGATAGCACTTGTATCTAGAATCTCATTTAGGTGACTGGAAAATATGAGACATAAATATGATGACACTATAATATGATATTTTGACTTATGGATTCATCATATAATTCTATAGTCACACTTCATATTCTGTTATAAGAACAAATTTCTTTAAAATATGCCTTCGCTTCTGATTTGGACTGGAATGCAAAGACATAGAAAGGTAAAAAAGGGAATTAGATGAAAGAGAGTAAAGTTAATTTCAAGTTTTAGTCAAGACCAAAGAATTGGCATGTGTATTTTTAAAAAGTGATCTTCTAATATGCAAATTTGACAATCATTATGCCATGTTAAGATTCTAAATGAAACAAAAAATAAGAAAGAAGCGAACTTGTTATGTAGTTGTTTTTTTTTTTAAACTAGAGCCCTAGTGCTGTAAATCAGTTCTGTACTGTAAACCAACACCTCACTTTCATAACATTCCTGGAAATTTCATTTGTTAACTGAGGATGCCAAAAATGACAAATACCAGATTTGCTATGGTGAAAATCATTTCTTGCTTACTTAAGATTAAACTAGGAGGCAAATGCAATAATATTAATGTTCTAGATTCTCCCAGAGGAATGTAAGAAAGGTGGAAAAGTGGAATGGGCATCATGATTGAAATTTTAACTAAGAATCAAGAGCATGTGATATAATCCTAAACTATTAATATTAGACTGAGATAAAATAGGACCTGGATTGAAAATTATTCCACTGGAAGAATCAGGTGAGTAATCCCTTTTCCAAGCACATGTAATTTTTTTTCTTGTTCTTTCATTTAATCTGAATCAGAAATGTAAATCTGAATTAATAACAAAACAATTATTTCAATGTGCTTGTCCAGTTTGGCAAACTGAAAAAAATTACAACTAAATTCTGAACTGAACATCTGAAATTGTGAGGGAGAGAGATTTACTTTTTAATAATAATAATAATGATGATGTTTAAAAGATCGCATTATTCTCCCTGTGAAAGGCAGCATAACATCATAGGTAGAGGACTGACCTTAGAGTTAGGAAAATTGAGTTAATGATCACAAAAATAGCTAAACATTACCCTTCACTGCTCCCTGACAATTATCTGAGACTGAAAATGGAAAGCACAAGACAAGAGGGAAAAAAAAAAGTCACTGTGGTGTAATGCATAGAGTGATGGACTTGAAGTCAAGAAGACCTTAGTTCAAACCCTGTCTCAAATACTTAGAAGTTGTGAGACCCCAATTAAATCAGATCTAAACTCTCTGTTCCTCACTTTCTTCATCAGTAAAATAAGGAGATTCGTTTTGATTGTTTTTACTGCCTCTTTTAGCTCTATATCTATTTTCCTATGAAACATCTATATATGTCTATATAGAGATACGGTCTCACTGTGATGATATATAGCTATCTTTCACTTTTGTATCATGGGACTCCACGACCCCGGAAGAATCAAAATCACAAATGACCCAAAAACCAATGGAGAAATGAATTCTGGGTAATGTGGCCTGCAGAACATGGCTAGTGATGAGTTACATACATGGACCGACATAGGAAGTGAGTGATCAGTGAGGCAGACTGGCCCTGTAGTGAGTATAGAGTTTATTTGGTGGATATCTCAAGTGCTATACTGGTATCTATGCAATTTTAAAAAATAAAATAATGAAACTAATGGAATGCCTCTGGGTAGATTCTACATGGAGAGTTTATAGGCGATTATAGCATGAATGACAGAGTGAGATAATTTTAAAATCGAAGGAGTTTCAGTGGCCATCTCTTTCAACTCATTCCTAAACAAGTATCACCTCCAAATCATCCTGGACCAGTGGTTATATATTCTTTGTTTTCAGACCTCCAGTGAGGGGGATCCCATTGTCTCTAAGGAAATCAATTGCACTCTTCCACAGCTTTCATTGTTATTGTTATTTGTTTTTATTATTGTTGTTTTCCTAGAAATAAACCTAAAAAAAACCCAAACAAAAACAAAACTAAATTAATCTCTTTGCATATCTCACCCATTTTTCCTAGTTCTGCATTCTGGAGTCAAACAGAAGGGAAAAAAAAAAGAAAGAATATAAACATTTATATAATCCCAATAAATGCTTATTCCCTCCTCACATCCTTCCCCTGCTTTACAAATATTATTGCATTTTATCCACACAAAAAAAATTGAACTCAGATCTTCCTGATTATAGGCCAACTCTATTTGCACCACCTAGCTGCCTCCAAAAAGGACACGTTTAATAACTCTTTCAAGGATTAGTCCGTCAGACATTTAAAGACAGATATCTGGTTTAATTTTCTTGAGTCTGTTCTTCTCTAAGCTAATGTAAGGGATGCCCCTAAATCTACTGTGGTCCCACCCACATATGAAAGACAAGGAATACAGTAAAGTAGACCATAGAGACAAGGACCTTCGAACCCCCCTGTTCTTGCCATTGGTTTTGTGCCTATTCTCTAGTCACTCATCCACAGAGGAGAATAATGAAGTTGAGGGGTTTGAAAAATGAGGAACCCTGAAGCTCAGAGCTGTTTGGTAGATATGGGACACATAACATGGGAGCTATAAAGAATGAACACCACTAGAGTGAAGTCTATAATGGGGGAATCCAAGCCCTTCAGACAAGAAACATGAATCTAAAGGGGAAAAATAAGGTTGAATGAGTTAGGTAGCTAAGAGAACCCTACTCTTTGGTGTAAACACCAATTTTCTGCTCACGAGGCAAGAAATCTAGAGGAGAGAGAAGAGGCTTTCAAGTAAAGACTGAAGAAGGAAGATGTAAAGCCTCAAGAGAGACTTTTTTTTGCTGGTTCCAAGGCAAAAGGTTTTTGCTTTTCTGGAAGGGCTAGAAAAAATCTTTGGGCAGACCCAGTAAGAACAGTGCAAAGACATCACTAGGAAATGTATTCAGAGGCCAGGCAGCATTAGCAAAGACAGCTTCCTTCTACCTGGCTACACATATTGCCTACATACATGCTATTTCACACACATACCCAGGAAATATGTGTTCCTTGTACAGGTATCTCTCCATGCATGTTGCCTTCCAATACCCACTTTATTTTTTCATGGATACTGTTCATACTACACCCCAGGTTCATGAAGAAATATTCTGTTACTCCTTCACTTGAATTTCATGAAATTTTATGAAGTGTCTTTGCTTTGAACTTATTATATCTTTTGCTTGATACTTAAAGGTAAATACATTATTGGGAGCCTGTGAGTTAAAGTTCTAGGGAACGCAAAGCCACAGAATATAATGAATGTTGGGTAGCCACTTTTGTGGCTTGGGAGCTTATGGGCTTGTACCCATTTTGTGGATTGGGAGTGTCCCTAGCTGCTATATTGAACATTTCCAGTTTCTTCAGGTGATATTAAGATGATATGGGTGAACATTTTTAACCATTTCAGATGGTTCTTCTCTGGATGTCCTCAAGCTTATAAATGTTCTTTCCAATATCTGGGCCTCATAACTGATGTGGCCTAATCAAGACAAGGTAAAATAGGACTAATCTTCTAGTTTTGGAAACTTTCTTTCATAACTCAGGTTATGATCACATTAGTTTCTTTGGCAATCCCATCACACTGATGACTCATTTTAAAATAATAGTCTACTTAATCCTCTGTATTTTTTTCATATGAATTGCTGTTTAATCCTACTAACTATATCTTATAATTAAGAAGCCAATTTTTGAATCCATGATTAAGACTTTGTATTTATTCATAGTTCTTTCATATTATTAGGTTTAGCTCAATATTTAAGCCTGTCAGAATCTTTTTGCATCCTGACCCCATCATGTATTGTATTGCTTATTTCTCCGAACTTTGCCATATAAAATTTTGAAAAAAATCATCTGTAAATTTATCTAACTCATTAGAAAATATTAAACAACACAAGATTACTGGGGCAGTCCCTTGGAAACCTCCTTCCAAACTGTTCTTGAACCATTAATGACTACACTTTGGGTCAAGCCATTCAATTAATTTCAAATCCTTTTCAACATGAAAAGAATAAGAAACATCAAATTCTTTGTGAACACTAAATAAATTGTCTCTATAACATTCTCCATTCCACACATTTTATAATTCTATTAAAAAAAATAAATTTAGACTAGAATGATCTCTTTTTGGCAAAAGTATCTCTGTGATTACTGCTTCCCATTCTAAATGTTCATTAACCATCTATTTAATAAAGCATTCTACTTTTTTTTTCCAGAAAAGAAGGAAAAGTCACTGGCCTGTAGTTTAGAGATTCCATTATTTTCCTTTTTTTTTCTTTGGAAAAAGAGTGACATTTGCCCTTTCCTAGTCCCATGATATAACTTCCAAACTTCATAATTGTTTAAAGATTACTGAAAATAGTTCAGTAATAACACTGAACAAACTGTTTTCAGTGCCAAGTGATATTCATCTCAAACAACTGACCTGATCTCATCATGAGATCTCTTTTACTATCTCCTTATTTATCTTGGGTATAAATGCTCCCATCATTAATTTTTCTTCTCTTTACAATCCAAAGTTTATTCTCTTTGACAAAGAAAATAAGAGCAAAATTAGAACTTAACAGTTTTAACAATAGTTATCATATCATTATTTAATCCACCCAGAGTAATGATACTCTGCTTTCTTTCCTAATATAACCATTTTTCTCAATATAGATTTTGTTTAATTTTTTTGTCATTTTTAGCATTCTAAACCAGTCACAAGACTATGCTGAACTCCAGTCATACTCTGTTTCCTATCCTGCTATGTCTGCTTCCATCTTCAGTACTTTTTTTTTATATTAATCTAAGTTGGTTAGTGGTTTCCCTTTGATTGCATACTAGATTCTTCAGAAAACTCTCATTTTCCTCTTCATCAGAATTGTTTTGCTTTGTGTCTTGCATAATTTCACCTTTAAGAATTTTTAGCCCTTCTGCAGATGTTGACATCCTCTTTAGAAAGCTTAGCAGCTTACTTACTTTTCATTGAAACCCTTTGAAGTCTGGTTCTGAAACTTAGAGTACACTTCCAACTTTCCCCAGATTTATTATCTTTGAGTACATAATCTAATACAGAGGGATCACTTCCTAAAAGGTTCCACTTAATTTTTTGTTAGAAAAAAAAAACATTTATTTATTTATTTATTTGCCCTTTCATAGAGATTTATTTATTTTTTAGTTTTCAACATTTAGTTCCACAAGATTTTGAGTTCCAAATTTTCACCCAATCTCGCTCCTCCCTGCACCCCAGGACAGCATGCATTCTGAATACCCTTTCCCCTAGTCTGCCCTCTTTTCTGTCTCTACCCTCTTTCTCTTATCCCCTTCCTCTTCTATTTTCCTGTAGGGCAGGATAGACTTCTGTACCCCATTTCCTGTATTTATTTCCCAGTTGAATGTGAAAACATTTTTTCAAACATGCATTTTTAAAACTTTGGGTTCCAAATTTTCTCCCTTCCTCCCTCTACAACCACCCTCATTGAAAAGGCAAACAACTCAATATAGGTTATACATGAGCAGTTATGCAAAACACTTCCCTAGTAGACATGTTGTGAAAAACTAACTCTACTTCCCTTAATCCTATCCTGCCCCCTCATTTACTCTATTCTTTCTTTTGACCCTGTCCCTCCTCAGAAGTATTTGCTTCTGATTACCCCCTTTCCCAATCTGCCTTCCTCTCTATCATCCTGCTCTCTTGTCTCCCCTCCCCCTACTTTCTTGTAGGGTAAAACAGATTTCCATACCCCATTGAATGTGCATGTTATTCCCTCCTTAAGCCAAATCCTATGAGAATAAGATTCACTCATTTCCTCTCACCTTCCTCCATGTCCCTTCCAGTGTAAGAGCCTTTCCTTTTCTGTTTTTTGTGAGATAAATTACCCTGTTCTACCTCTCCCTTTCTTCTTCTCCTAGTATAATCCTGTCTCATTCCATAATTTTATTCTTCAGATATGACCTCTTCATCTTCAACTCACCCTGTGCTCTCTCTCTCTCTCTCCCTCTCTCTCTCTCTCTCCCTCTCTCTCTCTCTCTCTCTCTCTCTCTCTCTCTCTCTCTCTCTCTCTCTCTCTCTCTCTCTCTCTCTCTCTCTCTCTCTCCATACATATAATTTTTTCCTTCCAACTACCCTAATACTGAAAAAGGTCTCATGAGTTATAAACATCATCTTTCCATGCAGGAATGTAAACAGTTCAACTTTACTAAGTCTCTTATGATTTCTCTTTTCTGTTTGCCTCTTCATGTTCCACTTGAGTCTTGTGTTTGAAAGTCAAATTTTCTATTCAGCTCTGGTCTTCTCATCAAAAATGTTTGAAAGTCCTCTATTTCACTGAATGCCCATTTTTTTCCCCTGAAGGATTATACTCAGTTTTGCTGGGTAGATGATTCTTTTTATTAATCCTATCTCCTTTCCCTTCTGGAATATTATAGTCCATGCCCTGAGGTCCTTTAATGTAGAAGCTGCTAAATCTTGTGTTATCCCGATGTGTTTCCACAATACTTGAATTCTTTCTTTCTGTCTGCTTGTAATATTTTCTCCTTGACCGGGGAACTCTGGAATTTGGCTACAATATTCTAAAGAGTTTTCCTTTGAGGATATCTTTCAGGAGGAGGTAGGTGGATCCTTTCCATTTCTATTTTGCCCTCTGGTTCTAATATATCAGGTCAATTTTCCTTGATAATTTCTTGAACGATGATGTCTAGGCTCCTTTTTTGATCGTGGCTTTCAGATAGTCCAATAAGTTTTAAGTTCTCTCTCGTGGATCTATTTTCCAGGTCAGTTGTTTTTCCAATGAGATATTTCACATTGTCATCTATTTTTTTCATTCTTTTGGATTTGTTTTACATTGTCTTGATTTCTCATAAAGTCACTAGCTTTCAATTGTTCCATTCTAATTTTTAAGGAAGTATTTTCAGTAGCTTTTGGACTTCCTTTTCCATTTGGCCAATTTTTATTTTTAGGACATTCTTCTCCTCATTGGCTTTTTGGACCTCTTTTGCCATTTGGGTTAGGCTATTTCTGAAGGTGTTATTTTCTTCAGTATTTTTTGGGGTCTCCTTTAGCAAGCTGTTGACTTGTTTTTCATGATTTTCTTGCATCACTCTCATTTCTCTTCCCAGTTTTTCCTCTGCTTCTCTTACTTGCTTCTCAAAATCCCTTTTGAGCTCTTCCAAGGCCTGGGACTGATTCATATTTTTCTTGGAGGCTTTGGATATAGGACCTTTGGCTTTGTTGTCTTCTTCTGGTTGTGTGTTTTGATCTTCTTTGTCACCAAAGTAAGATAATATAGTCTGACTCTTATTGCGAGGTTAGCTCATGATCCCAGCCAATTTCTTGAGTTTTAAACTCTTTGTTAAGGTAAGAGCCTGTTTCTCATGTGGAGAATGTACTGTCCCAAGCTTCGGGGGATTGTACAGCTGTTTTCAAAGATACTTGTAGGGACCTGTAAATTTTCAGTTCTTCCAAGGTGGTGTGATAAGGGGTGAAGTGTTTGCTACTTTCATGGCCTATGCTCTTGTCTATGAGTGACCACAAGCACTCTTTTCTGTATTGGAACTGTGAGGAGGATTTTCTTTATCCAGCCACTATAAGCTCCACCACGCCAGTGATCCTCTTTGCCCCAGTACCGGCACCCAGAACTGTGACCCACATCCAAGCACGGGCAAAGCAAGAGATTCTTGCCTTAGCACTGGCAAAGAGATCTCTGCATTCCCCCTCTGATCAGCCTCTGTATTCCCCTTCAGTCTGTGGGCTGAAAGCTCAGGAGGCAGTCACCGCCCCAAGGCCATGCTCAAGACTTTTGACTGTGACCCTGTGCTTCTCCCTCTCTCACCACAGAAACAAACTTTTCCTACTGACCTTCTAAGTTGTCTTTGGTGTTTGTGGGTTGAGAGGTCTGGAATCTGCCACGGCTGCCCCCTATTCAGTCCTCTGAGGCTGCTCCAGGTTTGCTGTGGCCTGTGCGCCCACACTGAACTCCACTCCTCTCATAGCCTAGCTTGATATACCTTTCTGATCCACCATCCAGACTGCCTTAGGCTGGAAATTTGCTTCACTCTGCCTTTTTGTGGGTTCTGCTGCTTTAGAATTTGGTTCGAGCCATTTTTTTACAGGTATTTGGAGCAGTTTGAGGGAGAGCTCAAGCAAGTCACTGCTTTTACTTCTCCATCTTGGCTCCACGTACACCCACCCACCCCCAGTGCACCCTCCCCCGGTTCCACATCATTTCAAATCCTTCAAGAAGTGGTACCTTCTTGTTTGTGAGAATTACATCCAAAATAAAATTCCCCATTTTCTTACTTCCACCTTTTGAAGAAGGAAATTATAATGAGGGAATATCAAGAAGACAGAACTCCAATAGATGTCTGAATAACTGTTATGTCCCCTGTCCTACCTCTCAGGAAAATTTCTGTTCCTTTTCCCAAACTCCTCATATATTTCCTTTCCGTGTCCATGTTTTTATGATCTATGCAAATGACAACACATTTTTTTTATGTTGGATCTTTATATAAATGTTCCCATCAGGCTTAACTCCTCATTGTGTTTCTGGATTTCCTCATAGAAACATATTTTTAGTAACATTTCTGGTTTGAGTTGCCTCTTTCCTGCCCTCTTGTCAGTCAACAAATACTTATTAAATTGCTATATGCAAGGAAGCAGTGCTAAAATATGGGTATACAAAGAAAAGTCAAAAACACAAAAGCAGTCCATGCCTTCAAGGAGCTTACATGATAATGGAAGAAACAACATGTAAATAAATAAATACACTTAAAAATACATACAAAATAGAAAGGAAGGTGTAATCCTGTTTCTTTGGAATAAAATATTACCCTCCAGAATCATATTCCAGGGATGAGTCTGATCCCATCAAGTCTCAGTGAAGCCTCCAAGATCAAATCTGCATCCTTCATCTTGTTAGTGTTATTTCTTTATGCTGGTTGCCCATATATACTTTGTGTATTTGTTTATAGACAGCTAAGGTCATTGATTTTATCATAAGAAGGCATGAATGGGTTGCTTTCTGCACTGAGATAGTATATAGCTAGCATTACAGCTCCGTAATAAATAGCAGTGAGCTCACAGATGCATTGAAGATTGAAATATAACAGTGATGATGGAATGTATTCCCTCCTTACCTCTGTCTCATAAAATCCTTCATTTCTTTTAAGACCCAGCTTAAATACAACCTTATCCACAAAGTTGCTACCTCTGATCCCCATGGCTACTAGTTCTCTCCCTCCTTTGTAATTAATATTATTTAATTGCATTTTTCATATTTTTCCTATATATATATTTATACCTCTACATGTTGTCTTTCCTGATAGAATGTAAATTCCCTGAACCCTGGTGGCTAGCAGAGCAACAGAGGAATAGTGGGCATTTGATATATACATTCTGATTGATTGATTGTTAATACTAATGCCAATAATGCTGATGCTGTTGATGCTGAGGATGATGGTAAGGATGTTGATGAACACATAGATTGGGTTCTGAAGTTCCTATCTACTCTGAGATTCTATTATATATTTGTATAAAATTTTAACATTCTCAAAGGGTTTTTCCTATACATATCTAATGTTATTTTCAACATTCCTGTTGTAGTTGAAGTATGACAATTTTCATTTTACATATTTGGAAGATGGGGCCCAGAAATATTAAATGACTTGCTCGAGATCACAGAACTACTGAACAGCACAGCAAGGTTTCAGCTTCAGCCCTTTTGATTCCATCTCCAGCTTTCTTTCTATGATGCCATAGTGCTTCCATTCCCCAATTTTCACTGATAAATTGTGCATTGCTCTTAACCTTTAAGGGGTTCATCATAATTCTTTGAAATAGAATGCTAATATGTGTCTGTGTTCAGGTGCTAGCTATTATGTTTGTATATTAGAATCAGCAAGATAAATATAACTAGAAATTAGCATAGGCTTGGTGAGGAAAAAAGGAGACTGATTTAAAAACAAAGAAATAAACAAACAAGTATACCTGAATTTATTAGATATAGTTACCATTAGAGCAGCTGGTCAGCACAATGGATAGATCTCCAGGCCTGAATTCAGGAAGACCTGAGTTCAAATGTGGCCTTATACACTTGCTATCTGTGTGAATCAGGGCAAGTCATTTAACTTTGCTGCCTCAGTTTCCTCATCTGTAAAATGAGCTGGAGAAGGAAATGATGAGCCACTCCAGGATCTTTCCCAAGAAAACCAAAAAAGGAGTCACAAAATGTAGAACATGACTGAGTAACAACTATGCAGCAATAGTTGCCTTTAAAAGAGTCATCCTGACAGGTTTTCTGTGTATTCTAACAATTCTACAATTGATCAAAACATTTTGGAACCCTACTTTAGAATTCGCCTTATGAACCTGTAGCTCATTCTTTAAAATTCACTCACTTGCTCTTTCAACAGTGGTTCAAAAGTGGCTGAAAGTGGTTTCAACAGGACTCAGTGGTGCAATAGGGGTGGGAAAGAAACAAACAAAAGAAAAAACAAACTATGGATTTAGGAATCAGAGGTTCTATATTTGAACTCTAGCTTTACCACTTACTACTTGTTTGATTTTGAGCAAGCTATCCCACCTCTCTCTGGGCCTCGGTTTCCTTACTTCTGTCAGGAAGCCTGATAGCAGGACCATAAACCTGCTCAAGATTGTACGGTCCAAGATTCAAGACATGTGCCATGCTATGTGCATTCTAGTCAATCTCCACATCCTTTACATCCTTCTCATTCTCTTCCCGCTAGAAACTTGAGCTCATTGTTCTTAACAATGAGTTAGGATAAGTAAGCTTCTGCCTTATCTTTCCTAGAACCATGCTTCCTCATGGCTTCCCAGCCATTTCCACATTCATAACACTGAATGTGTGCACCCTCCTCTTAATTCCCATTAATGTGCTATTTTCCCCTATTGGAATGTAAACTCTTTGAAGGCAGGATCTATGTTGCTTATTTGTATCTGCAACTCCTTAGCACAGTTTTTAGAGAAATAGTAAATGATATGTTTTTTTCATTAATTCATTTGTTCATTCATTCATTCTGTCCAGTTCTACAAGATATTTGCCTTAGCCAAGGACCCTGGTAATAAAGCCAGCAGGCTATTACCAGAGACTCCCAATATTTGAGTACTGGCAATTATTAATGCTAGCCTGATTCAAAGACCTGTTCCCATCTCAAGGTCATGATTTATTTTGATCAAGGTAAACACTCTGAAGAAAATGGTTCATTTATAGTGTTCAACTAAATCTATATCTGTATTGGTCTTGCACCCAAAGGATGGTGAGCATCTAATGGGTCCCTATATCCTATGGAAAAGTTTAGTGGACATTGCTTCTCCAAAGCCATGACAGCCTAAATATTGGACAATAAATAAACACTGAGATAATTTCGTTACTATACTCAAGGAAAATATATCTTCCATAGCCTTAATTATTGATTTAGTTTTTGGAAAGAGTCAACAGTCATTCAGATCTGTTAGATAAAGTAGGTAATCAATCTGTGTAGTATCAAAATAGAGATTTCTTAGTTATCGTGAGCTTTGGCAGCATTGCTGAAATAGTACATTCTGTAATAGTCTGAAAGGTCATTACATTCAAATATGATATTTATATATAAGCCTATAGGACTTAGAATAGGATGGTAATTAATGTAAGTATAATATAAGTTCCTTGAGTGCAGGGACAAGTTTATTTTTATCTTTGTATCTCTAGCATTTATAGGGTACAATTCCTTAAACAGAGTAGAAACATAATAAATATTTGTGAACAGAATTTCATTGAATTTAATTGAAGGGACTTTTCCAATAAATGACATTAACTCATTTGAACACTTCACTGTGTATTTCTCTAAAACTAAGTCTCCTAGAGCCTTATTATGTTATAATCACACAGTATAATTACATGGAGAAATAATCACTAGTATAATCAGGTTAACCTTATGAGATGTCCTATATGACCAAAAGGTAATGGTAGATCAAAGACGAACAGCTTGCACGTACTGGAAAAGTCTTAAAGATGTGGGGAGGATATGAAGTATTATCATAATCTTTTCTTCTGGGTGCTTGGTCATTTGCCATTTTTTACTATTGCCCTGTCGTCTGTGTGGATTTTAACTGGCTGTGTCCCCCCTTCTATGTCTGGAATTCTCTTTCTCCTCATCACCACCTCCTGTCCTACCTGGCTTCTTTCAACCCCCAGGTAAAATACCATCATCTACAAGAACCTTCCTGATCCCCCCAAAGCAAGGACTTCTTTTTACCTTTTTTCATGTCTTCAGGAATTATCATAGTGCCTGGCACATAGTAGGCAATAAATGCATGTTGACTTGTTATTTCAGATTGTCACATGGAGGGACATGAATAGCTTCAAGTCTAAAATTCACCACATTAGCATCCAAAGTCCACCAGTTAATTTAAATCTATCTATAAGGGATCCCTTCCTTATTCTTATAGAACTGGTAATTGCCAAACTTATTGACTCCTATATCAATATATTAGGGATTGGCGATTTCAGTACTGTGAACAATCCTTCCACTAACACAGTTAGACAATTCTTTACATTACAGTAGATTAAAAAAAAATCATCATAGTGCCTCCAGTTTGGTAACAAACTTATCTGAACTTAGCTAGGATGATTATCTAACCATGGGCACGGCTTGTCAAATCAAACCCTTTCTAGTTTGATAGGGCCTGCAAGATTTTATGTTGTTGTCTATACCATGATGAGGCATTCGAATAAGAATTTAGTGTAGGATGCCATTCCTAATGGATGGCATTATTTTCTTTCATAGTTTGAAATCTGTACAATTGCAGCTGGTATTCCACCATAAACCATTAAAAACCCTTAGAATGGTTCCAAATAATTAAGCTAGCATTGTATGTATTTATAAATCAAGTCAATTAGGAGCAAGTTCAGAAATAATTTTGTCTTTATCTTCTTTTAGAAAATGTAAAATTTTTGTAAACCAAGAGATAGGTTGCTTATTGGTTCACATAATACAGTAAGGGTATCACAAAAAAGGTGAGTAGAATTATATAAAAGATAATTTTGTAACAATTACATGCCTAGGCTTGAAGAGGGGAGTATAGGAGGGGTGGGGCACATAATTATAGTAAGAAAAATAGTAATAGCATGTGGAAGCCATTTTTCAAGGTCCTCAGTTATCAAGCACAAACTAAGTTTGCATAACACTACAAATTCTGATCTCCTTTATTCTTTTAAAAAAATCTTTGTTAGAGAACTTTTTTTCCAGAATTTGAAAGATTACAATTACCTTACAATAAGCCTTCACACCCATATGGCCCAGTCCCCTAGAGTTTGTTCTTTCTGTTAATTAAGATGTTTAACAACCAAACCTTTAATATACTAGATCTATAGCCTTAATTATTTATTTAATTTCTGGAAGCAATCAAAAGTCACCTAGGCAAACCTGCTTCTGTGTTAAGGGAGCTTCCAGATTGAGGCAAGTATATATTGGAAAGATGCAGGCACTTGAAGCCATGAGCTGTGTAGGTAGAAAAATCCCATTAGTTGGAAAGAGGCAGCATGGGATACTATACCATTGTCAAAAGAGCTAGAAGCACCGCAGCTGAGCTGGAACTGCCAAGAGGTGGCCAGAGATCAAGACTTCCAGGGCAAGAAAAGAAACACAACAGATTTAGGCTCGGGGGAGAAGGAATTGATGCAACCAGCAACAGTACTGAGTCAATTATGTTGGCTAGACCATTCTAAATTGAACCTCTGGGTAACCTTATTGAAAAGGGATCTTTATTTTGCTAAAGGTTCAGGCTCAAGCGGAATGTTTTAAACTTGGAGTCAGGAAGATGTGAGTGTGAATCTTGCCATCAATGTTTTCTTAGATGTGTGGCCCTAGAAAAGTCACTTAACCTCTCATATCCTCAATTTTCTCATATGTAAAATGGTTGTAATAATAGCATCCATCTCCAAGGGCTGTAATGAGAATCAAATAAAGTAATATATGTAAAGTGCTTTGCAAACATTAAAGTGCTATACAAATGTTAGCTATTATTATTGTCATAATTATTATCATTCATTACTCTTTTTTAATAAAATGTTCACATGTAATATCCTTCTTAGTCTGAATCCTTACAGGGGACTTGGTGGTCTTTCAGGGGAGGAAAAAAAATGATCCAGATAAGAAATTTCCACCTAATGGGAACAACAGTTCTTTCACACCTGACTCCTCCCCCAAGATATTGCCTGAGATCTTTTTGTATCAGGATGAATAATCTGAATCTGGTGTTGTCACAGAGGCTGCTTGGAAATACACAGAAGGATATGATATCTAAATGGAAGGATGAAGTTTCACGTGACACATGATAAGCAGTTAGTGACTTTTTTTTTTACAATTTAGATAAAAAGAATGGATCAAAAGAAAGGAGAACACAGTGATAAACTCAAAATTTAAGTTACATTTTGACAAAATTGAACAGCTCAGTTCAAGGGGAAAATTAGTCATTTCAGTCATTTGAGTAGATTTGGTCTATTTTTTTAAGTTTTGATTTTTTATTTTGTGCCCAATTTTGTAGCCACACCTGGGATTCTTTCTGACAGCACCTTATCTGCACTTTCAGTGCTATCCTCAAGGGAAAACCCCTACATTGATGTCCCTACTGATTTACTTTTTTAGTATCTTTTTACCTGAAAGTTCTTTCTTTATTCCTTTGTATTTAGTTACAGGTTTTGTTTTTAATCTCTGAAGTTCTTGAAATTTCAATAGAGTAAAATGCAAATGCAATGTGTACAAGGTAGACAGAGATGTGACCTTCTCTCAGTGCCTGGTCTCTAGGTCTGTCTCCCATAGAGATGAGGTGACAAACACAGGGAGAGTTTGAGATAAAACCCCGGGACATCTGTTAACAATGCTCTCTGGTTGTCTGTGAAAATTAAAAATTTTAATATAATTTCAGCAAATTGGATGTTTGCCTTTATATATCAAGAATGGAAAAGTAAACCCAGAAAACCACAAAGAGATACTAATAAAAAATATTGTGTAAAAGTCCATGTGTTCATGTAAATTCAAAAGGCCCTTGCTAGAGTCCTATCTCTTTCTTTAATTAAAAAAAAAAAAGGTTAAGTAAAAATTGAACCAACACAAGTGACAAGGTGGTTAAAAAAAAAAGCACCTAGGTGCCTCAAATGACTTCATGGAGATTTAGCATCAGAGCTACAACTAGGATGAAGGAGAAGAAGCAAGACAATTGGCAGGGAAGAAGCAAGAAGGGGATCATCACTATTGCATTAAGCCACTGCCTGTTCCTTCCTCCCCAAGGCATCCCAGAGAAAACACAAGGAACCAGGACCTCTGCGGCAAAAGTCAAAATGGAGTGTGAGGGGAATGGAATGGCGGGGGAGGGGTTGATGGGTTAGGGCGGATGGAAGGACCTCAGAGTCATGATCTGGGCTAACTTCTTCAAGGAGGTGGGCTGCTATCGACCAAGTACTTTCCAAAATAAAGGCAGCACAGATCGTAGCATCCCAGGAGACCCATATTCATCTGGGGAACAGTCTTCCACCCATTATTTGCTCACAAAGAAAGGGCCCTTCAGGAACACCCTCAAATTATGTTTCATCCTTCATAAAGGGAAGAGAGTCAGTGATCATTTCTGACTACAGATATCTCTCCAGGATGGACAGAGTCTTTGTTAGCCCAGCATTTGCTGAGCCAATCTAGGATACCTCAAATTTTTGCACTTCATGCTTTTCAAACTTTTTTTCAGGTAAAAGTCTGGAGTATGGAAGAAGCCAGGGTGAAATTTTGTATAAAGCTTATTAATCACTTTCTTAAGTCTAAACAAATCAACAGAACAATAAATGAAGTCCTAACTTGTAACATCTGCTGATTTTTGAGATGTATATGTTCACACTGAAAATTTTGCAATCTGTTCTGATTAGTCAAATTAAGCTGGCTCCAGAATGCAACTGTAGTTGACAACATACATACTGAAGTTCCCAAGTACAAGAGTAGGAGTTGGAATGGAGAGAGAGATTATGACCCAGTCACCACGATCATTGAGAAAGGAAGGATGCTATGAGTCAAGACCTGGCTTTAAATCTGTGCCATGACACTTATTTAAAGCTCTTCACAATCAGGATCCATTCTATCTTTCTTACTTTAATACACATTACTCCCCTTTCCATACTTTTTAGTTCAACCAAACTAGCCCTTTTAATACTAACTACCTCTTATGTCATACTTTAAAGTTTACAGATTTATATATAGATATAGATTTAGATATGTACACACATATATATGTGTATATATACATTACACATCTTATTTACATAACTCTATGCATTGGATACTATTATTAGCCCCATTTTGCAGATGAAGAAACTGAGAATCAGAGAGATTAAATACCTTGCCCAGGCTCACAGTTTTAGTAAGTGCCTGAGACAGGATATGAGCTCAGTTACTTCCACTATGCCAGAGGTATCAAACTTGCTCCCTGTTAGCCAGCTGCAAAATTCCTGAGTTTGATCCAAACCAGATTAAAATGTTATTGGAAAATATTTAACAAAAATAAGTGAGAACACAATATAATATAAATAATATTAATTTATGATTTTCCAAGTTGAAATATGACCAGAAGGGATTTCTTTCTATTTGAGTTTGACACCCCTGTTTTATGACACCTAGATGTCCTCTTGATGTTCCTAATACATACAATGCATCTTCTGCCCTTCCCACCACCATGCATTTGTACTGGCCATCCTTCATGCTTGTGCAACATTGACCAGTCTGACTCCCTCTGCCTGAATGATAGGTCTATTACATTTCTACCTTCCCCCCTGATTCTTCTGTACCCTTAAAGGGTTGGGGATAGGGGTGGGTTCTCCTCTCTGCCTTTGACTCAAGTCCTCACTGATTCTATTTCTCCAATTTTAGAAGTCCAAATACCACAGTAAAATTTCCCCACTTTGTCAGATTAGCTTTTACAAAGGCATGTTTACTTCAAAGGTACAACATGAACAGCCTCCTAATGCCTCCAGGGCATAAATGTTCCCCTTTATAGTGTCTAAGGAGCAGATGGTTCACAGACTATCTTAGCTCCTACGTGATATTAGGTCCCACCAAATTCTAAGTCCAAACCCAGTCCCTCAACCCTCAGATTTGCATCCTGGGACTACTGCTTCTTTGATACTGGGCTGGTATGTAGAACTATCTGAAAAGAACAAGAAGATGAATAGTTCAAACCTGTTTCTCAGGGCCACAGGGTGTAAGGGAAAGGGAAGACAGCCCTTTCCTTCTCAGTTTACTTCATGGTCACCCTGCTGTGAGTAAATCTATATTTTGCTCTTGAATGTCACTGGAAAGAGAACAAATTGTGTCTCAGTAAATTAGATTATTTCCAATCTGGTAGGTCAGTGCACAATGTCTTCTCTCAGAGACAGGTCCCTGGAGTCTCCCCCGTGGGCTCCTCAAGCTTAGGTAATCGAGGCATCATGCACCGAAGCCATGTTTTACCTGGAAAGTACTCCCTCTTCACTCTCTGCCTCATAGATTCTGTCTTCTTTCAAGATGTAGCTGCTCAAACACCACTTTCTAAGTGAATCCTTTACTGCTTTGTTCATTTTCTAGTGCCTTAGTTTCCTCTACCTTGTACTTAGCTAACTTGTAGATTATATTTATTTATATTTATTCTGCATATACTTATATGTCTACTTCTATTCCCTTTTAAAACTTTAAAGAAGACATTGTTTCATTCTTTGTATTTGTATCTCCAGTATATAGCACATTGTAGGTACTTAATAAATGCTCATTGTTTAAGAAAATCCTTGTGCAGTGGGTTTTGTTATAAGCTGCCTGTGGGCTGATATAGCAAACATCGAAGGGCTGGGTGATGGTGACCCTGTTTCACAAGGACATTGACAGCTGTATCCTTGATGATACTTCTTATACTCCTCCTTATTCTCTTGAACATGCTTTTATTAATGGTCATGGGGGAAAGGGGAAGAAAAAGGGTAATCAGCAGCATATGTTGCATACTAGGTGCCAGACATTATGCTACATGCTTTTTAAAAATATTATTTCATTTGATCATAGTACCTTGGCATTAAATATAATCATATATTATACAGTCTACTTTTCAGAGAGTTTATTGCAATAGTCTTCTATTTATAAATTCCAAATAACTTAGACCTCTCCCTACTGTAAAACATTCTCCACACAGTTACCAAAGTTATTTTCTTAAAATTCAGGCATGACCATTCAACAAATTCCAGTAGTTTCCAATGATCTCAAAGATCAAATATGAATTCCTCTGCCTGGTACTTAAGGGCCTTCATAACCTGGGCCCTTTCTACACCTATGTAGTGGGGAAACAAGGAGAAAAAAAAAAAGAAATAGTCCCATGCTCTTAAAGAACTTAAAACTGTTTCTCAACCTTCATTCCAAAGGAATGATTGAGTACAGACCCTGTCTTTTCTGGGTCAGTATAACTTATTCTGTTGGTTTTTGAGACACATCTTCAAACTTTTGCTCTGGGCATGATTAGGGTAACCTGATTTCTTGGAAAATTATGGTATAGGGGTACTAAGGGTTGTACTGGTCCTCTGACTGAAAAAAGACTTTTCCCAGGAACTGTCAGCTTTTTAAGAGTGTGCCACCACCAAATGTAGGGCCTTTCATAGAAGCAAAACATTGTCATGTCACTGGTAGAAAATTCTGTAGATTTATATATCACTGTTTTCAGATAGAAATAAATAAATAAATCCATCAATTAAGAGCAAAAGTTTCGATTAGGAAGAGGTAGAATTAATTTGAAAATTGAGCTATTAAATGAAGAGATTAAAAACTGTTAGTTATGGAAAAATTTTCCAGGTGTAAAATCTACTTGTAGAGTTGCTTGGCCACCTAGAGATTAGAAATAGAGTGAGAACTTTTGACCAGGGATACTATATGGAGTCCCTGGAGCACGGAAAGACATGAACCATCATCCAGAGATCACAGTCCCTTCAGATACTACAGTACAAGACTTACCATGGTGTAGGCTTCCAACATGGTGTCAGTGAACCCATAAATGGAACCCTAAAAGGAAAAGGGCACACATCCTCTCAACTCCCACCTCAAATTACAGTCCGTGAAGGGGCCAAAGGCCAGTAAGTAAAGGAACAGCTAGATAGTATGGTGGTGGCTTTAGGCCTGGAGTCAGGAAGACCTGAGTTCAAATTTGTCCTCAGACACTTTCTAGCTACATGACTTAGGGCAAGTCACTTATCCTTTGCCACATTGTACAGTCTGCTATATACTGGGCACTAAGTTAAGTGCTTTTTAAAAAAAATTATTATCTCATTTGATCTTCAAAACAATCCCACAAGGTAAGTGCTATTATTAGCCTCATTTCACAGTTGAAAAAACTGAGGCAAACAGAAGGCAAGTGACTTACCCAAGTCATAGGGATCATATGTAATTTGGACACAAAGAAATCACATGCATTTCAGTTTGGAAGGCACCTTAGGGTTCATCTACTCAAATCCTGCATTTTAAAAACATAGAAACTGAGGCTTAGAGAAGCTAAGTGACTTGTTCAAGGTCACAGAGGCATCAATTGACAGCATCAGATAACCAATTTCTACATGCAGCATACATCCTTCCTTGCACTCAGTACTTTATCTAAATCATAAAAATTAAATCAGCAATTTTAGACTTGATCAGTTTTTCAATTGGTTCAATTCTGCTTCATTTTCTTGCTTCCTGGTCCTTGTCCATGAAACCATGGGTGATTAACATGGCAGAACACAGGCTTCCCACCCCCCAAGGAGAATGGCAAAATGAATTCATTGTTTCTCTCATTGTGTGCAATTCATTTCTTGAATCCACATTCTTTTTTCATTCTATTCAAGTCATTTTAGGTCCTACAAAATGCTCTTATTCTTTGAAATTGGCAGTTATGTAAAATCAGCAGCCAGGCAGTGATGACTTACATAATGTTTATCTCCCTAGTAGTCTCCTTCATGACTCTTCAGGAGTCTAAACTCCTATAGTTCATTTTCAAAAGAGTCTGTCGCTTAGAGATTTTCCTTTTGAGGGGAAGTCAAGACTATATGCAGTTTTTGAGTTCTCAAAACAGGTGTGCACACTCAAAAATACTGCTACTACCCCCCTCCCTTCTGCAAAAAAAAAAAAAATGGCATAATGGGAACCCGGATCATAATAGGAACCAGCAGCAAATAGGTTTATTTTTACTTCATAAAGATGTTAAATAATGACAATCTCTTTTTGACCAAAACTAACTCTCTTCCTATGCCATACACTTGACTAGGAACTAGAAAATCTGGGCGTTAATATTGGTGCCCCACCAGCTTTGTGGCCACTGACAAGCCATTCGACATCGTCTTTCTTTTGTCTTTTGTAAATTGAGAATTTGGGGGCGGAGCCAAGATGGTGGAGTAAAAGCAGTGACTTGCTTGAGCTCTCCCCTAAACTCGTCCAAATACCTGTAAAAAATGACTCTAAACAAATTCTAAAGCAGCAGAACCTACAAAAAGACAGAGTGAAACAAACTTCCAGCCAAAGACAACTTGGAAGGTTGATCAGAAAGGTATATTGTGCCGGGCTGGAAGAGGATTGCCGTTAGGCAGTCCTCAGCTAATCTGGAACAGGCCTCAGAGGACTGAATCACAGGCAGCTGTGGCGGTTTCCAGACTTCTCAACCCATGAATGCCAAAGACAACTTAGAAGGTCAGTGGGAAAAGTCTGTATCTGCGGTGAGAGAGAGAGGGAGAAGCGAGGTGGTCTCAGCTCCAGTTCCCCAGCTCCAGTTCCCAAGCTCAGCCCCGGGGTGGCGGCTGCCTCCTGAGCTTCCAGCCCACAGACTGAGAGGGAATCCAGAGGCTGATCAGAGGGGGATTGCAGGGATCTCTCTGCTGGTGCAGGATTCTCTTGCTTTGCCTGTGCTTGGATCTGGGTCACAGTTCTGGGTGGCAGACCTGGGGCAAGGAGGAACGCTGGCATGGTGGAGCTTGTAGTGGCTGTAGAGAGGAAATCCTCACAGTTCCAAGACAGAAAAAACTGCTTGTGGTTACTAATACACCAGAGCACAGGCCAGGAAGGAGTAAACACCTCGCCCTTGATCTTAGCACCTTGGAAGAACTGAAAATTTATAGGTGCCTAGAAGTGTCTCTGAAAATAGCTGCACAAAACCCCTGAAGCTTGGGATAGTATATTCTCCACACTGGAAACAGACTCCTACTTTAACAAAGAGTTTATAACTCAAGTAATTGGCCAGGATCATGAGCCAGCAGCTCAAAAAGAGTCAGACTATATTATCTTACTTTGGTGAAAAAGAAGATCAAAACACACAACCAGAAGAAGACAACAAAGCCAAAGTTCCTATATCCAAAGCCTCCAAGAAAAATATGAATTAGTCCCAGGCCATGGAAGAGCTCAAAAAAGATTTTGAGAAGCAAGTAACACAAGTAGAGGAAAAATTGAGAGTGATGCTAAAGGAGACCCCCAAAATACTGAAGAAAATAACACCTTAAAAATAGCCTAACCCAAATGGCAAAAGAGGTGCAAAAAGCCAATGGGGAGAAGAATGCCCAAAATTGGCAAAATGGAAAAGGAAGTCCAAAAGCTTACTGAAGAAAATACTTCCTTAAAAATTAGAATAGAGAAATTGGAAGCTAGTGATGATTTGAGAAATCAAGGCACTATAACACTAATCCAAAAGAATGAAAAAATAGAAGAGAATGTGAAATATTTCATTGGAAGAACAACTTACCTGGAAAATAGATCCAGGAGAGAGAACTTAAAACTTATTGGCCTGTCTGAAAGCCATGATCAAAAAAGAGCTTAGACATCATCTTAAAAGAAATTATCAAGGAAAACTGTCCTGATATTTTAGAACCATAGGGCAAAACAGAAATGGAAAGAATCCACCGATCACCTCCTGAAAGAGATCCCCAAAGGAAAACTCCTTGCAATACTGTAGCCAGCAAAGCTGAGTATAATCCTTCAGGGGAAAAAAATGGTAATTCAGTGAAATAGGGGACTTTCAAGCATTCCTGAGGAAAAGACCAGAGCTGAATAGAAAATTTGACTTTCAAATACAAGACTCAAGTGAAACATGGAAGAGGTAAACAGGAAAGAGAAATCATAAGAGACTTATGAAGGTTGAACTGTTTACATTCCTGCAGGGAAAGATGATATTAGTAACTCATGAGTCCTTTGTCAGTATTAGGGTAGTGGAAGGAAAAAAAAAAGTATATGTAAGTATATATAGATAGAGGGCACAGGATGAGTTGAAGATAAAGGGGTGATATCTGGAAAATAAAATTAAGGGGCGAGAGAGGATTATACTGGGAGAAGGAGAAAGGGAGAAGTAGAATGGGATAAATTATCTCTCATGAAACAGACAGGAAAATAAGGGAGGAAGGGGACAAGAGAGCAGGGGGTTACTAGAGGAGAGGACAGATTGGGGGAGGGGATAATTAAAAGCAAACATTTCTGAGGAGAAACAGGGTCAAAAGAGAGAATAGAATAAATGGGGGATAGGATAGGATGAAGGGAAATATACTTAATTTTCACAACAGGACTTCTATGGAACTGTTTTGCATGACTACACATTTATAACCTTTATCGAGATGCTTGCCTTTTGAATGAGGGTAGGTGGAAGGGAGGAAGGGAGAAAATTTGGAATCCAAAGTTTTAAAAACACATGTTAAAAATAAAAGAAATTAAAATAAAAAAATAAAATGAGAATTTGGATTAAATGATCACAATAATCAATTTCATTTCTAAAATTCTCTGTACCTAACCATAATAAAACTGATGCTATAAAAGTTAGCCTACAAAATAATCTATCTTTTTATTTATCTATCTCTCTATTCATCTTTTCATTATTTATGTATGTAGATATACATAATCACACATGCATACACACATATATGGAATATAGCTAATCATATATGTGTGTCTGTACACCTATTTATTATACAAATTAGCTGTGTGACCCTGGGCAAGTTGCTTAATCTCTATTTGCCTCAGTTTCCTCAACTTTAAAATGAGTGTAATAATAGTATCTACCTTTTTTTAGTTTATAATAGCAGATTTATTGTATTTTCCTTTATCATAATTTATGCATTTATTATTTCTTTTTTTTTTTTTTGGCTAGGCAATGGGGTTAAGTGACTTGCCCAGGGTCACACAGCTAGTAAGTGTTATGTGTCTGAGGCTGGATTTGAAGTCAGGTCCTCCCGAATTCAGGGCCAGTGCTCTATCCACTGTGCCACCTAGGTGCCCCCGCATTTATTATTTCACTAAGCAAAGTGAATAATCTGCATGTAATAAAAAGAAAATTATTAATGGTTCTTAAAAGTCTTTTTTACTTTGATAGGATATGTATATTACACATAGGTACATTATTATATTATATATATATATATATATATATATATATATATATATATATATATATATATATACACAGACACAGGCACCATGTATATGTGTGTATGTGTATGTATACATGTGTGTTTGCCTCTTTTTTTATATCCCCAGACCTTAGCATAGTAGGTACTTAATCAATATTTATTGACTGATATATGTTTGTGTGTGTATGTTTACATCTACACCTACACCCACATTTATATCTATATCTATTTGCGCGGATGGAGAGGAGAGGAAGTACCACACATGACAATGATGGGAAATAACATTTCTGTGAATCTCTGAGTCCTAAAAGATGAATAGCATTTGGCATAGAAAAGGAACTCATTTTATACATAGTCAGGAATCTACTATACAAGTATCATCTGGAATTCAGGAAGATAGTTAGAAGAAGTTAGAATTGAAAATGGCAGGCAAATTAGGGACCCGAAACACAGTCTGGAATTATGGAGGTAACCAAGACAATGAAAAGCTTCCTCATATCCCCCATTTTCTAAAAACTGATAATGCCTGCCAAGTGAGAATGGGGAGGGATCAGACCAGCAACGTCAGTGCTACTTTCCCTAAAATTTCCAATCCCCTTATTCTGGATATAGAGATGCTTTGCCAAGGCTTCCCTTATTAGAGTCATTTGGAATAGTTGGAAGATATCAAGACCCAAAGTATTCTGAGGGGAAGGATAATGAGACTGTATTTAGTGGAAATGTGGGCTTTGCTTTACAGTTGCTTTATAGTTCAGTTATATTATGAACAAATATGGGGATTTTTATGTTTCATTGCTATTGAGAGACTAGGTTTGCTAGCAGATGAGTCAACTAAATATATTGGAAGCAATTCAATTAGGGAAGTTTCCCAGAGCTTTGAAATCGAAGTGGAGGCAAAATGAGTCAATAAGGATACAAATTATTGAGAACCTCCATGATAAGAATCCAGTCCACCGGGAAAAAAAATGACCCAACATCTGTGAAATGAGGATGAGGATGATGGTGATAATGATAAATACTAACAAAATAGAAACCACCACCACCAGAACCATCATTTTTCACGTCAGGAATATAATGTTGAAGAAGGAGGACAGTGAACAGTTTGGATTTCACTGCTCTTAAACCATTATGCTAGCTAGAAAAACCTGTCAGGAACCCTGAAATATGGTGAAGTTGAGGTCTGCCAATACTACTGATTGGGGTAGCACAACAGTCAATATGATGCAAATGCTCCCAAGTACCAAATAATTATGAAGGGTGGCATAGTGTTCCATGTGGGCCTTATTTGAAACTGATGTAGTTATTAGTTTGACACATAGAATGGCAAGACCACTGAAACTCCTTCATGTTCTACTACCACAGGTTACACAACTGCTTTACACCTTAATATATTTAATCTCTGTTAAAATCTACTGCAACCTGACTTTCTGAAAGAAAGAAAGAAAGAAAGAGAGAGAGAGAGAGAGAGAGAGAGAGAGAGAGAGAGAGAGAGAGAGGGAGGGGAGGGAGGGAGGAAGGAAGGAAGGAAGGAAGGAAGGAAGGAAGGAAGGAAGGAAGGAAGGAAGAAAAAAAATTGGCATTTTATATGCCATTGCATACATGGAAGAAGATTCCAAATTGATGGAGAGAATAATGATAGAATGATACAGAACTATAAGAGGGATATAGTTGATGCCAGATACTCTTCCATCCTAAACTTCAGGAAGAGAGAAACAATGAAGTTAGAGACTATTTTCAGTACTGTCTCTAGTGGGAAGAAAAAGAAAGACTTTAGAAACTGTATACATATAGGAGAAGCTAGCTCGTCAAGATGTCTTGTCACTCATGGGGAAACTCTCCAGTCTACAAAGCTAAGCTGATAATCGAGAAAGTGTTGAGGAGCTAGACTCCCCAGTAGGTTTTCAGCTTCCAAAATCTTTCTCCTCCCTGTCCCAGAGTTAGCTCCAAAGATATCTGGAACCATATATATCTCTTTCCCCAAAGCCAGAGCTTGAAAAGTATCTATAACCAACTCCTCCCCTCATGAGGGTCATTGTATTGGGTCAGCATGTTCTCTGTCAATTAGGAGTCTCCACTAGCATATGCAGCATCATGAAAAAATCTCCAAGGTTTGACAAGAAAGCCAGATTACATATTGAATAGACATCTTAGCTGTTTATGTTTATTTTCATTAATTCTTTTCATCTATTTATAGTTTCAAAAAGTTTTAAATAGAGTCATGATTTTAGAGTTGGAAAGGATCTTAAAAAATAATCTAGTCCAATACCTTGGACAGCTTAGTAGAGTGTGTAGACCATTGGACTTGAAATCAAGAATAATTGGGCTTAAATCTTGATTTACATGTTCATTAGCTTTGTGACCCTGGACAAGTTACTTAAACTTTCGGTTCCTCAGTATCTCCATCTATAAGCTGAAGAAGTTAGATATAATGATCTCTAAAGCCCTTCTTCATCGATGTTTCTACAATCTTTATATTGTTATAACTTTGTTCAACTGATGACTCAACAGATGCCTCAAGAAGATAAATAACATGCTGAAAGTTACCCAGCTAGTTTGTGTCCAAACTAGTATTAGTCATGATTGTATTTTGACATGTGGGTCTCTATTTCAAAGCATATCAATTTGACATCTTGTCTGTCTGAAGTAATTCCTCATGTAAAACTTCGTGTGAAATTTTGCCAAATGTTGTTTCTAAAATCTCATGCCTTTCATTCATGTGTACACCAATTCTGATTATTGGAAAAATAACTGGGTACATATGGCAAGTTTTGTTTTGATTACAACTGCTGCTCATTATTCATGATTTTATTGGCCTTCATATGTTCACATAATTCCCCTCCCCCACTACGGTGTTAAAATAAAATTTGGGGAAGAAAAATTGTAATGTAGTCCTTTCTAGATAATCAATCTAAGAACCATTGAGATTTTTTTAAATCATGTTTTACTTCATAGTATCATAGAAGTTTATTATTGGAATGAACTTTAAAGTTCATCTAGTCCAGGATTCTTAACTTAGTGTGCATGAACTTCTTTTAAAAATATTTTGATAATTGTTTTGAATATAATTGGTTTCCTTTGTAATGCTATATATTTTATTTTATACATTTAAAATTATTCTGAGAAGGGATCCATTCTTAAAAGGTTTACTTCCTCCCACCCCAAATAACCTTCATGTCATAAATGTTATTATTAGAATACCATCACTTTGGGTAAATAAAACTGACATTGATACACCATTTTAAGACTTACAGAACTTTCATTCAATCCTCTCCATAACTCTATAATGTAATCACAATGGCATTATTGTTCCCATTTTGTATAAGATGAGTAGTTCAGAACTTGCCCATTGACATTGAACTTGGGAGAATAGCAGTTGGGCCTTGAATCTCTGCTTCTCCTAACTCCTAGTCACACACACTTCTGCTATGTCATACTGCCTCTCAGCTAAAAATCTTGATACCTTGGATGACAGGATGTAGAGCTGAAAGGATTCTTAGAAATCATCTAATCCAAGGTCTCTTACCTTTTTTTTTTTTGTATGTCATGGTCGCCTTTGGAGGTCTAGTAAAGCCTATGGACTCCTCAGAGTAATGTTTTAAAATGGATAAAAATCAAGCAGATCATATAACATATGAATGAAGAGGTTGATCTAACCAAGGACACACAAGTAATAAATAGCAGTTCCAAAATTTGAGCTAAGGTCCTCTAGCTCAAATTTAAGGCTCCTTCCTTTCTTCTCCCTCTTACCATCCTTTTTCTCTTCAGAAGTAAAACTCTCAACTTCTATTTGCCATTTTAAATTATTTTCTGACATGAAATTTTGATAAGAAGAGAGAAAAAAACATCAGGGCACTGAATATTATAGAGAGTGGAAAGGTATAGATATAGAATAAAGAAATCATGGAAACCAAAGGCAAATTTTGACAACTTCAAGTTTTTCTGAAGGCTGACCTTTACCTCCCACTTCTCCCTAAAAAAAAACATACACAGACACATTTTGTAGGATCATATATTTAAAATGAAAGGAAACATTAGAGATCATTGAGTATAATCTCCTCATTTTACAAATAAAGAAAATGAGTCCCCAGAGAGGCTAAGTGACTTACTTTGGTTTATAAAAAAATTATTAAGTATCTGAAGCAAGATTCAAATCCAGTGCTTCCTGACTTCAAGTCTAATGTTCTATCTACAACACGCTGACTTATTTCTAGCTATTAGTCATTTTCACTTTTGTGCTTCTTCATTCACTACTATCTTAAATGAGATTCATAAGTGCATGTGTATGTATGTATGTATATATATATATATATGCACACACATACATATATATGTGTGTGCATACATTTGTATGCATACACAAAAACATACACATGTGTATACATAATATGTGTATCTACATATGCACATATAGGTGTGTGGAGATATGTATCTCTACATACATATCAATATTATTTATTATTTGAATTTTTTTTAATTTCTCCCCCTTCTCTGAGTACTATCTGCTTCTCATAGATTTAATGTTAATAAGATAATTTATTTTTCTTATCTCTTCATTATAAATCATAAAGAAAGAGCTAAAGATACTAGGAGATTTTCCTTGCCAATTAGGTAAGTCACTGCCAGTGGTATAAAAAGAGTTCAGAATTTCTGAATCTCCCTTAGGCAAGCAGTATTTCTCAAAAAAGCATTCTCCTCCTGGAATGAGCAAGAGGAACATAAATCAAATGATGTACGGCAAGGCCCTCAAAAGGTATATCAAACATTTTTAATACGAAGCATAGATATACAATGGGGGAGCTATTGCTTTGTTACAGAAGAAGATAGCTAACTGAGGAACTAAGGAACCTTTAATGATGTGTACATACTGTCGGACTATCAAGTTAAAACGAGAACGTGCAATTGTAATGCTCTTGGTTATCCCACCACCACCACCACCACCAAAATGCCAGTTAACATCAGTTCATTAGGTTATTTTACTAAGTTGTAGGTGGCAACATAATTGGGAAAAAAAAAGATATAATATAGGTGGTTATAACCATTGCTCAATAATAATTACAAGTCTACTGCATGCAAGGTGTCCTGGAATATATGGAACTAGAAGTTTGCAACTAATTCAGCAGTGCTTTAGACAAACATTATCTTTCATTATTTCATATTTATTGATAGATTTGTGTTTTTATATCTTTTTAATTTACAAATGTATACTTCCCCTCTGCCATGAAAGAATATGATCATTTTTAACATCTTGTGTTCCAAATTCTCTCCCTCCCTCCCACTTCTCCCTCTTCAATTACACATGTAAAGTCACATAAAATATATTAGCCATACTGCAAAAGAAAACACAGTTAATAAAAAACCCAGAAAAGTAAAGAAAGTAAAAAAGGTATACTTCAATATGCTTTTAGAATTCATCAGTTCTCTCCCTGGACATGAAAAGTATTTTTCATCATAGGTCCTTTGGAGTTGTCTCAGATCATCAGCTTAATAAGAGTAGTTAAATCTTTCAGAATTGATCATCTTTACAATATTGATATTATTGTTAACAATCTGCTAACTTCACTTTAAGCCTTCCTAGGTTTTTCTGAAACCATCCTGCTCTTTATTTTTTTACAGCACAATAGTATTCCATCAAAATCATATACTACAATTTGTTCAGCCATTTCTCGATTAATAAATATCCCCTCAATTTCAAAATCTTTGCCACCACAAAAAGAGCCGCTTCAAATATTTTTGTAAAAAAGGTCCTTTTCCCTGTTCTTTAATCTCTTTCAGATATAGACCTAGTAGTAGTATTTCTGGGTCAAAGGGTATGCACTGTTTTATAACCCTTGGGATTTAGTTTCAAATTGTTTTCCACAACGATTGGACTAGTTCACAACTCCACCAACAGGGACTCAATTTTTTTCACATCCCCTGCAGTATTTGTCATTTTCCTTTTCTGCCTCGTTAGACAATTTGATAGGTGCGAGATAGTAACTCAGAGTTTTTTTAATTTTTGTTTTTCTAACCAGTAGTGATTTACAGCATTTTTTCACATGATTATTGATAACTTTGATTTCTTCTAAAAACTGCCTGTTCATACCCTTTGACCATTTACCAACTGAGGAATGGCTCCTATTTTCATCAATTTGGCTCAGTTCCCTATATAATTGAGAAACAAGGCTTATCAAAGAAACTTGCTGCAATTTTTCCCAATTCCCTGTTTTTTTTCTAACTTTGGCTGCATTAGTTCTGTTTGTGCAAAACATTTTAATTTCTTGTCATCAAAATTATCCAATTTACTTCTCATGACTCTGTCTCTTGATTGGTCAGAAACTCTTCCCTTATCCATAGATCTGGTGGATACATTTTTCTATGCTCCTCTAATTTACTTACATCACCTTTTATGTCTAAACCATTTATCCATTTTGGTCACATCTTGGTACATAGTGTGGAATGCTGATTTATGTCTGGTTTCTGCAAAACTATTTTCTAGTTTTCCTAGCAATTTTTGAGAAATAGGGAGTTGTTATCCCCAAATCTTGGATCTTTGGGTTTATCAAACACCAGATTACTATGGTTATTTAGTACTGCATGTTACATACTTATGTAACACAGGGCAGCTAGGTGGCACACTAGGTAAGAGTACTGGGCCTGGAAGCAGGAAGACTTATCTTCCTCAATTCAAATCTGGCCGCAGACACTTCTAGCTGTGTGATCCTAAGCAAGTCACTTCACCCTGTTTGCCTCAGTTTCCTCATTTATAAAATGAACTGGAGAAGGAGGTGGCAAATCACTCCAGTATCTTTGTCAAAAAAATCCCAAATGGGTTCACAAAGACTCAGATGTGACTGAAATATCTGAACAACAACAATGTTCCTTTTGGCAGGCCCATCCAAAGATAATACATGTGTTGAAAAATAATCATTACAGAAAACAGCTTAAAGTTGACAGATTCCTGGGATCATAGAAATGATGAGTTTATTCAATCAACCAAGGGTAGTATAACTGTGTTTCCAATCATATTGATCAGTTACTTCCTGTTATCACTACAGCAAGAAGGGTAGGAAAGTGCATTATTTGCCTATTTTCAAGAACAATAAAAACATCCTTCTTTCTTTATTTTGCTTCCTTCTTTCTGACTTCCTTTTTCCTCCCTTCCTATCTTTTTTTCTTTGTCCTTCCTCCCTTTGTTTCTCTTTCTTCATTTCTCCTTTTTTCTTCCTTCCTTCCTTTCTATTTCTATCCTTTCTTCCACTCTTTCTTTTTATTTCTTTCTTATTCTATACTTTTTATTTTTCTATTTTTTGGGGGTATTTTTCTTCAATTTCTCCTTACCCCCCTCCTTTTTTTTCTTCCTTTTTCTCTTCCTTCCAATGTTAAAAAAAAAAAATCTTGTATGTGTAAGTAATGTATTTGTGTGTAATGGCAGAAAGAGTCATAAAAAGAACAAACCATTAAATAAGAAAAGTAGGAATGAAAATAGATTAACATAGGCAATCTTACTCCAGAGTCATTTGAGAGAATTATAGTTTAATTAGTAGATTTTTCTCTAAAATTTTATTCTTTGTAAATTTATAAATAGAAACAGTATCGCTTTGGAATATACATGTATATGTATACACACATACATGTATATATCTATACACATTTATATGTAATGTGTGCAGATATCTACACACATATTACTACAGATATACGTACATCGTGTAAATGTATGCATATTATATATAATGTAAATTCTCAACCCAGGTTGAGTGTATATAAGAGGCAACATTTCATAACAATTTAGAAAATTAGCCTCAGACTCCAGAAGTCCAAAATTTGTCCTGCTTCTGTAAAATACCATTTGTGTGATCTTAGGTAGATCACACAATATCTTAGTGCTATAGAGCAATTGTGTCAAACTCTAACAGAAACATGGGCCACTATACATAAGAATCCCTGTGGGCCACAAATTGACTTTGTTTTAAAAGGTAATATTATATATATTTTAGGGGCAGCTAGGTGGCACAGTGGATATATCGAGCATCAGCCCTGGAGTCAGGAGTACCTGAGTTCCCATTCAGCCTCAGACACTTACTAGCTACGTGGGCAAGTCACTCAATCCTGATTGCCTCCAAAACAACAACAATGACAACAACACCAACAATAATGTACATACACACACACACACATATTTACTTTGTTAAATATTTCCCAGTTACATTTTAATCTGGTTCAACTTACAGTCAGGAGTGTTGTGGGCTGCATTTGACACTTCTGATGTAGGCAACTTGCTGAGACTAAAAATTGCTAAGAAGGTGCTAACTAACATTGGTAGAGCTTCCTCTTTTGGAAGCTCCCTCTGCCAATATAATGACAGATCAAGTTCCTAACCCTATGCTTCTATAGGTTTTTATACATAAATACATACACATGCATACACAAAAACCCCACAAACATTATCTATATAATCACAGAACTTGCGATATAAGTTCCTTGTAAGGAACTTCTATCATTGTAGGTTGCCAGCAACTTAGAGTCTATTAAAAATGCAGGAGACTCAGAGAGGTTACATGACTTGCCTTCAGTCACACAATCAACAAAAGGATGAGGTGGGACTTCAACGCAGCTCTGTCCTATCTTAAGAGCTGCTCTCTATACATTATACGCTACCTTTCAATAGGTCTTTATGATTTCCACAAGATGACACACATTAACTCATATGATCTATTCAATAAACCTGCAAGAAAAGTAGGATAATTATTATTTCCAACATTTTACAGATAAAAAAATTGGTTCAAGTTCACCCATCTAGGAATGAGCAAAGCTGAGGTTCACAGAATGCTGGTATTTAGAACTAGAAGGAACATTAGAAATTAACAATTCAGATTCTGACAATTTATGGATAAAAAAGTTAAGTCCAAAGGAGTTCTGCAGTTCCACCAAGGTCAAAGTCACATAGGTAATGAGTAAAAAGGGATTTATATCTAATATGTGTAATATATATAGTATAATATATTATACCAGGAATACAGGCCTTTTTACACTATCTACTCTAAATCCAGTGGTCTTTTCCACCAAACAAAAATGCATCCAATTTTTTTTTATTTTATTAATTTATTTTGATTTATCAACAATCACTTCCATATGCTTTTGAGTTGAAAATTTTTCTCCCTCTTCCTCCACCCCACCCTCCACAAGACGACTCACAATCTGATATAGGCTTTACATTTAAATACCCATTAAACATATTTTCACATTAGTGAAGTTGTAAGTAAAAATTAGAACCAATAGAAGGAACCATCAGAAAGATGAAACAAAACTCAACAGAAGGTAAAAATAAGTGATAGCGATTTGACTTCCATAGTTCTTTCTTTGGATGTGGACAGCATTTTCCATCCGAGGCCTCTGGAGATGTCTTAGATCCTGTAATGCTGAGAAGGGTTCAGTTTAACAATCTTAGTCATTGCATAACCTTGCTGTTATTGTGTACAAAGTCCTCTTGGTTCTGCTCACTTCACTTAGCATCAGACCATATAAGTCTTTCCAGGTTTTTCTGAAGTCAGCCTGTTCATCATTTCTTATAGCACAATAGTATTCCATTACATTCATATACCACAACTTGCTCAGCCATTCCCCAATTGATGGGCATCCTCTCAATTTCCAATTCTTTGCCACCACAAAAAGAGCTGCTATGAATATTTTTGTACATGTGGGTCCTTTTCCCATTTGTTTGATCTCTTTGGGATATAGCCCTAGAAGTGCTATTGCTGGATCAAAGGGTATGCACATTTTTGTAGCCCTTTGGGCATAGTTCCAAATTGTTCTCCAAAATGGTTGGATCATTTCACAACTCCACCAACAATGTATTAGTGTTCCAATTTTCCCACATCTTCTCCAACATTTATCATTTTCCTGTTTTGTCATGTTGGCCAATCTGATAGGTGTGATGTGGTACCTCAGAGTTGTTTTGATTTGCATTTCTCTAATCAATAACGATTTAGAGCATTTTTTCATATGACTATAGATGGCTTTAATTTCTTCATCTGAGAACTGTCTGTTCATATCCTTTGACCATTTATCAATTGGGGAATGGCTTGTGTTCTTATAAATTTGTCTTAATTCTCTATATATTTTAGAAATGAGGCCTTTATCAGAGAGACTGGTTGTAAAAATTCTTTCCCAGTTTTCTACCTTCCTTCTAATCTTAGTTGCATTGGCTTTGTTTGTGCAAAAACTTTTCAATTTAATGTAATCAAAATTATCCATTTTGCTTTTCATAATGTTCTCTATCTCCTGTTTGGTCATGAATTCTTCTGTTCTCCATAGATCTGATAGGTAAACTATTCCTTGTTCTCCCAGTTTACTTATGGTATCAGCCTTTATATCTAAGTCATGAACCCATTTTGACTTTATTTTGGTATATGGTGTGAGATTTGGGTCTATGCCTAGTTTCTGCCATACTCTTTTCCAGTTTTCCCAGCAGTTTTTTTCAAAGAGTGGGTTCTTATCCCAGAAGCTGGGGTCTTTGGGTTTATCAAATAATAGATTACTATAGTCATTGACTACTGTGTCTTGCATATTTAACCTATTCCACTGATCCACCTCCCTATTTCTTAGCCAGTACCAAGCAGTTTTGATGATTGCTGCTTTATAATACAATTTAAGATCTGGAATTGCTAGGCCACCTTCCCCTGCATTTCTTTTCATTAGTTCCTTTGATATTCTGGACCTTTTGTTTTTCCAAATGAATCTTATTATTTTTTCTAACTCTATAAAATAATTTTTGGTAGTTTGATTGGTATGGCACTGAATAAGTAAATTAGCTTAGGTAGGATTGTCATTTTTATTATATTAGCTCGGCCTACCCATGAGCAACTGATGTTTTTCCAATTATTTAGATCTGATTTTATTTGTGTGAAAAGTGTTTTGTAATTGTGTTCATAGAGTTCCTGGGTTTGTTTCAGGAGGTAGACTCCTAAATATTTTATAATGTCTACAGTAAGTTTAAATGGGATTTCTCTTTCTATCTCTTGCTGTTGGGCTTTGTTGGTAATATATAGAAATGCTGATATTTTATGTGGGTTTATTTTATAGCCTGCAACTTTGCTAAAGTTGTTTATTATTTCAAGTAGTTTTTTACTTGATTCTCTAGGATTCTCTAAGTATATCATCATGTCATCTGCAAAGAGTGATAGCTTTGTTTCTTCTTTGCCTATTCTAATGCCTTCAATTTCTTTTTCTTCTCTTATTGCTAAAGCTAAGGTTTCCAGTACAATATTGAATAACAGTGGTGATAATGGACATCCTTGTTTCACCCCGATCTTATTGGAAATGCTTCTAGCCTGTCCCCATTACATATAATGCTTGCTGAAGGTTTTAGATAATGCTATTTATTATTTTAAGGAAGACTCCATTTATACCTATGCTTTCTAGTGTTTTTAATAGGAATGGGTGTTGTATTTTATCAAAAGCTTTTTCTGCATCTATTGAGATGATCATGTGGTTTTTCTGTTTTTTGTGTTGATATGCTCAATGATGCTGATAGTTTTCCTAATATTGAACCAACCCTGCATTCCTGGTATAAATCCTACCTGGTCATAGTGTATTATTCTTGTGATAAGTTGCTGCAATCTTTGCTAGTATTTTGTTTAAAATTTTTGCATCTATATTCATTAGAGAAATTGGTCTATAATTTTCTTTCTCTATTTTGACTCTTCCTGGTTTAGGTATCAACACCATATTTGTATCATAAAAAGAATTTGGTAAGACTCCTTCTTCACCTATTTTCCCAAATAGTCTATATAGTATTGGAATTAATTGTTCTTTAAATGTTTGATAGAATTGCATGTAAATCCATCTGGCCCTGGAGATTTTTTCCTAGGGAGTTCATCAATGGCTTGTTCAATTTCTTTTTCTGAGATGGGGTTATTTAAGTATTTTACTTCTTCTCGGTTAATCTGGGCAATTTATATTTTTGTAAATATGTATCCATTTCACTAAGATTGTCAAATTTGTTGGCATATAGTTGGGCAAAATAATTCCTAATTATTGTTTTAATTTCCTCTTCCTTGGTGGTAGCTTCCCTTTTCATTCTTGATACTAGTAATTTGGTTTTCTTCTTTCTTTTTTTTAATTAAATTAACCAAAGGTTTATCTATTTTATTGGTTTTTTCATAAAACCAGCTCTTAGTTTTATTTATTAGTTCAATAGTTTTCTTAATTTCAATTTTATTAATTTTTCCTTTGGTTTTCAATATTTCTAATTTGGTGTTTAGTTGAGGATTTTTAATTTGTTCTTTTTCTAGTTTTTTTAGTTGTATGCCCAATTCATTAATCTCCTCTTTTTCTATTTTATTTATGTAAGCATTTAGAGATATAAAACTTCCCCTAAGAACTGCTTTGCTGCATCCCATAGGTTTTGGTATGTTGTCTCATTATTGTCATTCTCTTGAATGAAATTATTGATTGTTTCTATGATTTGTTGTTTGACCCAATCATTTTTTAGGATTAGATTATTTAGTTTCCAATTATTTTTTAGTCTATCTTTCCATGGCCCTTTATTACATATAATTTTTATTGCATCTTGATCTGAAAAGGATGCATTTAATATTTCTGCCTTTCTGCATTGGATTGTGAGGTTTTTATGCCCTAGTACATGGTCAATTTTTGTGTATGTGCCATGTACTGCAGAAAAAAGTATATTCCTTTCTATCCCCATTCAGTTTTCTCCAGAGGTCTATCATACCTAACTTTTCTAATGTTCTATTCACCTCCTTAACTTCTTTCTTGTTTATTTTGTGGTTACTTATCTAGTGCAGAGGGGGAGGTTCAGGTCCCCCACTAGTATAGTTTTGCTGTCTATTTCTTCCTGTAACTCCCTGAACTTCTCCTGTAAGAATTTGGATGCTATACCATTTGGTGCATATATGTTTAGTAATGATATTACTTCATTGTCTATGGTGCCTTTTAGCAGGATGTAGTTTCCTTCCTTATCTCTTTTGATAAGATCTATTTTTGCTTTTGCTTTGTCTGAGATCAGGATTGCTACCCCTGCTTTTTTTACTTCAGCTGAAGCATAATATATTCTGCTCCAGCCTTTTACCTTTACCCTGTATGTGTCACTCTTTTTCAAATGTGTTTCCTGTAAACAACATATTGTAGGATTATGGTTTTTAATCCATTCTGCAATTCGTTTCCATTTTATGGGAGAGTTCATCCCATTCACATTCACAGTTATGATTACTATCTGTGTCTTTTTCTCCATCCTTTTCCCCCCATTTATGCTTTTCTTTCTCCTTTTTCCTTTCCCCCTTCACTAGTGTTTTGCTTTTGACCACCACCTCCTTCAGTCCCTTCCCTTTTATTATCCCTTTCCCTTTCCTTCCCCTTTAGTCTTACTACTTCTTCCCTCCCTTCTTTCCCCCCCCCTCCCTTTTCTTTACTCCCTCCCTTTTCTTTCCCTTTTCCCCTCCTACTGCCTATAGGGCAAGTCAGATTTCTATACCTAACTGATTATATTATGCCCTTCTTGAGCCTAATCTTATGACAGTAAGGTTCAAACAATGCTCCCCCCCCCCTTCTTTCCCTCTGCTGTAATAGGATTTTGTGTCTTTTCCTGTAATGTAATTTACCCTTGTCTCTCTCTCCTTTCTCAGTACATTTTCTAAGATCAGATTGATCCACTTATTTGGATCCATTTAACCCACTTGATTAGATTTTTTTTTTATCATTACATCAAAGTCAACTAATATCCACCCTCTTTATGTATACTCCTTTAACAAGGTGTAAAAGCAATACAGTTCTCAAGGGTTGCAAGTCTCATATTCCCTTGTAGGGGTTTAAACATCTCCCCCCCTTATTAACAACATATTGTATCTTCTGTCCCATTTACCTTTTTAAGTCCTTCTTGAGTCCTGTACTTGAAGATCAAATTTTTTGTTGAGCTCTGGTCTTTTTATCAGGAAAGTTTGGAAGTCTCCTTTTCATTGAATATCCACCTCCTCCCTTGAAAAATGATGCTCATTTTTGCTGGGTAATTGATCCTGGGCTGCATTCCAAGCTCCTTACAGAATATCATGTTCCACGCCCTGCGGTCTTTTAATGTAGAAGCTGCATGGTCCTGTGTAATCCTGACTGTGGTTCCATGATACTTAAATTTTTTCTTTCTGGCTGCTTGCAGCACCTTCTCTTTCATCTGGTAATTTTGGAATTTTGCTATTATATTCCTTGGTGTTGTCAATTTGGGATCTCTTTCAGGTGGTGATCAGTGGATTCTTTCTATGGTTATTTTCCCTTCTGGTTCTAGGACTTCCAGGCAGTTTTCCTTTATGATTTCCTGAAAGATACTGTCCAGGCTCTTTTTTCATCATGATTTTCAGGTAGTCCAATAATTTTTAAATTGTCTCTCCTGAGTCGATTTTCCAGGTCGGTTGTTTTACTGATGAGGTATTTTACATTTTCATCTATTTTTTTCATTTTTTTGTTTCTGTTTGACTGATTCTTGCTCTCTTAGAGACATTAGTTTCCATTTGTCCAATTCTAGTTTTTAACAGATTGTTTTCTTCTGTTAGTTTTTGTACTTCCTTCTTCAACTGGCCAATTGTGTTTTTTAGGGACTTGTTTTCTTCAGTGTATTTTTTTTCCAATTGGCCAATTGTATTTTTGAAGGACTCTTATACCTCTCTCATTTGACTATTAAAATCCTTCTTGAGATCTTCTAAGAAGGCTTTTTGAGCTTCAGACCAGTTCATATTCCCTTTTGTTGTTGCAGATGCAGGTTTGTTGACAATGTTGTCCTCTTCAGAATTTGTGTCTTGATCTTTACTCTTCTCATAATATGAATCTATGGTTTGTTTCTTTTTGCTCATGGTGTTTCTTTATTCCCTGGCCTTTAAAGAGATTGAGCTCTCCTGCTGGGGATCAGAGGGTACTGACCCAAGCTTCTTGTGTTGGGAGCCTAGGTCTTGGTCACTGGCTTTGTGTTCTGGGGCCTCTTATGCTGGCAATTGGAGGCTGTAGGTTTCTGGCAGCTTACCTCATGTTGGGCTGGAATCAGCAAGGCTGAAATTTTCAGGCAATTCTAGGTTGCCTGCTTTTCCTTTCCTTTAGCTTTCTTCAGCTCCTTTTAGATGGGTGCTGCAGGGTATTTATCTGCCTGGGCCCCCCTGCAGTGTTATCTCCCTTGTTTCTGCTAATGCACTGGGAGATTCCTTTGTGGTTGAGTGCCTAGGCACCTGGTGGTTTTCTGAGCTGATTTCCACCAGTTTCCCCCGCCCTCCCTGAGGCACTGGGAGGTCCAGGTGTTGGTGTTTGCCTGCTCTACCACCTAGGCTTCAGGATTTCTTCACAATTGGAGGCTGCAGGGCTCCTACAGCTCACCTGGTGTTGGGTTGGAATCAGCAAGGCCAGGGCTTTAGGAAACCTTTAGGTTGTTTTCTTCACCTCCTTTCAGATGAATGCCCCAAGGTACTTATCTGCCTGGGGCCCCTTGTAGTTCTGCTTCCCTTATTTTTGAGGCGGCACTGGGAGACCGGTTTGCCGGGCTGCTGCACTGCTGCTTCTCGTCTTTCTTCTAGTTCAGGTGTTCCAGGGTTTTTTTTTTTCCTGGGTTTTCAGAGGTTGATAGGGGAGAGTGAGAGCGACTACCTTTTCACTCTGCCGTCTTGGCTCCCGGAAGCAGAAGTCTTGCATCCAAAATTTTTAAAGCATGAGTCAAAGTCCTCTTTCTATCACATCAAGCATGAGAGAAATAAAACACTATTTCTGTTAGAATTATTATGGCCATTATTGTATTAATAGCTTCCTCTTCTCATCTTACCTCACTAAGACATTTTCCATTATGATTTTTTTCCTTCCTTCTTGTCTCACATGAAGAAATGGGCTTTCTCTTTGCCAAAGCCAATCCCCTCTCTTTATGTACCCTTGATCCTATCCCATTCCATTTTCTCTAGCAGATTACTCCCACTATTTCCCCCACTTTCTTTATCTAATCATCCAACTACATCCCTACTATTGATAAACATGCCAGCATATTCCTCCATCTCTAAAAAAAAGGTTCCTTTTCCTACTCACACAACCTTCATACTATTTCAAACTATTACCCTTTGACCTGGACTCCTGCAACAGCCTTCTAAGTGATATCTTTGCCTCAAGTTCCTCCCCACTATAATCCATCCTCCTTGTCACCCTCCTGCTCAATATGTTCCAGTGGCTTTCTAAAAATGTGATCCTCTAGGATCAAATATTAACTCCTCTCTTTGGTATTTAAAGCTCTTCATAACCTGGTGCCTCTTGAACTTTACAATCCTCTCGTATGCTTCATCTCTTATCTCTACACCATTTCACTACCTGTCCCCCACAAATGGATTCTCTGCCTCCTCACTTCCTCTTCTTAACTTTCCTGGCTTTCTTCAAGAAACCCCAAATTTATCTTTTCAGATGGCCTGTCTAGTTCTGTCCTCCTGCTAACCCTCCCCTTTCATATTACTTTGTATTTTCTTTCTAGAGAGATAAAAAGATTGATAGATCTACAGATAGATAGATGATAGAACTATAGATAGATAGATGATAGACAGATAGAGAAATAGACAAATAATCTTTTATTGATCCCTAGTTATTAAAGTGTTGTGTCTCCTGGGGGAAAATATGACCCTTTTATTTTGGTTTGTTATTTTGTCTTGTTTTTGTTTTGCTTTTCATCATATCCTCAGTGCTTAGTACTGTGCAAGGAACATAATAAAAGCTCAACAACTGTATGTTGATTGACTGGCTAGTTCCTCACTCAAACCTATCCCATTTGTTGTCAAATCTTGTCATTTCTACCTTCACAACATCTCTCATAGATAAGTTCCCATCTCTCTGCTCACACAGCCACCATTCTAATATAGGTTCTCATCATGTCAGGTATGGACCATTGTAATAGCTTTCTAATTATCCCTACTGCAAGGCTTTCTCCACTGATTCATACTCCATCCAGCTGCCTGATCACCAATTTTCCTAAAGCATGTATGCGCAACATACACACTTCATTACTCGATAAATTCCATTGGCTTCCTGTTACCTCCAGGATCAAATTTAAAAAAAAAATAAAGAGGATTTGAAAGCCATTGCACAATTTTGTCCCTTCCTACCTTCCCAAGTATTCTAACAATTTACCTCCCCTCATTCACTCTACAATTCAGCCACAGTGGCATACTTACTGTTCCTTGCACATGACATTTCACCTAAGGACTCTGTGTCTTTTCACTGGCTATTCACCTGTACCTGAAATGTTCTCTTTTCTCAGCTCTGGCTTCTCTGACATCCTTCAAGATTCAGCTCAAACTCCACCCTCTGAAGGAGGCCTCATCTTGTCTCACCTCCAGTACATCCCTGTTAATTTCTTTTTTTCTGAAATTACCTGAAATTTCTCTGAAATTGCGCTGTTTATAACTTGTATGTATTTAGCTATTTGCATGTTTTCTCTTTTTAAGGGAAAGATTATGTTTTTACCTCTTTTTGTATTATCTCTGCCTAGAACAATGCCTAGCACATAGTAAGTGAAAAGTCTAATTGTGAATAGTAAGTCTGGCTGAATAATACATTGTTTCAAGTTCAACCAATAATTCTTCAGCACTTCAAACATCTGAATTTTTGAATACATATATGTCCCCCTCCACTGGCACAGATTACAACACTTTCATGCCATAATGGATAGGATTCAAGAGTGGCTATACGTAAAAAGGTAATCAAATAACAGTCTAGTTCTGAGACTTTTTGTTTTTTTGGTGAGGCAATTGGGGTTAAGTGAGTTGCCAGAGTCACACAGCTAGTAAGTGTTACGTGTCTAAGGTCGGATTTGAACTCAGGTCCTCCTGACTTCAGGGCTGGTGCTCTATCGACTTCGTCACCTAGCTGCCTCCTGAGACTTTCTAAAGTAACCTAGTCTGATTGATTCTGATACTTTTATCACTCAGCCCATTTGTTGTTCAGTTGTTTCAGTCATGTCCAATGCTCTGTGACCTCACTTTTTTTTTTTTGCAGAGATACTGCAGTGGTTTTCCATTTCCTTTTCCAGGTCCTTTTACAAGAACCGAGGCAAACAGGCTTAAGTGACTTGCCCAAGATAACACAGCTTGTAAGTGAGGCTAGATTTGAACTCATGAGGATAAGTCTTCCTGATTCCAAGCCCAGTGTTCTATCCACTGTGTACCTAGCTGCCACCCATACTCAGCCCATATTTGAGCCTTTTTTAGTTGAATTGGAACTTGCCACAGCTGGACCTCTCTATTGGTCAGAACAGAGCCATTGGTGGATAATGCTATGGTCAGCTAGATGGCTGTTGTTGGAGTATCAAGAATTCTTACATAATGGTATAATTGTAAAACCTATTCAAAGAATTTTTCTTCTTAGTTAATTTAGTAGGATAGCCTTGCCTCGAATTTCAGTGCTGTTTTCCTGATGGAGTAAATCTCCATTTTTAATCTGTTTCTTTATATTTAGAATATCACACTCTAAAACAGCAGTTCTCAAACTTTTTGTTCTCAATGCCCTTTAACGCTCTTAAAAATTATTAATGACCTTAAAATCTTTTGCTTATGTGATATATCAATCCATATTTTCCATATTAGAAATTAAAATTGATCAATTTAAAAAATATATTTTTTAGATAGCAATAACAAATCCATTCCTTACATGTTAGCACACATAATAACACATTTTATGAAGTAAAACTATATTTTCCAAAACAAAATCAAGGAGAAGAGTAGCATTGTTTTACAAATTTATGCAAATCCCTTTAATGTCTAACTTTAAAAAGGACAGCTGAATTTCCATAGCTGCTTCTTTATTCAGTCTGTTGCAATATGTTATTTTGATTGAAGTATATGAAAAAAATCTGGCTTCAAACAGATATATAGTTGGAAAAGGAGGATTATTTTAATGGGCAAATAACATCTTCAAATTACTATAAAAAGAGTTTTGACACTATGGACCCCTATAAAGTACCAAGAAAAGTTGCCTATAGTATAGTATATATTGCATTCATTCATAACATGGAAGTACTTCCACATACTTTTTATTTGCCTCTGTAAGAAACTTTCTAGTCATTTTTTAATCTTTATTTTGTGGAGAATAGGTCAACTTCATCATATAAAGCAACATGTTGGTCCTTTATAGCATAACAACAAACTATAAGAAATTTGAAAGCATTCATTTTGGCATGATAACCTAGGTGGTGTAGTGAATAGAAGTGCCAGGACTGGAGTCAGGAAGACTCATCTTCCTCAGTTCACTTACTATGTAGTCCTGAGCAAGTAACTTAACCCTGTTTGCCTCAGTTTCCTCATATGTAAAATGAGCTGGAGAAGGAAATGGCAGACCACTCCAGTATCTTTGCCATGAAAACCCCAAATGGGGTCACAAAGAGTCAGACACAACTGAAACAACTGAATAACAATATTCCTTTTGGTGGGCCCATCCAGAAGTAACAAACATCTGCTTTCAAATAATCAGTACCGGAAACATCTTAAAGGTAAGAGACTTCTAGGATCATAGAACTCATGAGATTATTCAACCAACCTAGTGCAATACAATGGTGGTCCCAGTCATATTGATCTGTTACTGTGTTGCCAAAAATGTTATCTAATGAAAATGTGTGTGTGTATGTACATGTACATGCATATATATCTCCATGCTTATAGATAGATATAAAACAAAATATGTAATCTATCTATATCAACTATATATGTTCAAATTCATTAAATAAAAAGAAAAATGAAGTACATTTTGGATATTATACAATTTGTGAGAGAGGGAGTGAAATTTACTATTTGAAAATGAGGGCAATCAAATTTTCTTTGTCACATGTATATTTTTTTAAATTGGTTTATTTTGATTTATCAACAATCACTTCCATAAGCTTTTGAATTTAAAATGTTTCTCCCTCTCCCTCCCCAAGGTGCACATGTATATTTTTAAAAATTCTTTTTTTCCCTGATAAGTTCACTATATACTTTTCTTATGTATCCAAATAGGTAATATAATTTCTGTACTTAATATATTTCTTAACAAGAGATCCCCAGCACAAAGGTCTATCATCAAAATGGCTGTTGATATTTTATGCATAATACAAGTTCCCTTCATAGAAGATGGTGGCAGCTAGGTAGTACAGTTGATAGCATCCTGGATGTAGAGTCAAGCAGACCTTAGCATATATTTTGCCTCACACACTTATAAGCTTTGTGATCTTGGATAAGTCTTTCATTTCTTAGTCTCAGTTTCCTCATCTATAAAATGGAGATAATATCTCACAGGGTAGTACTAAGGATCAAATGAGAAAAGATATATAAAATAATTTCCAAACCATATAGCACTACATAAATGCTTACTATGTGATTAATGAGACCTGAGTTCAAATTCAGCCTCAGATAATTACTAGCTGTGTGACCTTACACAAGTCACTTCACGTCTATTGGCCTCAGTTTCCTCATCTGTAAAATTACGAAAATAATAGCACCTATCTCCCAGAATTGTTACTAGGACTAAATGAGGACCATTGTAAAACACTTAGCACTATATCTGGTGCGTAGTAAGTATATAGTAAGTATAAATGTTAGTGGTGATGATGATGACAACGACGACAACATAGTTACTGAAACATCTAAATCTTCTTGAATTTGAACAGATTTCATTCTATTGTTGATATTCAGCTGAAACATTTTTTTAAAATACTGCAACTGACTCCTCCCCATATTTGAAGTTTTAAGATGTATTGATTCTATTAAGATGTATATCCTGTTTCCAGCTCATCACTTTAATGTGAAAATATTTCATGGTCGTGCTTATGATTACTCTACTAAGTCCTGGCAATATGGAGAGTTTAATTTAATAAATATCAGCCTGAGAGCTTTGAGATCCTGCACTGAGAGAGGTGCAAGATAGTAATCTCACTTTATAAAGTATATTTGACTATTAGACTCACGCTTTGGTGTATCATCTTCACAGTTTATCCTTTTTCAATCAGTTTTATGTTTCACCTTGTTACTTCTGACAGAGACAACTGGCAGAAATGTCAAATGCTGTTGAACAAATGCAACACTGAACCATATATATTTCAGCCACAGACAAACAAAATCCAATTGGTTTTCTTGGGTAATGCTGCTCATTTTATAGCTCTTAATTAGAACTGCTGCCGCTTTTATCTGCAAGGTTTTAGTATAAAGTAAACGTTCATTTTTAAAGCGAGGGGGGGGAAATCTGTTGCATTTAATCACACTAAACAAGCTCTTTAGACAATTTGTTCAGAAATTCCTCTAATTAGTGCCTTGCCCTCCAGGTAATGCAGTGATCTGATTTACCAGCGGGTATAAATTAGGGACATTATGTAATTAGCGCTAAGACCACAAATGGAAGTAACAGCTGGGTGGCTTTGAGGGAAGCAAATAAACAGCTCCTCTGTGGCTTCTTAATATTAAGAAAAAAAAGTCTTTTTATGGGTACATGATGTGGCAAATGGTGCCACAGCTCAGCTAAGAAAGCATTCTCCTCTAACAGAGCATACCATTTTGGGGGGTTGTTTTGTGTGTGTGTGTGTGTGTGTGTGTGTGTGTGTGTGTGTGTGTGTGTGTGTGTATTTTTTTTAAGAGACAAGGCTTCTTGTCATTAATGGGGGGGGGGAATCAGATTTCTCCTAATTTGAAACACTGAACAACACTCAATCACTTTATCTTGAAGATATGGAAGTTACAGGAAATTAGCCTGAAGCTAGCATTCTATTCCCTTAAGAGCATTAGGGAAGGAGAAAAAAAAAAACAGCTCCTTATTTTGATCAGCTTCCATCTGCTTTTAAGTTCCTTATCTGAATATCTCCTTGAACTTATACTAAGAAATCTTATATGGGGATATAAAATGCATAGCAAAAACATTTCTTGAAGGAATCTGCTGTACTCTGCCCTGGTCAGAGCACATCTGGATTGTTGCATTGACTTCTAAGTGCCACACATCAGGAAGTTCATCGATAAGTGGGAGAGAATCCAGGCAGGGTATCCCAGATACCTAGGATCGTGGGGAAGGGTTTTGAGTCCATGACTTGTGAGGACTAACTTGGGATGTTTAACCTAGAGGAGAAATGACAGAGAGAAAAGAGTAACTGTCAATAAGTATTTAAAAGGTTGTCACATGAAAGCAATGCAGTGGGTGGAAGTTTCAAAGAAGTACATTTAAGGTGGGTGTCAGAAACATTCCTACTATTTAGAGCTATCTCCAAATGGAATGGCTAGCCTCTTGAGGTAGTGTGTTGACACCTCCCTCCCAAAGGTTTTCAAGCAAAGCCTTGATGACCACATGTTGGGGATGTTAAACAGAGGCTTCCTGCTCAGTCATGGATTGTACCAAATGGCCACGAAGGTCTCTTCCAATTTTCAAATTTTGTGAGTTGGGGCAGCTAGGTGGCACAGTGGATAGAGCACTGGCCCTGAAGTCAGGAGGACCTGAGTTCAAATCCGGCCTCAAACCAAACACTTGACACTTACTATCTGTGTGACCCTGGGCAAATTGCTTAACCCCAATTGCCAAAAACCAAACAAAAAAAATAATGAAGAAATTTTGTGAGTCCATGAATGCATTTTAGAAAATTATCACTTTATAGAAAGTGTTACAATTCAGATGCTGGTTGTTAGGTACGTTGGCTAATGCATGAACTACATAGCTTTGCAAGAAGGCTTGTTGAAATCATCACTACATACTCTATCAATTATAATCAATATTTCAATGACTCAGAGCCAAAGAAAGAGTAATATAAATATCAAATTTAAATTTTTCTTACTGTTGACAATTTCTAGGTCTTGGATTTTTCTAATGTGAGTTTGATTAGTCTGTCTTCCCTGTATTTTCTCGCTTTATTTATTTTCCTCTCCCAGAAGTGTTATAGAACTTACCCATGGGGAGGCAGAGGAAAGTAGAGCAAACACTATTTTTTGTTATATTGGTACAACCCCAACTAAAGAAGAGTTAAAACTGGGATACAGGGCAAGGACCCAGCATACATGTCGGTTGACATGCAACTTCTCTCCCACTCTGTAGACACACATCTTATCTCTCCAAGGCTGAGAAGTGTTTTATTAGCAGCCACATGAAATCACAAGGCAGGAGAAAAGTCATTCAATCAGTGTTCAACAAGTGCTCTGGTTGTCATCAGGCAATCCAGATTTATTAGAGTATCTTAGATCCAGAACAGAAGTTATCCCAAGGACAAGAAGACTGTTACTTGATCTTTCAAGGACAGTCATATGTAATATATCTATTGACACCATAAGACACCATTTATAAAATGACAGTAAAAGGCAATTAAAAATAATAATCTAAAGAACTCAGTTTGGGCATTTCAGGAAATCATAAATATGATAAAAATTGCTATTATTTTCCATCATGATATTTCCATCTTAAATAAAGTTTAAGTCTTCACCAGAGGAAAAGATTTCCCAGCCATTTAAAAATCTACTACATGACAAAGTTGAGATCTCTTTGACTTTGTATATGGAACTCCCATCAATCAGGAAGAGACTTCCACCTAATTAACCAAGAAGAAATCAGGCTAGAAGGAGAATTAAGTTGAAATAAACCAAGTGTAGGCAGGCAAGTAGAAAGTTTCTCTGAAACCACTATCAAGAGTTCACTCATGACCACAATACCTACTCTCAGTAACCCTTTCCTGGCCTCCTGGGATGGGAGTTGCCAATTCTGTTGCATCATGACATTAATTTTATGAGGTGAATGACACATAGCTTATTCGGCACCAGAATGTTTTCAACCATAACTTCTCCTAAGCCAGAGAATGTGCTACCAACACTAAACCACATTGCTTCTAACTTGTTGTATGTGACCTAAATCCCTTAATCAACAATATGTATTCATATGACAGCCAGTCACAAAATTTTGAAAGAAATATATTCATTTTTAAGGAGTATGAAAGCCACATCATAACTGGCTTCATTAAATAGCAAGAAAGATTATTTAAACAGCCAAAAGCTTGCTATTTTGACAGACCTAGGATGCACTCAGCCAATTTAGATAGATGACTATGTCCTTTAAAATGCAACAGCAATTCTACTTAGATGTTGAAATTGGCACAATGCTATGAAATTGGAAAAGAAATTTTAATCTTTATGGGAAATTAGAAAACCTCAGATATCATAATGCATCCTTTTGTTTTGGGTTTGGCATATACAGGGGAAAACAAAAACCCAATTCTTAAAAACAAATCCTCATTCCTCCATTAAGTTACTATTTCACTTTGGTCAACTCACTACATTTCTTGGGACATGGTTTCCTTTCTTGTCCAATAAGGGAACTGAATTATATGATTTTAAGGTCCCTTCCAGCTTTATTAAATTTAATTACTAAGGGTATACTATGTATACACTGGGCTACCCTGAATAAGGTTATTACAAGAAAGACAATGATTACTGCTCTCACAGAGCTTACAATCTAGCAATAAAATCTATATATATTCAACTTCAATTTGAGAGAGAGTATGCTAAGTGCATAAAAGGCACATAAACTGTATATTATGAGAGTTTAGGAAAGGAAGGAATTACTTCTTGGTGGGTAGATCAGGGAGGACTTCAATGTATTTCAACTGATTCTTAAAGGATACATAGGATTTTAGCAGGTAGCTAGGAAGGGTGGGGGAAGACTAGGTCATTCCTGTTATTTGGACAGAATAAAGGTGCTGAGATAGTCATTAAGATCACATGAGCAGCAACATGTCACTGTAATAAAGTATGAAGACAGTACTATGAGGTAAGCTGGGATAAGTTGATTAGAGTAAGAACATATAGGATCTTGAAAGCCAGGACAGGGAATTTGGACATTATTTGGTCTTCAATAGCACCACTGAAGCTTTTTGAGTAGTACAGTGAATGGGGAGAACACTTAGGAGGATATGACTGTAGTTCAAGAAAAAAGTAATGTGGACTGAACTAGGGAATGATACTGACAATGAATAATGATAAAATCTGGAAGATTCTTTGATACTTCAAAGGAATTTTGAGGAGTTATAAGTGATAGATTTTTTTATACTAGATATTGCAATTTTCATTTGAATAATATTTGAATATTAGATGGGTCACATCACCAAGTGATAAGCCTGAAAAAGTAATACCTGGTATATGTCAAATATTGGAGTAGTTACAATGGAACTAATAATATATATATACATATACAGAGAGACAGGGAGAGACAGAGAGAGAGAGAGAGAGAGAGAGAGAGAGAGAGAGAGAGAGAGCGAGAGAGAGAGAGCATATGTAGTTCCTGACCTCAAGCAGATTACAAAGAATTTCCAGAAAGGTTTTACAGAAATGGGGAAGAACTTATGTAAATAGATGATAGGTAGGTAGATAGATAGATGATAGACAAAGATAGATAAATAGACAAAGTTAAATAGATGATAGATGATATATGGGAGAGAGAGAGAAAGAGAGAGAAGAGAGAGATAGAGAGAAAGAGAGAAAGTCAAACATAAGACAATATACAATCAAATATTTTGTATGGTCCACACCAAAAGTGCTACAGAAATTTATAGGAGGGAAAAATCTTGTGGAGTTTCACTGGTGGCAACAATTTTAAGAAGGAAGTGGTACTTAAATTAAGCAACATGATAAATCCTGATTATCCAGACTCTGCATGGACAAATTTCTCCTGAGAACATCAAGTATTATATGCTTAAAAGAGAGAGACCTGGTATAGTAGAGGAAAAGCTAGCCTTGGAACGAGGAAGACCTAGGTTCAAGCCTCACCTTTGACACACACTAGCTTTCTGATCCTGGGTAAATCATTTAACCTCTGAGTGCCTTGGGCAACAGTCTTAAGTGTATATATTTTTTGAAGAGTTACTGATTTTTATTGGTGGAGGAAATTTCCTAAAGCCATGAAATCACAGGACAATGTCAAAAGAAAAAAAAAATCAGCACCTAACACTATATGCCTTGTACATAGAAAGTGTTTAGTAAATGGTTGTCAAATTGCATTGTTCAATCCCCCAGCTCTGTTATTTGAAATCAGGACTACTTTATCATAAGTCTGAAGAGGTACTACTGTTGGAAGAATTTCTGAGGCATGGAAAATTATTTAAAACTATAGCTTCATGGCTCACCCAAAGGGCTTTCAGGGGAAACCTGAGTGTGGAAGTACTCAGCTTCTTTATCATCCATTTCTTTATAGGTGCCAGAAGATAACTAGTCATTGTAGCCCTCATTAGACTGAGAGCTCTTCAAAATGCTACTTACCTCCAGATAGAGAGCTGATTGACTCAGAGTCCATATTGAAACTTTTTTTTCTCTTTCTTTATTCTTCTTGCTTTTTTTTTTCAATATGGCTAAGATAGAAATATGTTTTTCATGACTACCTATATATAATGTATTTCTTGCCTTCTCAATGGGTAAAAGAAGATGGGGGAATGAAGGGTATTTGGAATTTAAAATTAAAAAAAAAGAGTTCCTTGAGAACAGAGACTGTTTTGGGCAGGGTTTGGGGGGGTTTGTTTTTGTTTTTTGGGTTTTTTTTGGCTTGTGTGTGTGTGTGTGTGTGTGTGTGTGTGTCCTGAGTGCTTAGCACAGTACCTGGCACAAAATAGGTGCTTAATTAAGCCTGTTAACTTGATTTACATCTATTCCAATGCAATGATTTATTTTTTCCACCCTCCAACCTACAACTGTCACTCTTTAAACCAAAAATATTCCCCCCACTCCCCCACACTACACAATTGTGTGCAAGGATATGAAAAAAAAACTGTAATTAGAGTAATAAATAAAATGTTAAACTTGGATGGAATTTTAGTCACCATGACTCAGCTGCTTTCTCATCCTAAAACTTCCCTGAGTACCTAAGGCCTTCTCACCCTGGAACATCCCTTCAGAATGCCAGGTCTCTTCTCCATTGACAAGCTCTTTCCAGGGACTCCATTTTGGGGATGAGCACAGTCTACTCAAGCTTCTCTCTTCTCCCAGCTGTGCTTTGGACTTTATAGATTTCACCACAATGTCCTCTCCCTCCCACATTGTCTTTCCCGATTAGAATCTAAGCTCCTTGAAAACAGACTATCTTTCAACTTGTATTTGTACCTCCAGCATCAGCACAGTGCCTGGCACACAATATTTGTTGCCTACCTAGCCATGCTGTAGTCCAATCTCCATCAGGTGTGGAGACATCCTCTACAACATCTCTGACAAGCTATGTTTTATCCTATATAATCCTAGAAGGTTAGATGTGGGAGGGGCCTTGGAAATCATCCTGTTTTGGAAATGATCCTGTTTTGGAAATGAAGATTCTGAAGTTGACTAAATGATCTTTCAGGTACTGTAGCAGGGATGTGAATGCAGATCTCCTAGCAGTTTTCCCACCATAGGTCAGATTCATCTCACATACTTATTTACTGTAAGATCTCAGTCAAGTTACTTAAACTTCCTGCACCTCAGTTTCCTTATCTGTAAAATTAGGTTAATAAAACACCTACTTCATAGAATTATTATGAGGATCAAATGATATAAACAAAGTACTTTGAAAGCCTTAAAGCACAATATTAATGTCAGCTATAGTTATTATTATTCTCACCACATCACATGGCCTCATAATGCAATATATTCTATTTTCAGAAGCCTCTAATTATTATTTCAAAGAAATTCCACGAAAATAAAACCTTCCTAATTCCTGCATGAAGTTCATTGTCACAGTATTTGACCTGTTCTCCCAACAAACCCTTTATGCAAGCAGCTGACAGTGCAAAATTAACTTGAGTGGAGGTGTATGTGACTGGAGCATAGTACAGATGTTCAAAAGAAATGAACAAATGTTCAAATTCAGGGGCCTATGAATGCCACAAACTGAACAAGAGATAACAATCATTTAACTAGTTTTCAATTTTATATGACAATGAACATTTCAAAGGAATGAGGCTGATATGCCCCCCCTTTTTTTAAATTTAGAACTTTATTCAGGGCCATTTTAGTTCATCATTATTTATTAGTAGTCGTGTGACTCTGGTCTGTATTTGTATCATCTATGACAAGGCCAGCTATAATTAGATTGGATCATCACCTTTTGGCCCTAGAATGATAAACTGGTACTTGTTTTCTTTTTTTGTCATAGTATTCTCAGAACATCATATACCAGGTTATAGAGAGATAATGTTATGTATGTCTGGGAAAAAAAAATCCAAAAAACAAAAAACAAAACAACTGCCCATTCCAGAGAATCTTAGGTTAGTGAAATAGAGGTTTTAATTTTTTTAATATTTTAATTTATTATTTAAATTATTTGTTTATTACTTATTTTATTTAATAATTTACTTTAAATAAATCACTCATTTATAACATTTGTTGTGAGATTGCAGGGCATTGTACTGAACCCACCATAGAATACTATCTCTCCTGGAACTCAATGAATAAATAGAATAAGGATTATCGTGTCAAAAGGAAGGAGACTTCCTTCATTCTGTGTGTCTCTAGAGAGCCGAATTAAGACCACTGGGGGTAAGGGTCAAATCACGGAAAGACAACTGGGTTTTGAGTCAGAAAATTGTTACCTTGGCCAACTCACCTTTCTTGGGTCTCTATATCTTAATGAATAATATTATGAGGTTGAGAGGAAGTGTATTGACGGATTTGAGCTCAAATTCTGGTTCTATCACCTGCAATCTGGGCGAGTCACTCTCTTTGGGACACAATTTCTTCATACGTACAATGAGGAATCTTGGTCAAAATAGTCTTTATGTTCCCTTCTAACTGCAGATTTATAACTAAATTATTATCAAGTTTCCTTCTGGCTCTAATTCTATAACTATTCCTCACCTATAGAATGTACTAAACGATCTTCAAGATTTCCTTCCAGCTCCATATCTCAGGATGCTATGACCCTGTAAGTTACAGGGAAGTAAGAACTTTAAGTCAATGCAGGAGGAAACTTTCTAACAATTAGAACTGCTTGGAAAAAAAAAGTGGAATTAGTTGCCATCCAAGGTAGTAAGTTTCCCATCAGTCAATGTTAAAGCATAACACAAATGTCACCTCATAAGGGATATTGTTAAAGAGAATCAGGAAGTCCCTAAAAGCTTATCCTAGAGGACTTTTGAGGTTCCTGACAATTCTAAAATTTCTTTATTCTAGGACTGTAGTCTCTCATTGGATCTCTTTGCTTCTCAATTTATACACTTAGAGGGACATGCTTCTAATTGGACAAAGTTGATTTTTTTTTCTCAGTATGGTTCTTGCAAGAAAGAAATAGTCAGCAGATAGAATACTTCAGAAAAGTCTTAATAATGAAGATTTTTCTTAACTATGAGGTCTAATTACTGGCAAAGCCAAACTATTGTACCTGATGAATGTGCAGGATTTTTTTTTCATTGTTCTCAAACTAGGGAAAGGTACAGCAGCAGCCTTCCATTCTAGAAATTTTGGTCTAGTGTCTGCACATTATGAGAATCTCTAACCATACTTTGTGGATGTCACTTCACCAACCTGTAAGACAAATGTAAAAATGGCTGTAGAGTAGAATTTCACTGGCATTTTTTAGGGTGAGTGCTTTTCCTTAAACCTCAATTACAGGCTTATGACGAAAAAAAAAAGCAGGCCTTTGTTCTTCTCTAATCTCTTTCCCATCCACAGTTATGTCACCTGTATTAAAATTGCAAAGCCATGCCATTCATTATTTTTGAATTTTTTTGTGCATGTGTGCCCTGGCTGAAGTCTCATAAATGATGGATTCTACCTATCTCCTGCATTTCATCCAAAAACAACTGGCTTGGAAATAACTATATGTCTTCTTCCACACTTTTATAAACTGCCCCTGTGCTGAAACCTAGCTGGCAGACCACAGCATAGATTGTGCTGCTGAGTGATGTCCAGAATATGAAAGAAGAGACTTAAGATAGGAAGAGAAAATAGACCAAGTTTAAGATAAATAAATATTAGAATAATTAAAAAAAGAAGAAATCTAGGTTCTAACTGGATATATGTTCAGACGAATATTTCAGTCTTTAAAAAAAGCAATAAAGGTTAAAGTCCCAGAGTTTCTAAGTGCTAAATTTCAATTATTAATGGAGTAGATCCTGAAATCCAAACTCGAAAGACAGAACTGCATGCCTTTGGTGGAAGACTTCTCCAGAATAAGTAAATGCAGAATAGCAAAGATGCATGCAGCAGAAAGTATCCCATTGAGAGCTATAGGATTGCTAGCTATAGTTTTGTTTTCTAAGTTTCCTCACATCTACCCTTATGTTTGTGTCCTCTGAAATTCTGCAAGGTTTATTTTCATTACTGCGGAGCACTCCGGATTAGATGAAGCCAGGAAACAGAACAATGAATTAATATGGGCCAATTCAAGTAACTTTTACACAGTTAATTACCTTCTAAAATCCTTTCCAAATAATCTAGTCTAAGCCTAGGATAGACTGTGTCTTGAAATGCCTGTTTTATTCATTGTTCAGCTACCCAAGCACTCACTGGAGTTGGAGACACAGAAACACGCCTGAAAAATAACTATGTTGTTACAAATGTGGAACTTGAGGTGCTCTATAATAGAAATATTTATAATCACTCTCATTTTTACTACATCAAACAATTGATAATACCATTATATAATGTAATTCCTCATGTAACATGTTGTATGTAGTTTTCCTAGACTCAAACCGATATAAAATTTTCCACTGTCTATGTTATTATTCAATATTCTTCTGGTGTGGCATCAAGGAAGTGCAAAAGAGTGGTAACTATTGGAAAAATTATATATTGAAGGATGAGGCAGACAATACAAGAAAATTGCTGCTGCTTTTGTTCAACCATTTTAGTCGTATCTGACTCTTCATGACCCCAGTTAGGGTTTTCTTGGCAATGATGCTAGAGTGGTTTGCTATTTCCTTCTCCAGCTCATTTTATAGATGAGGAAACAGAGGCAAGCAGGAGTAAGCAATTTGTCCAGGGTCACATAGAGATTAAGTATCTGTGGACAGATTTTGAAATGGGGAAGATGAGGCTTCCTGAATCCAGGCCCAGAACTGAGAGTGACAAGGGATAACATTATCTAAGACAATACAACATGCTAAACTTTTAAATTCATGCATGCATGCATGCATTTATTCAATAAGCATTTATTTAACGTCTGTTATGTGCTAGGATTGTACTAGGTGCTGCAAATTCAGAGACAAAAACAAGACAATCCATGTCCTCTGGTAGCTTATGGCCCACTGGTTTCAAGAATTTTGATACTCACATTCTATCTACATCTTGATGTACACTGACATCAAAGGACAACATGTTTTTCATAGTAAGTCTCTATAGCTAAAGGCCAAACTCCTTCATTTCTACTTGAAAGACAAGATTTGGGGGGGCCTCAATTTTAGTACTATAACACACAGCTTGTACAGATAATCTATGTTTGTTTTAGGTAGGGGGTTGAAAAAGGAAAGAAGATATAAATTGTAAAAGGAATATTCACTCTAAGGTTCCTTTAAATAACCTTTTATTAATTTATTTTGGTTTATCAACAATCACTTCAATAAGGTTTTAAGTTTTACATTTTTCTCCCTCTCCTTCCATTCCCCCCTCCCTCCCCAAGACAGCTCACAATCTGATATAAGCTATATATATATATATACATTCCTATTAAACATATTTTCATATTAGTGATGAATAACAACTTTTTCTGTGGCATCTAAAATCTCATTTGTTTTTGAAAAATTTGATATATACATATAATTTTCAGGAATTTTTATATAAGCAGGATTTATATCCTGCTTATTTACAAAGAAAGTTGAAGTACACTTGCAAGGTTAAAATACATATCAAACAGGAATGCCTATGACCAGATAGAAGTGACCATTTCTTGGATAGATATCATGACTAACAGTGATATGAGGTGTCACTCTACAATTAATTGAGGGTAAAGTTAGAAGGCAGGGTTCTTAATATCAGACAAAGACATGCATATATCCAAACAAAATTTTTGGTGAATCATGAAAACTCCGTAGAATTATGTGGTAGACAAAGGTCTGGCCTTAGAGTCAGGAAGACCTGGATCCAAATCCTCCCCAGACACACACTGTGTGATCCTAGGCAAATCGACTTAACCTCTTACTGCCCCTATTTCCTCAACTGTAAAATGGGGACAATAATAGCTCCTACTTCCCAGGGTTTTGTGAGGATCAAAAGAAATAATATTTATAAAGTGTTTTACAAATCTTAATTCAGCATATGAATGCTAGGTATTGTTATTATCAATATTATTATTATTACCATTATTTCAGATCCATTCTGTTCTAATAATAATGAACCCTTCTGTGAAGGCTCATATCTCTTCATTCATTCCTCAAACTCTTATTATTTATTTTAAATCCTGGTACAGATTTTTGCTTCCAATCAACATACTAACATGTTCCTCTGGCCCAATATTTCAGCATCCCTTACATTCTGCCATCAGCTTTAGCACACATGAACAATGAATACAATGCTTTCGGCCTCACCCTAAGTAGAAAGCTTCAAACTATGACTTTCCATACTCCCTAGACCAGAAGGCCTCATTATATGCTATAGAAGACTTTTAGCCGCAGACTATGCCAGGTCTTGTCCAAAGCCCCACCCTTGAGTGGGACCTAGAATAACAGTACAGATATAATTTCTCTATATTTATAACAGATACATACATACTAATATATATAGATACAAATCATATATATAGTTGTAGAGGGGATAGGATTTCAAGCTATGTGAGAATTAGGGAATATCGATGACCAGTAGGCCCTGCCATATAGGCACATAGAGCACAAACATTTCTTTGTTTCAGATATAATATAAGGCTTTACGATAGTGACTTAAAACCTGGCATTCCCAAGCATGGAGGAGAGAAGGACCTTGTTGGTATTCAAACCTGACAGATAGGCTGCACTAGTCACCAGATTTGCCAGAGATCAGCAGAAGATAAGGGAGATAAAGGGAGGTCAGCACTCAGAAGTAGAGTTAGTACTATCAGCAAGTTCTTTTGCCCTATGTTTGACAACCTCATACTTATAGCCTAAGTAAACTCTCTTTTACATCCCTTGCATGTCCAGTATCATTCATTTAGACCACCTTGAAACCCAGGTATAGGATAGCTGCCAGAAACCATAAAAAAAAATACATAAATAAAAAGCAAGAGGTAAATTAATAAGAGTCAACTAGCTAGATAGTTAATAGCTTCCTTTCACCTAAGGTGGGGAGGAAGGAATCAGCATGTACTATATATATATAACTGTGGGCAAATCACTTAACTTCTGTGAGCCTCTGTTTTCAAATCTATATGTAAGGGGTTATATGACCACCTCAATTAACCACAGAAGGCTCAGAAATTTGACTAGATTTTCAGAAGATGAGTATTACAGACTGTAAGATAATATTCTTTGAGAAGTGGGCAGACTGTCATATGAAAGAGATTAAAATCTGTGTTGTTCTTCTCCAGAGGAAGACCCCAGAAAAATGGATAAAAGTTGCAGAGGCAGGTTTAGGCTTGATGAAAAGATGCTCTGCTTCCAGAGGTAGTGTATTTCTCCTCACTAGACTCCAAACAAAGTTGGAATGACCAACCACTTGTTGGGGAGATTAAAGAAGAATTTTTCATATCCACATTAGAATAATTAGCCTTTGAAGTTCTTTCCAACTCTTAAGATTTTGTGATAGAAGGAAATTAGAAGTTCATCTAGAGTGACTCACTATTTGTTTTTTGTTTTTTCCTGGAAACACATTCTGGGAACAACTTCCTAGTATTTCAGAATGTTAGTACTGGAAGGGACATCAAAAGCCATTTAGTTGATCCCTAGCATTTTAGAGAGGAAGAAATTGAATTTTAGTTTATTGTAAGAATCCTTATATAAAGGGCATTATATAATAGCCACTGTCATCAACCATAGTCTTGCAATAGACAAAGATTTTTCACATAGATATTTCTGATATTAAAATTCTATAAAAAGTAGAAATCACATCAATAAATTTTGCCTCAATTATGACATTTCTGGGGGGAACTAAGATAATATTATATGTAACTTTCTGACAGCTAAACAGTACAGTGATATTGCTTAGGAAGCACAGAGGAACACATAGTCAACATGTTCACAAGAACGTGTCTTTAAATATCGATTATTTTAATTAAATTTTTGCCAAGTTTCAGATAGTCATCAATTCATGACTGAATTTTCTGACAAGAGCTTGAAGTATGAGTATTCAGTGATTTTAATTTAAGAGGGAAAATACATGTTTTAGGTTCCAAAATTATAAACGGTAGTGTTAAAAATCCATTTTGAAAATTTGAGAAGGTAGCTTATATATTTAGCCATATAGAGAATTTATCTTTTTATAACTAGTAGGAACTTGTGGGAATATATCTCCTCTGAAAAGCAGCATCTACCTGTACAGCAAAGTGGTACTGACACTTCTCATCTTTTCTGTGTTTCTCAGTGGGAGAAGAATATAGATGCTTAAAATTTACCATGTTTATATATAGAACTATAGTTCCCAGAATTCTCAATACAAAAATATCATTTAACTATGAAAAATACTAATATTATATATGTGTATATATATATATATATGTGTGTGTGTGTGTATAGACATATATATATATATAGACATATATATATATATATATATAGACATATATATATATATATATACGTACATAAAATTTGGTTTTAAAAGCGAGATCAGTTTTGTCATTATTGTTGTTATTTGTTAGAAAGAAGTGCTAAATAGGCACAACAGGCTAATGTTTCCATTTTAACCCTTCAAAGGCCAGGAAAGGCAAGCACCTATTAATTAGAGCCAGTTGTGGTGCATATAGAATGACTTCTCAGTAACGCCTATATAAGGATAAGAGAAATTGGAAAGGGTCACCTGAGGCATGTGAGATTTGCCACTAGTTGTTAATCTACTGAAGAAGGCATATTTTAGAGAATCCACATCGTTATCATGGGAGTGTATGGTGCAAAACTTTGAAAATGCTATATCTATACATAACACATGACCCCAATTTTCATGCATTTAATGCTGAACAGTTGTCTTAAAGGCGAGACAAGATGTAAACTAGTCAAATCAGGAGCCAGTACTATTCTTCAATCTAAACTGCTTCCTAGTTAACTCTATCTACTGACAGGGTCACACAAAGAGGATCTTGACCCAAGATACATGCTTTCCTGAAAAACAGAGATGAGTCACTGGTCCTAGAACTGAGATCCCAGTGGGAAAATATTACACAGAAACATAGAGTCACACTCATGAATAGAAAATCTCCAACACAGTTGGTATAGAGATCCCTGGTTAACAAGGTCTTGAAAATATGCAGACATGACTCTTAAGAATATCTTACACCACCTACATGTAAAAAAAATATTTATGGCAGCCCTTTTTGTGGTGGCAAAGAATTGGAAATTGAGGGAATGGCTGAATGGGTTGTGGTGTATGAATGTAGTGGAGTACTGTTGTGCTGTAAGAGGTGATGAACAGGCAGACTTCAGAGAGGCTTGAGGAGACTTGTATGGAGTGGTGCTGAATGAGGTGAGCAGAATCAGGAGAACAGTGTACACAGTAGTAGCCACGTTGTGCAATGACTAACATTGATGGACTTGGCCCTTCTCAGCAATGTAAGGATCTAGGACATCTCCAGTAGTCTCATGACGGAGGATGCTGTCCACATACAAGGAAAGAACTGTGAAATTTGGGGTGCAGATTGAAGCATACTGTTCGCTAGGGGTTTTTTTTTTCTGTTTTGTTTTGTTTTCTCTTTCTTGTGGTTCCTCCTGTTGATTCTGATTCTTCCTTATAACATCACTAATGTGAAGATGTGTTTAGTGGGAATGTATATGTATAGCCTATCTTGGATTGCATGCCGTCTTGGGGAGGGAGGCAAGGACAGAGGGGGAGAAAGGTTTAGGGCTCAAGAGCTTATGGAAGTGATTGTTGATGAATCAAAATATACTAATAAAAATTTTAAGAAAAGAATATCTTACACCATAAAAATGATCGCAGAGGATAGATCAAGCCAGATCACCAGTTTCAAACCTCAGTCAGTCATCTTTTATGGGCCATGAGATAGTGGGATGTGGATTGGGTTGGAGAAAGTGATGGAATCACCACCAGATTCAAACAATCCCCAAGCATTTTGTTTAAACATTTTTATCAATATCATTGTTTTCTAATATTTCATATGTAAGTGTTGCACAGTAGAAAGACCACTGCCTTGGAGCCAGAAGAGACCTGAGTTTGAATCTTGCCTCTGGCACTTAGCAAAGTGACCATAAGCAAATTATTTAACATGTCTGATCCCCGGGTTCTTCATCTGCAAAGTTTCTATGTACAGCACAAGCTGGTTGTGAGGTCCAATGAAACTGTGTACTTAAAACACTATGCAAAGCATAAAGTATTTCAACAATGTTGGCTATTATCATTCCTGTCAAAGGTGCCTATCCTTCCAGGCTTCTCTTTTAACACAGTATTGAGCATTAAGCTTCACCATGTGAGTAAAGGCCAATGTGCTACTTCCTCTCAGTCCCACATGAGCTATGCTAGAGAGCAAGGCAGGTGTACATTGCAGATAGTTACAACTTTCTGACCAAAAAACAGAACAAAAAAATAAAACAAAACAAAACAAAAATAACAACAGCAACAACAACAAAATCTGCTTTTGATCTACTGTATTCTGGACGCCCCTAGATATCAGCTAGAATTGCCTTTGTATCAGTTGCATTATTTGTTTTAATCTAGATAAATGCTCAGTGTCCTCTTTCCAGTATGCCATCCAATCAGTAAGATTGTCATTTATTGAAACTATGCATTGACTGCATACCAGAAATGCATTGTGATCTTTTCTTTGGGATTAAAAGAAAAAATAATAAAAGTTAAATTTGTTGTTTCAAGGCTTTCCCACTCAACAGAGCTGCCTCAAAGATTTAGGGAAATAAGGCTATCCTAAACTTCCAAGGACAAATTATATAAGAACTCCAATTAGCCTGAATGAATCTATAGATATTCATTTCCATTGTTCGTGAAGCAGCAATGATAAAACATTGAAGGCCACCTCATACTAGTTGATCTAGAATAAAACTCTTTAAGATATTAATCTTTATTAGGCAAAGGGAAGAAATGGAGACAGTTATTTTGCGGGCTGAAGAATAGCTCCCTTCCTCTATCCAATAGTAGTTCTTAGCTCGTTTGATCTTCACCAGACACTCTTAAGATGGGTACCATGTTCATTCTCATTGCAGAGATGAGGAATTGAAGGCTCTGACAAATTTATGGCTTGCCCATGGTTACACAACTAGTAATTCACTGTGGCAGGATTCACTCTGTGCTCTTGGTGATTCCACGTCCAACAGACCAGCGGTACCAAATTCAAATACAAATTGGAGACATCAAACCACACCTAAGGATGCCTAGGGAATTAGAGAACCACATATTAAAATTATTTATGTTTTGTTGTATTTTTAGTTATTTTATTAAATATATTACAATTACACTTTAATCTGGGTCAGGCCACACTTAGGAGTACTCTGGCTGAATATGGTATGTGAGCCACGTGCTTTACATCTCTGCAGTAGACTAGTCACTATCCCCCAAGCCTCTTTACCCAAACAAGTGAACTGTTTTGCTTGGAATGACTATTGATAGATAATGACAGATCATCACTATGTGTATGCACATTACTTAGAGTAGATAGAACTTTAAAATTCTATTCAGACCTACTTTTGTTAACTTGTAGACATAAGATCGGGGCCAAAGTCCTTTCAATCTTGTCCATCTGCACCACTCTCACCCAACAAATAATTTTTAAAAAAAGGTTATTGTTTTAGGGATTTCCATGAGTGCCCATAAAGACCTGAAAAAATACAGAACTAAGAAATCAGAAAATAACAGGCACTGTTGGAATTGCAGATTTAATGTCTCTTTTGAGTGTTTTTAATTGTGAATAAGTTGTTATAAAATTATTGTAAATGCTTGCTTCCCTTTGAAATAAAATTATTGTAATAACTAGGATAGAAAAAATGGCAAGCAATATCACAAGTGTGGATTATCTTTAAATAGAGTCAATTGGTTTGTTAGATGAAATGATTAGCAAGCCTTGATAAAATAAATTTTCAAATAATGAGCAAGATTTTATTCCCCATGATGTGTAGGCTTTATTTCTAGACTTTCGGAGATCACAATTAAATTTGAATACTGAACAAAAAACAAAAAAGAAAAAGGATAAGTTAATACACTCCTCAATTCATAAAAGGCATGCATGGTGTACCAAAACAACATTTGCTTTCAGTATTCTAAATTAAATTTACTTTATACTAGTAATATGATTTCCCTCAAGTTCTTTTAAATTAATATTTAATATTCTATGTTTGGTATTTTAAAAATAAATGTAATGTGGAATTAGGGAAAGATGAATAAGAAAAAAAAACAGAAATAAAGGATAATCTGAACAGACATAAAGGATCTCAGAACTCACCTTCTCCTTTGAGCATAAGTTCAGTCTCCTTCACCACAAGGGGCCGTTAATCAGTCGGAACAAGATTATCTGGGCTGCCTCATTGCCAAAGTATGGCTTGCAGATGGTTTGAAAGTATCAAGTCTTTCAGCACATGATCAACTATGAGACATGTAGCAGCATGAAAAAAATCTCTCTAAAGGAATGAGTTCCTTTGGTGGTCATCTGGAAAACAGTACCTTCTTATTACTTTGTCACAGGTTACAATCAGTCTGAAAGAAAGGATTCTGATTCTCATTGTAATAATGTTTATTCACATAGCATTTGATTAAATTGCAAGGTTTTCAAGTCTTTCATACTGATATGATGTACTTGGAATACAAAGTGGTCTATGAAAGTGTTTGACAATTTATTCTAGTATGATTTATACCTGTTTAAATATATTTCCATGATAACATGATAGAAAGAGAGCACTCTAGTTATAGAAAGAATGCCATTCATTATAACATTAATTTAAAATGAGAACTGTAATGGCAAAGCAAGTAAAAATTACAATTTTGGCTAGCCCAACCTTTGAAAAAGTTACTTTTGCATTCATTTAAAGTAAATAAAAGTGTTTTGAGGGTAAACAGAAAAAAAATGGTGATTTGTATCTATTTTTAAAATCTCTTTCAATATGAGGACAAGACGTTAATTTTGGTAAAGTGTGAGCTCTGATTTAAAAATAAAATTTTATGTCACATTCACTCATAGTTCCTGTGCTCTGCTAAAATACATGATATTGTGTTCACACATACTGAAACAACTGAATTCCCTCACGTCCTATTTTTCTGCTTCTTGATAATGGAGTCACTTAAGATCTGTGTGCTATTAGTTGAGTTATGTCCAATCCAACTTTTTATGCCTCTGTCAAAAATATATTATGGTGGAGCACTAAAATCATATCTTACAGATTGCAAAAATGGCAAATCTACTCATCTTGACAACCTCATGAATTGGATTCATTTTCAGATTCAAAATTTTAAAGCATAATATAGTTTTTGTTGTTGCTGTCGTTGTTGTTGTTGTTCGAGACAATAGCTAAACTAGACCTCAAAGCTTTTCTCCAGATTTACCACATTTTACTGAATATTTGTTTGTGGAGCTTTCTATAGATAATTTTATCAAACCATATAACTAGTAAATATTTCCACTAAATTTTAATTTTCATGCACGTTTCCATTGGCTATGTTGTAAACATCTAAACACTCAGTCTGGCACAAGTGATAATTAGTGGTAAATGTTTATAAATTTCTGCTTTATTTTCATCCTCTAAGTGCTAAACTTTATGGACCTAACAGACTTTGGTTAATGGACACATAATACAGGGACTGGCACATAATAGCACTTAATAAATGCTTGCTTAATAACTATGAGAAACATGATCATTTAGAGGTAGGGGAATGGAAAGACCCTACAATAAGATACAGGAGACCTAAATTTTACCTACATCTCCACCACTTACAAGTTGTGTGATACCGAAGACTTAGTTTCAACTTCTTCATGCATAGAAATGAGATAATGCGTTCTCTTCCTTTAGGAAGGGACCTGGGTCAGAATACCTCTTGGGGTCTCTTTCATTTCTAATATTTGTGATCCTATGAATAATGTTCCCCAATATTTATATGTTTTACCTTTCTCTGAATTGTAGTGAACAAAGGGTTAAAATGCATCTAGACTGAATATTGTAAGAATATTGGGCCAAATTCTCCCTAGAGCCTGTTATTTCTATGTATGGTGTGACCAGAAAAATGCCTTCAAAATTCTTTGAGATTATTAAGTTAGATATGTCATTTTAGGAATGACTGTGCCCATAACTACAACAAACGCTTTGATATGGCATATCATTTGGGGTGGCAGCATTTTAACACGTGAAATGGTACTACCCTTTCCTCACTTTGGTTTCAAAAGTTTGTCTCGTTATATTAAGAAGAGAGTATTCCAGATGAAAGCCCTCTCATCAGTCATCAACTGGCCCTGTTTGTACCCTATCTCATTTTAACCACCCTTTCTGTATGTGGAATCAGTCAATAGTGGGTGGAGAGTAGGCATGCAAAGTCTTTATGCCAATGTTTGAAAATGTATTTCTGTCGACCCAGCCTTGGACATTGTTAAAAAGAGGGACAGAAAGAGACAGAGAGAGACAGAAGCAGAGACACAGAGAAAGAGATATAGACAGAGATAGATAGTCGACAGAAAGAGAGAGAGAGAGAGAGAGAGAGAGAGAGAGAGAGAGAGATGCCATTATTGTCTATACAAGTCATTTAAAGAGAAAACTGCAAGATGAAAGCCCTTTGGTCATAGGAAAAATTGGAATTGATCTAATGTAGCATCATTAGGAAACTAGATGGAAAAAACAGAAAATTGATGGAAATCTGAGAGGCATACTGTGGTATGTAGTACATTGGCAAGATAGGTGGCCTCAAACCCAAAAAGACTTGTGTTCAAGTCTTCCATCAGCTACATTCTAGCTGGTTGACCCTGGTCAAGTCCCTTAACCTTGCAATGTTCTAGGCAACTCTCTTAAGATTGTAAGTTTCAGAAAAAGTGACAACCAATATTAGTAGAGGGAACCTTCTATATCGGTGAAATCAAAAGTCCTATCCCTCTCTATTTGTTTTTAAGGTTCAAGAGCTTTTCATTGACTTTTTAAAGTGTTCTAGTATTAAAAAAAATTCTTACTTGGTTTTTACTGCAGATGTATTATTCTCCTTCCTCCCCCCAGTGACTAATATTTCACAGGGAGGCATACGACCTCCCTTATGTATAAAACCTATTTTCATTCAATTGCCTAACACTCTCTGTGCTACACATTTTCCTTCAGAGCCCCGGTGGTGATTGGCTTGTGTAAGATCTGTTTAGCCTAAATTCAGACTTAAAGCTGGATGCAAACTAATTTATGGCTTAGACAATGAGGTCCCTAGACTCCTTTCCTTGTGAATTATGTTAGTTTTTTATCCAGGCAAGAGCCTGCCCAGCAGGAAGCTTTGCAATGCAGATTTTGATTAAAAACTTTATTTACAAATACAATTTACAATGTAGGTCTGGCCGAGAAATTCTTCTTCTTTCACCACAGGACCTTGAGAAATGCCTGCTGTGCATAAAATGGGGGCAGCTTTCATTTAAAGTTTATTGGGGGGTTTTAAACTCATATAACCCCATACCTAACAGAGGTGTGGAAAGTCTGCAACATGATGTAATGGTAAGCACTTGACATTTTCTTCAGATTTTTTGCTTGTAAAAGGAACAGTCCTCACTGCAAAGCTGTTCCAAACAGATGTTCGTAACTTTAGTATTGGTAATACCCAAGTTAAAAGTATGGTAGGTCTTTGAACCTCCTTAAGAGGGTGTCTCATTCAGGAGTCTTGACTTTATGTGCAATATGTATGTTCATGTTACAATGGAATCCATTTATGGTGCTTTATTTTTCTGTATAATTCATAGAATTCCCAAGTCAGAATATTTGATATTAAGCTGTCTCCCTGAGCTGTATGATTTCAGCATGTATGTACTCTTTTCTCCTTAATGTTTCTTTCCTCTTTAAACAGTAGGAGAAACTTTCTAAGTAAATAAACTAAATGAGCACATGTACCACAGTAAAAAGTGAGAATCACTAGTTCAATATGATGGCATGCAGAAGCATTATGTATACATACATGGAGAACTGGTACAGATGGACAATGAGGTGGGCCTAGCTTTCTACAGAGGGAAGAGAGCAAGCTGGATTACATATGGAAAGATGTATAATATAGTACTTCAAATGATCCCATTCTGTGACCTCACCCAAAAGTCTACCTTTTAAACACCAATCATCTAATAGTGATGGCAGATGGCAGCAAATTATGTAAAACTGTCATCTTTGAAGAATCTAAATTACAGGTGACCAAAATAGCAAAGAAAAGACATATGAGGGTGATGATAGCTTAAATGCAGAAAATGATACAACATAGATTATAGGAAATAAAATAGGTAACTGATTACATGAAATTAAAAGGCTTTTACACAAACAAAACTAATGCTGCCAAAATTAGAAGAGAAACAAGCAACTGGAGGAGGTGGAAATTTACAACAAGTTTCTTCAATAAAGATCTCATTACTCAAATATATAAGGAAATGAGCCAAATTCATAATAATAAGAGCCATTCTCAAGTTGATAAATGGTCAAAGGATATAAACAGGTGGTTTTCAGAAGAAATCAAAGCTCTCAATCATTACATGAAAAAATGCTCTAAATCACTACTGACTAAAGAAATTCAAATTAAAACACCTGTGAGATACCACCTCATACCCATCAGATTGTTTAACAATACAGAAAAGGAAAATGATAAATGCTTGAGGGGATGTGGAAAAATAGATATGCTAATACACTGTTGGTAGAATTGTGAATTGATCCAACTATTCTAGAAAACAATTTGGTACTATGTCCAATGGGTATGAAAGTGTATATACCCTTTAATTCAGTAATAACACTACTAGGTCTATATCCCAAAGAGATCAAAGAAAAGGTAAAAGGACCTTTATGTACAAAAAATACTTATAGCAGCTCTTTTTTGTGATGGCAAAGAATTGAAAATCCATGGAATGTCCAATTGGGGAATGGCTGAACATGTTGGGGTACATGATTATGATGGAATACTGTTGGCTATAAGAAATGACAAACAAAATGGTTTCAGAAAAAAAAGAAAACCATGAGAAGACTTCTATGAACTGATGCAAAGTGAAGTGAGCAGATGCAGGAGAACATTGTATACAGTAACAGCAATATTGTAAGGATGATCAGTTGGGAAAAGATTTGACTACTCTCACCAAGACAACGATCCAAGACAATTCCAAAGGACCCACATTAAAAAAAAAAAAATGCCATCCACCTCCAGAGAGAGAATTAATGAATTCTGTATGCAGGTTGAACCATATTTTTGTTAATGTTACTTTTATTCTTATTTTGATTGCTTTTTCTTTTGCAACATGGCTAGTATGGAAATATGTTTTGCATGACTTCACATGCATAATCGATATCAAATTGCTTGCCTTCTCAAGGAGGATATAGGAGGAGAGGGAGGGAGAGAATTTGAAACCCAATTTTTTTTAAATGATTGTTAAAAATTACATATAATTTGGAAATATTTAATGAAATAACAATAAAGAAATGAAATTCATGGTTATTGATACACAGAGTGAAGACTGTTGTGTCAGCACTCTGTGTAAAGGAGGCAGAGAGAATTGTGAGATAAATCAGCATTATGGCAATGGACAGAAGAGAGCTACTTAGAGTTGTGACAGATATACTTTGGGCTGTTATTATGAGAACATTGAGATGACATTAGCGCATAAGAGGCTATTTAGGAAGAAAGATGAGTGAACCTTTCCATTTAAAGATACAGATTGACCACTATTATAGAACCTTTTCAGAGTCTGGGTTCCTTCCGGAGACTTGGTTCCAGGTAAATGCCTCAGCTTCAGGAATCTCTTACTTAATCAAAGAACATGAATTCAAAGACAAAATGATGAAAAAATCTGGGTGTTTGAGGAGCTTATATTCTATTAGAAAGGGACAAAATATGGCCATGATAGGGAATCTCTTAAAAAAAATTCCCTTGAGATGTGAATATAACTCTATGTGTCTCTCCAAAGATGTGAATTACTGTGAAGATAATGTGAGTGAGTATGTGTGTGTGTGTGTGTGTGTGTGTGTGTGTGTGTGTGTGTGTGTGTGTGTACACTCATCTTAACCTTGTGGTTTTTGAGATCACATGAAGGAGGTCTAAGGTCTTTTCTCTGATATGGCATCTGAAACTTTGACACTCTATGTCATCAACCTTGAGGATGGTTTCATAACCTGAAAGCCCAAGATATAACATATTCATTGGCAATATAACTTATTTGTCATTTTCTATGGGCCCGTATTAGGAGGTAGCATCATTATTGTTGAAATAATGCTTTAGCTGGAGTCACAAGAAACCTGAGTTCAAATCCTACTGCTGACACTAACTATCTATGACCATGGATAAGGGAGTTAACCTCTCTGGGACTCAGTTTTCTCATTTGTATAATGAAGAGACTAATGCCTATAGAAACAACCCCATAGGTTTTCTGGATCAAATTATATAAAAAGATACAAAGTATTTTGTAAATCTTAAAGTGCTATATAAAAGTCAGCTATTATGATTTCTTTAAGAAATAAATGACTTTCTCTGATCTTTTCTAAGGGATATGTTTGGAAATACAGGATCCTATGAGGAGAAAACACAGAAAATACTAAACAGAAAGTAAAAAAAATTGATGAAAATATGAATAGTTATAAAGAACCCAGAAGAGACAAGGGAGAACAAAATATTATTTTACATGAGGGAATTATTAGATGATAAGTTAGGAAATGTTGAGAGATACCTAGAATTAGCAGAGGAATATATAAGCAACATCAACTAATGCGTCAGCAAAGTAATTGTCAGTGCTAGGAGCTCTGAAGGGAGGTCTGAAGTAAAGAAATAATTAATAATAGCTAACATTTATATAGAGCTCACAATGTGCCAGGTACTGTTGAGCACTTTACAATTATTGTCTCACTTGATCATCAGAGCAACCCTATAAAGTAGGTACTATTGTTATCCTCATTTTACAGATTAGGAAACTGAGGCAGACAGAGGTTAAGTAAGCGAGGCCAAATTTGAACTCATGTTGTTCTGACTTGAAGCCCAACACCCCTACTGCACCATCTAGCTGTCTAACTTTATAAAATAATGTTGAAGACTAGGATGAATAAGAAAGTTTGAAAAAGGGAATAATGTTGCCTCTATCGGGTAGGAATTGGGGAGGAGAGGTGGTAAATAGGAAAAGGCACAACCAGCAGGTTAAGGAAAATCAGCAAGAATTTAATATTTGAGTTTTATATTCGTATGAACACAAACAAAATGTCAGGATTATATTTCCTGATCTACTTTATGGAACTTTAATCTGAAGTATTCCACTATTGTGTATGTTCTGCATTCAATTACCATACAGAACTCCCATTGACCTACAAAACAAACACAGAACCTTTTACAAAGATCCACAGAGCATGAGAGAGATCTGATAACATCAGATTGTATAGCAGAACAGCAGATCTATTAGATAGAACACTAGACTTTTCTTTCTATTTAACAAAAAGTCCAGTTAGCCCATATGGAGGATTCAGAAATCTATAATGATTTCCATCTATACTTTCCAAGAGAAATATGCTGCATTTAGTTAGTTTATTACAAACATAACAAGATATGTCTAGAGAAAATGTTTTCTTGTCATATACTTGTCTTTCTGAAGACTCAGAGAAGTAATATCATGAGTACATTCTAATTGCCTCAGGAGAGGTACATTAGGCTTTGCATCCCTAGGTACATGCTGATAGAAGAGGACTTTTTTTTGTAAAAACAATCAATCAAATATTTATTGCAAACCTATTATGTGCAAAGCCACATGTACTATAAAGGAAAGAAAGAAATATAATAATAAGAGTGGACATTGATTTAATACTTCGAGATTTGAAAAGCACTTTACATGCATTATCTCTTTTGATCTTCAAAATAATCCTGTGAGGTAAGTCTTATTTCTATTACAATCCCCTTTTTATGATGAGGAAGCAGGAAAAAGAGCTCGTGTTACTTACCCATGGTTTTACTGCTTGTGTCCACGGAGGCATTTGAACCCAGTTTTCTAGTGACTGCAAGTTCAGCACTCTTACCACTACAGAAAAGATCCCTTTTCTCAAGGCGTTTACAGTCTAGTTAGGAAGATGTATGCACAGGTATAAAGAATAGCAACATATGGCAGTCATGGTGTTTGTTTCAAATAAATAGGTCTGAGAAGATTTTAAAAGAAAAAAATAATGATTTGGGCAAGGATGTCTAGAAAGTTTTTTTGGAAGATGTGGAATATGATTTGGTTATGTAATGATGTGTAGAATTCAAATAGGAATAGGGAAGAACAACCCACACCTGGAGAGAGGAACATGAGGATACAGTAACATGCATAATATATTCAGGAAAGAATGGACAGATCAATTTGGCTAAAGTACAGATTTTAAGAGAGTGATAAGATTGTTACTGGGTGGTATAGTGGACAGAGTGCTGTACCTAGAGTCAGAAAGACCTGAATTCAAATTGGGCCTCGAACCCTTACTAGCAACATTACCCCAGCCAAGTCACTTAACCCTATTTGCTTCAACTCTTCATCTGTAAAATGAGCTGGAGAAGGAATTAGTAAACTACTCCAGTATTTTTGCCAAGAAAACCCCAAAAAGGGTCACAGAAAATTGGACATGACTGAAAATGTTGAAACAACAACAAGTTGTAGAGGTAGATTAAGATAAAATTTTGGGGAATCATTTATGACAGACTAAGTAATGTGAAACCAGTGGGGAGCTAATCACCTGTTTTTAATAGGAGAATTTTGTATGTAGATGGTATATGCATGGTGAGTGTTGATCAGGATACCCCCAATCAATTGTTCTCCCCACAGCCCAGTTGATGAAATTACAGAAATTAATGGACAGGTAATAGGGTCATTGAGGCATTAAGGTATTAAACCAAGTGTAAAGAAGGGCTTATACCCTCTTACTCGTTTTTGAATCATTCAGAAGTTTTCTGATGAAAATGGATGCAACTAGGAAACAGATAACCACTGGCTAGACAAGGATTAGTCATGTTCCTAGTGGACCTTTAAAAATGAGACACTCCTATAAGAATACAAGTCATTCCTCAATTGATAATTGATCAAAGGATATGAACAGGCAGTTCTCTGATGAAGAAATTAAAGTCACCTATAGTCATATGAAAAAATGCTCTAAATCACTATGGATTAGAGAAATGTGAATCAAAACAATTCTGAGGTACCGCATTACACCTATCAGAATGGCCAACATGACAAAACAGGAAAATGATAAATGTTGGAGAAGATGCGGGAAAATTGGAACACTAAAATATTGTTGGTGGAGTTGTAAACAATCCAACCATTTTGAAGAGCAATTTGGAACTCTGCCCAAAGGGCTATAAAAATGTGCATACCCTTTGACCCAGCAACAGCACTTTTAGGACTATATCCCAGAGAGATCATACGGATGGGAAAAGAACCTACGTGTACAAAAATATTTATATCAGCTCTTCTTGTGGTGGCAAAGAATTGGAAATTTAGAGGATGCCCATCAATTGGGGAATGGCTGAACAAGTGGTAGTATATGAATGTAATGGAATACTGTTGTGCTATGAGAAATGATGAACAGGCTGACTTCAGAAAAATCTGGAAAGACTGGTATGGTCTGATGCTGAGTGAAATGAGCAGAACCAGGAGAGCATTATACACAGTAACAGACATGTTGTGTGATGACTAATATTGATAGACTTATTCTCAGCAATACAAGGATCTACATCTCCAAAGGCCTCATAATGGAAAATGTTATCCACAAAGAAGAAAGAACTATAAAGTTTGAATGCAGATTGAAGCATACTATTCGCTATTTTTTTTTCTTCTGTTGTGTTTTGTTTCCTCTTTCTGGTGCTTCCTCCTATTGGTTCTAATTCTTACCTACAACATCACTAATGTGAAAATATGTTTAATAGGAATATATATACATATACATATATCTGTGTATATATATACATAGACATATGTGTACATATGTATATATGTATGTATGTATAGCCTATATCAGATTGTGCGCCGTCTTGGGGAGGGAGGTGAGGAAAGAGGGGGAAAAATTTATAACTCAAAAGCTTATGGAAGTAATTGACAATACTTCAAAATAAATTAATTACAAATTTAAAAAAATGAAACACTCTCCAGAAGTCTATTGAGATAGCAGCAGAAAGGAGAGTCAGCTATATAAAAATCTACCCCTTGAGAAGGAATTGTTCTTTGCTTCTTAGTAATGTGTAGAGGATATCTCTCTTCTCCCACCTTATTGGTCATGATGTAATTCAGAGAAGGCACTTTCCCAATAGTAGACATCACACTTAGGAGAGATCACACATAGTCAAAGGTCAAGGCAGGGGACAACTCTAAAGAATGTAACCTCTGTGAGTCAATGAGAAAGCATACCTATTCATCAGTATTTGAAATACAGAGAGGAGCCAAGATGAGCAACCTGCCAAAAGAAATGTTATGCCTAAGGAAATTAGCATAAGGTTAAGATTTTTTAAAAAATAGATACCAGAACCCTGAAGGTCCAGAAGCATGAGTTGCTTTGACCACAAATATTACTTAAGCATATGTATATCTACCATAGTACTCTGTACCTTCTCTTCCCTCTGGTGCAATGTGTATTACTGAGAAAAATGTTCCTCAAGGTAATGGAAGGAATCTTTTGGTTGGGGGATTATTTTTTAACATGAAACCATAAACCTCTAGTATGTACACTTATTTTTAAGTTTACAAAATTTAATACATTACCTCTGGTGCTATCTAGCTTGTCTGTATCTCCCACTGAACTTGCTTCTGTTCTCCTCTGCTTCAGTGAAATTATTTTCATTCTTTTCTCTTTTTTTGTTATTACTATCTTTTGCCCTATAATCATTTCCATTTAAATTTCCCAAGGGGAAAAAAATCTTCACTTGTAATAAATAAGCATAGTTAAACAAAACAAATCTACACATTGGCCATGTCTAAAATCTGTCTTTTTCTGCATCTCTGGTCTTTCACCTCTATATGACAGTAAATGAAGATCTGATTCATCATCAGTCATCTAGTCATGTGTGATAACTGCATTCGTAAGTATTTTTAAATTATTTTTCTTATGAAAATGAAGCCATTTTGTAAATTGCTTTGGGATTAGTTCATACACATCTTCCCATGTTTTCTGAAAATGTTACATATTATTATTTATTATGGAGCAATAATATTCTGTAACATTCATATGCTATAACTTCTTCACGAATTCACAAGTTGATGAGCACCACAGACATCCTTGTTTCATTCTCAGTCTTACTTTATATGCCTCTATTGTGTCTCCATTCTACATAATGATGGCTCTTGGTTTTGGAGGAATATCATTTTAAATAGTAAGGAAATACTCATATATGCTTTAATAGTTTTTTAAAACAGAAATGTGTTCCACATTTTGTCCAAAAAAGCTATTTTTCATACTTATTGATATAATTGTGATTTAAAAAACAATCATAGGATTTATATATATATATGTATGTGTGTGTGTGTGTGTGTGTGTGTGTAAGAAGAATTCTAGTCCATTCCCTTGATTTTATAGGTGAGGAAACTATAGCTTAAGAAGATTAAGCAACTTGTTTAAGGTCACAATGTAGTAAGCATCAGAGTTTAAATTTGAATAAAGCTCCTTTAAACCAGAACTTAGCAATAGTGTATACTCTTTAATTTTTAATTTGTTGTTATTGCAACTTTGTTTATATCTTCTCCAAAAATTTTATATTTATATTTGTGAGAGTAGTCTATAGTTTTCTTTCTCTGCTTTGTCTTTCCCTTGTTTAGATGTCAAAACTATGTTTGTGTCACTGAAGTAATTTGGTAGAATATCTTCTTTCCCTTTCAAGCAGCTTATCTAATATTGGAATTGTTGTTTGAATATTTCATCAATTTTACTAATAAATTCATCCAGACTTGAGTAATTTTTCCTCCCTTTAAAGCTAATGTATAGTGTGTTCAATTATTTTTTTCTCTTAAATTAGACTAACTTTCTTTTTTACTGTTGTTGTTCTGTTCATCTAAGTATTTCATGGTTGTGTGAGTACCCATTTCATTAGTTACCAATTCTATTGGCATATAATTAGACAAATTGACTTTTAACAACTTCCTTTTTGTCATTGTAATTTGTGAATTTTCCTTTTTTATATTTGCAATTTGGTTTTAATCTCTTTGCTTTAATCAGAACATTTTCAATTTTATTAATTTAAAACAAACCAAATCCTAATTTTATCAGTTTAATGGATTGTACTGCTTTCCATTTGATTTTATTTGATTTTTAAAATTTTTATCTTTTATTTTTCAAAACTTCTATTTAAGTTTATTTTTAGTTGCATGTCTCTTGTTGATCATATACATATATGTGTGCATGTATATACACACATATATGTATATGGAAAGAGAGATATAGAGAGAGGCAGAGACAGAGAGGCAGACAGAGAAGGAAGGAAACAAGGAAGGAAACAAGCATCTAGATAGCTCCTTCTGTGTGCCAGCCTGCGTTAACTAGTTTACAAATATTACCTTATTTGATCCTCACAGCAGCCCTGAAAGGTAGGTGCTATTATTATTCCCATTTTATAGTTGAAGAAAATGAGACAAGAGAAAGGTTAAGTGGCTTGCCCAGAATCACACAGCTAATAAGTGTCTGAGGCCAATTTTGAGCTCAGGTCTTCCTGACTCCAAGCCTGGTACTATATCCATTTCATGACCTAGCTACCTATAGACAAAAAAACCCTTACTTCATAGATATTTTGAGAAATAAGTGAAATATAAAATATAAAGAACTTTGTAAAGGTTAGACCAGTACTATTACTGTTTTCATGTCATATCTGACTGTGCTACCTTAATACTTCTCTAGCTGACTTTTCCACCATGCCTTGAGGAACTCATTATTGGGATAACCTTATCATCCTGCAAAATCTCATCAGCCTTGGTCCTCTAACACATCTCTATCCTCTGTCTCTCTGATTGGAAAGTGGGGCCATGAACTCCAAACCTCCATTAAAGGAGAGCCCTCAGCTCAGTAATCTCATTTCTCACCTACCTACACTACCGTGGAATTTCTTTGACTGACTTTTCCAGCATGATGCTCCTTTATGGCAGGGACTGTCTTCTGTATTTTCATATTTGCATCCCCATAGCCCTGTCCCTGGTACATAGTAGGTACTCAATAAATATTTATTGTTGACTGTACAAGTGGTTCAAGTAGAAAGCAAACTATCAAACACATTTTATTTTCTTTTTCAATTGAAATGTATTTTTTTTTAATAAAAAGTCAAAGAGAGCAGGGGGATGATAGAGAGGAGGGCAGATTGGGAAAGGGGGTAATCAGAAGCAAATACTTCTGAGGAGGGACAGGTTCAAAAGAAAGAATAGAATAAATGGGAGGGCAGGATAGGATTAAGGGAAATAGAGTTAGTTTTTCACAACATGTCTACTATGGAAGTGTTTTGCATAACTGTACATGTATAAACTATGTTGAGCTGCTTGCCTTTTCAATAAGGGTGGGAGGGGAGGGAGGAAGGGAGAAAATTTGGAACCCAAATTTTTAAAAACATATGTTTAAAAAAATGTTTTCACATGCAACTGGGAAATAAGAAATACAGGAAATGGGGTACAGAAGTCTATCCTGCCCTACAGGAAAATAGAAGGGGAAGGGGATAAGAGAAGGGAGGGAGAGATAGAAGAGAGTGCAGACTAGAGGAAGGAATATTCAGAATGCTTGTCCATCTTGGGTGGGGGGAGGGGTGACATGGGGTGAGAATTTGGAACTCAAAATCTTGTGGAAGTAAATATTGAAAACTAAAAAATAAATAAATTTATGTTAAAAATAAATAAAGTCTACTTTATCTCCCTCCTACCTCTCTCCCCAAATTGAAAAAGACAAGAAGAAAAAAAAAACATTTAAAACAATGAAGAAAAGTCAAACAAAACAAAATTTTGTATCAGTAACATTAAAAAAAAAAGTACTAATCCACACCAAGTCCACAAGCCCTCTGTCATGAGATGAGCAGCATGGCTCATTATGTGTCCTCTGGAATCATGTCTAGTCACCATGTGTCAGAGTTTTCAAGTCTTTTAAAGCCGTCTGTCTTCATAATGTTATTTCTCTTGTTCAAATCATTCTCCTGGTTCTGCTCACCCCATTCCATATCACTTCATGCAAGTCTTCCCAGATTCCTAAAGTTACTGTGATATATATACTTTATTAATCTTCCTTTCATTCCTCTCCTCTCCCCACTAATTAAGATTTAGAAACTCACCACTTCTTCACTACAGTGTCCTCTACATTCACTGGACATGCTGCCTGATGGAAGTAGTAGAAAGAAGCCATTTGGACACTGAAGACCTAAGTTTAATCCCAGCTCTGTTCAATATCTCTCTCTCTCTCTCTCTCTCTCTCTGTGTGTGTCTCTCTCTCTCCCTTTCTCCCTCTCTCTCTCTCTCTCTCTCTCTCTCACTCTCTCTCTGGGGGTGGGGTGGGGGTGTCTCTCTCTCTCTCTCTCTGTCTCCGACTAAGTCACTCCACTGAAAAATGTGGGGGTGTGAGGCTTATATGATTTGGGTATGTTTTTATTTTTTTCTTTCTTTTTCTAAAATTTTGTATCAATTTTTTCTTTTTCAATAATGTCCATTTCAAAATGTATCAATTTCTCCTTCCCTAACTGGAGGACCATAACTTATAGCAAATAATAAGAAAGAAATAGAGTATAACCAAGTAAACAAAGCTAGTCAGCATATCAGCTATCTAACAGTAAAAACAATATTCCTTATCCATTGTCCATTTCCTCCTCATACAAAGAAAGCAGGAAATACATATTCTCTCCTTTTTGCTTCAGAGACAAGTTTAGTTATTGTAATTAAACATAGATAAGTAATCTCTTCTCTGAGCCATAGTTTTTCTCATCCATAAAATGGAGGTTATAATCTCTACCCTGACTACCATGAAGTTGCTCGTTTCAATGAAAAGAGCATTGGATTGGGAGTCACAGAATCTCACTCTCTGTGAAATATTGGGCAAGTCATTTAATTTCTTGAAGCCTCAGCTTCTTCATCCATAAAATGAGGAAATAGAACTAGATGATCTCTAAGGTCCCTTCTGGTTCCAAATAAGGGGTTTTTGTGTCAAGAACTCCTTTGGCAGACTTGTGAAATCTATGGTCCCCTCCTTACAATACTGTTTTTAAATACTTAAAGTGCAAAGAAATTGAATTGCAATGCAGTTATCAAAACATTTTCCCCCGTCCTCAGGTTAAGAAGCCCTGCTCTAGGTGCTTCTATGACCCTATGTCTTAGGGATATTGTAGAGATCAAAGGGGATTTTTTTTTGTGTGTAAAAAAATGATTTTATAACTCTGAAACAAAGATGAGGTTAGTAATAAATGACAATAGAAGGAGTAAAGAATAATTCAAGATGAAATTAATATGGACCTCACCAAGCAACCCATTTTTAGTTGCTAAATTAATGGTAGAAACAATAAGAACAGTGTGATGAGTCACAGACGGGTTAGAGAAGCCAGGAAAGGCTACATGGATGAACCTGACATGAACTGTACAGAATTTGGTTGCGAAAAGAATAGCAGGGAGGACAATTCATGTAGGATTTGATAGGATGAACAATGAGAGAAAGAGGCAGGAAAATACATTATATGTACTGGGGAATTGTAAGTAAAAGTTTTTAGGAGAAGAGAACATTTTTGGCATTTACCTGCACTGAATTCTGTGTCTGCCTTATTTAGGCACTGACATTGAATTGTATTCAATCTTCCACTACAAACCAGCATTCTCACTTTAATTATAAGGCAGAAACGTTGGAGAAGGAGCAAGTAAATGAGAAAGAGCCAGAACAAAAGAAAAGAAGAAAAGCAAGCTAGTACGGGAAGGAGAGAATTTGGAGAAGAAAAGATATATCTCTTACTAGTTAATAACTGAAAACAGTAAGGGGGCACATTTTTGGTGGCTCCCAAGACAGGAGTGTCTACTTCCCACTCTTCATTAAAGATGAATGAATTCCCCTCCTGCATGCCACTTTGAAAACATACCAGATTTGTTTAGTTTGGCAGGTTAGAAGAGGAAGAAATATTCATAGGGAACAGAAAAGGCCTGCTGTTTGCCAGTAGCTATTAAATTGTGGCTGTATCAACATTTCTGCTGTTAACAATAATCTTATCCGAGAGTCTATTCTTGTAGAACCTCAGGGGTTGGAGAAATGCTTTCTAGGCAACATCTCAAATATTACAAATAGCTAGATATTTTCACAGGAAGAAAAGCAAGAAGAAAAGTTTGTGTAAGTTCTCACCTCATCTGAGGTATCAATTTCCAATGCTGTAATCTCAGAGAAATTTTCTCTTCAGTAGATCTTTCCTTCCTATCAGTTTGAAACTGTTTAACCAAAGGTGACCTCTTAACATTGGAGATCCTTTTGCTTTCAAGGACCACCAATCCCAAAATGATGACAATATTATCTATGCCCACAAATATGCCTGAAGACCTTGATAGAGGCTGAAGTCTGCCACCCACAATCAGCCTGTTGTGCTGTCATTGGACGACTTGTTTTGTTTGGTTTTTGTTTTATCATTTTTGCCCCTTTTTTGGTGTTCGTGATTGCTGATAAATTAATTTCATTTTGTAAGTCTACTTGACTTAATTGATAGGTGAAATAGAACATTTCCTATTTTCTAAAACATGTTTTGTTATCAGTGTGTATACAAAATGTAACACTACTGCCTGAAAGGCCTATTCTGTCCAAATTTATGAGAAACTCCAACTTTTACCTCCAAACGAGTTTTGTGTTTTAAAACTATACCTACAGCCTTAAAAAAAAATCAGCTTCTGTGATCAAGTAGCGTTTTTTCTGTGCTAGTAGCAAATTTGTAAGTAGTTCTTATTTAGAGGAATATTATATATTTTGAACTTGAGGTAAAAAGGGAATTAAGGAGCAATACACGCTTAAATATATGCATTCTCCTTCCTTTGTCCTTTTTACAAAAGGTAGCTCCCAGCTTCTTCTGAGCTGCCAATTCTTCTCTGTACTGAAGAGGCACAAATCAGAAATCTAATGAGACTTCGTAAAGTGTCTATTTGAAGATTAGTTCAGTCTAATAAGTAGCATTCTATTAATCATTTTTACATTTTTTTAACTGAACCTGTGATTTCATCTATGAAGGAATCTCTTACCAGTACAGACCAGCAATTCTTTTATAATGTATAGTCTTAGAAAATTCCCTGGGAAATTTTCAGGGGAAGAAATAAAAGCTATGAATAGCCATATAAAAATGTTCTAAATCACTAATAATTAGAGAAATGAGAATTAAAATAACTCTGAGGTACCACCTTACACCCATCAAATTGTCTAAGACGGCAGAAAAAGAAAATGACAAATGCTAAAGGGAATGTGAGTCACTAGTGCATCATTGGTAGAGTTGTTAACTAGCCTAACCATTATAGACAACAATTTGGAACTGTGCCTAAAAAGCTATCGCACTGTTCATACCCTTTGACCCATCAATACTACTTATTACTAGATCTAAACCCCAAAGAGACTGAAGGAAAAGGAAAAGGATCCACGTGGACAAAAATGTTCATATCAGCCCTTTTTATGATGACAAAGAATAGGAAACTGAGAAGTTGCCCATCAATTGAGAAATGGCTTACAAGTTGTGGTATATGAATGTGATGGAATACTATTGTGCTGTAAGAAATAGCAAAGAGGACAGTTTCAGGGGGAAAAAAACCTAGGAAGACTTGTATTAAATAATGCAAAATGAATTGAGCAGAACAAGGAGAACAAGGTACACAGTAACAACATTATAAGGATGATCAATTGTGAAAGATAATTACTCTAATCAAGACAATGATCCAAGACACATCCAAAGGACCCATGCTGAAAAATTCTATCTACCTCCTGAAAGAGTGCTGATAAACTCTGAATGTAGATTAAAGATTTTTTATTACTTTATTTTTCTTGGGGGTTTTTGTCTGTGTTTTGCAATGTGGCTAATATGAAAATGTTTTCCATGACTTCATATTATACCTTATATGAAATTGCTTCCCTTCTCAGAGAAGAGAAAGAGATAATTCAGAACTCAATTAAAAAAAAAATCGTTAAAAAAAATTAACACATGACGGGGCGGAGCCAAGATGTCAAAGTAAAAGCAGGGACTTGCTTGAGCTCTCCCCCAGATCCCTCCAAATACCTGTAAAAAATGGCTCCAAACAAATTCTGTAGCAGCAGAACCCACAAAAAGACAACTGGTGGTTGACTGCACAATTTTTTTAATGGAGCTATCAAGAGATGTTTGGACAGCAGCTCTTTTTTCCCCTCACATATCTGACAACAATAAGAAATATTATCCTCAACTGGCCATTTTCTGTAATGCAGATATCTTTCAGAATTATTCATATAAAGTCAAATTTGTGTAATGTGAATTTCTGTAAAGCAAGAACCATCTGTATTTCAAAATGTGCCACTTCTTGCATCAGTCTATTTTGTCTGCCTTCTTTCAGAGAGGATCTGGTCATTTATTTTGCCACAATTTACTAAGGCTACCATAGCCATCATACGTCCTTGCCCACATATACGATATAGAGTTAATAGTTGCCATTATCATAGTATGCACAATGATAGAGATCCTATAAATTACCGATGACTCTGTTTTCAATAGCTATTTGATAGTTAAAGAAAAGGATACAAATAGAAGTCGGGAGATCTTGGCGTGGTTTGTACTCTCTATTCCCTCACCACTAATTAATGAAGTGTGCAGCCTTGAACAAGCTGCACTGTCTCCCTGAGCCTCGGTTTGATCATTTATAACATGAGAAATTTGGACTCAGATCTGAGATCAAATTATTTGATGAGTAACTTGTAAAATTGTTCAATGTCACTTGGAGGTCCCTGTGACAAACCCATACAGCATCCCTTTGCTTCATTTCTCCCTTTCTTGATTCTATGGCTCTGTTCATTTCCCCCATCTTCCCAAAGCTCAGGAAAACAAATTATGTCCCTGAAGCCTCCAGATTTTATGCTTCAGAATTGTTCCTTTCTAGGGACAGCTTTGGCAGCCTATGGATAATAATAGAATTGGTGATTCCAAAATTAATTTAAAAACCATTTCAAGCCCTATCCCATGAAACTAGGTTGCAATTCTCTAGGATAGATAAGTTGGCGAAATGTTTCTTTTTCTCAGATCTATTATTTCAAATGCAGTTTAGACCTTCATAAAGCTTGCAGTTTAAATTTCCCATATAGCTCTTCCTGATTAGGACATAGAAGTCTTGAGACATTCATACATGTTAATAAGGTACCCCTTCTTTTCTACATTTTAAACTACACTATATATGATTGCAGTTAAATTGACATTCAACCGTTTCTCTTTTTGCCACGCTTTATAGTCACAGCATTTATAAAACTCAGTGTGCATAATTTGCCTTAGTCTACGAGCTATGGCCTTTCTTACTTTTCTTTGGATATGTTTGCCCTGGAAAGGCATAAGCACAAGAGTTCTTTCTATGTGTAGTTTCCCACCAAAATCTGTGTCTTAACTTATTTCTACTTTGGTCCCCTATTTGAAACTGACCATCTTATATTCTGTTCTTACTCTGTAGAATCTTTCACAAAATCACTTCCTTGCAACCTTATCATCAAGTGTAGGTGACACTGGGATCTTGAAAGCTATGTTAGAAGAGTGAAGACTATGGCAAATTCTACTGTGCTGGCAAAACATTAAGTGTGATCACTATAACAAATTAAATCTATGATCCAGGGACCAGCCTAGCAAGGTATGCAGAGGCTCATTTCAGAAATCAGCTCATTAGGTTATGAAGGATTTCTCCATGCCCATTGTAAGAGAGAGAGAGAAATGCAAAAGGGCATTATAGAAAGAACACAAATTATATTCAGAGGACCTAGATTGAAACCATTGCTCTGCTACTTATTGGTTGTGTTGCACTGGCTATCTTAAAATCATAAGAATATGGGATTATCAATTTTGACATAGGAGGGACCTTGCAGGTGATTTAGGTAAACTTCCTCTGGTTTTATTAATAGATGAAAAACCTGAGACCCATAGAGCTGAAGTGACATACTCAATATAAGCTCAATATAATTAAGCAGTATCAATAGGGGTTGACAACTATTTCTGTTAATAAATATTTATTTAATTAAATTGGCTTTGCCCATGCTCTGTCCTCTCCCTAGGCTCCACTTCATTCTTCTGTAAAATGAGAGGTTAGAATGAAAGATTTTTAGGATCCCTTGCAGCTCAAAGTCCTATGTACTGTTTAATCATTTAACATCCAGCTCACTGGAGAAAAAAAATGCACCGCCAAGATACTTTAAAGTTTAATCTACATTATTAACATTTTCTATGTCACTTTTTAAGTCTAGACAGTCGGCAAAACAATAAATCAAGTCCTCATTGGTAATGTTTGACAATCTCTAAAGTGTAAATATTTAAGCTGAAAATCTAACAATGGACTCCCAACAGCTGGTTCCAGTAACCCCTCCACCTCACCCCCATATGATATGTATAATACTACATGAATGGGATGCTTTGTTTAAGTAAGGGGGAGAGAATTGAATGATCACAAGGACTGTGAGAAAATATCATGCATAAAGAGGAATATGATTCTGCCTCTTCTTCAGAGGACCTAGCTATCATTTGGTAAGGGAGGCATACTCAAAGCATTACAAAATAGTAAAATCATGGAAATTTTTTATCTAGAGGAAATTTTAGGAATAATCTAAACAATTGCTAGTAGGCATCACTAATAATTATGAAGTCTTAAGCAAAACAAACAAACTGGAAGTACCCAAGAAGAAGAGGAAGAGGAAGTGAAGCACATTTGGAAAGGGATAAGCTTAAAAATCATGCTGTGTGAGGGATAAAAACATAGAGATAGAGACAGATTATGTGTGTGTGTGTGTGTGTGTGTGTGTACATATAGAGTGAAACACAGATGTAGATGACATAGAATCAATTCTTATCAGTCACCATTCTGTATTTGTGAATTTGCCTACTTACTCATATTTATTTGTAAACCCCAAATCAATACTCACAGTGCTTTCATGCTCTTTTGCAAACATGCAAATTTGATTTGCCCCATGTGCAGATTCTCAACTAAGGCTGAACAAGACAATGCTCTGCCTTCTTGTTTCAGCTCTCATACTGCAAATAGTACCCTTTTCTTGGTCTTTTTAGTGCCACATTTTTTCGCATTTTTGTAGTTTTTGTTGGTGATTTTGCTATTTAAAATGGCCCCCAAACATAATGCTAAAATACTGTCTAATGTTCCTAAGAGCAAGACGGCTTTGATATGCCTCAGAGAAAATACATGTGTTAGATAACCTTAATTCAGACATGAATTATAGTGCTTTTGGCCATAAGTTCAATGTTAATGAAGCAGCATTATGGTACATCCAGAAAAAGAAAGAGGAGATTCACAGATCTATTTGTAAGACCACTCCAGAAAGTGCTAAAGTAAAAGTTGTGCCCAGGACTAACCGTAACCTAACCTTGTATTTCCCCCTAAGAGTAATGATTAAGTATTGATTAATTCAGCTATGTACTATGAATGATATGAATCAAATGAAACTAAAGAGAGAAGGAGAAGTAATTCTTGTACTTTCAGACAGGGTAACTAAACTAGTAGAACAGGAAAATGCTATCTGTGCAATATACTTTGATTTTTCCAATTCATTCAACCATGCTGCCTCATCATTAACGGGTCACTGTCAATTTTGAGAGACTTCTTTAGAGCATGCCCCTGCAATCTGTCTTTGATACTGTACTGTTCAATATTTTTATAAATTAAATCAATGAAAACATAGATGGCACTCTTGTCAAATTTGGAGATGACAGAGTTTGGAGTGAGATTGCTAATCAACCAATCAAAAAGCTTTTATTAAGTAATTATTATTGATCAGGAACTATACAATGAGCTGGGGATATAATAACAAAAATTAAACTATACCTGAACTCAGGGAGCTTATATTATATTGATGGAAACAACATATCCACAAATAAATAAATACGAGGTATATCTATGATCATTTAATGTAATAATAATGCCTGCCTCCTAAAACTGTTGTGAGAATAAAACATATTTGTAAAGCATTTTGCATAACTTAAAGAACTATATAAATGCTGATGATGGGGACAAGGAGGAGGAAGAGAGAAGTAAGAAGAAGAGATGAGGAAGAAGTAGAAATAAGGAGGAGAAGGAGCACAAAATAATTTCTGAGAGAAGACACCAGTAGAGCAAGGGAGTAGAAAAGACTTCATGCAAGAGGTGGCATGTGGGATGAGTTTAAAAAGAGCTAGGGATTCTAATGTGGGAAAGTGGGAAGGTTGTTCATTCCAGGTAGGGAACAGTCTATAAAAAGGCATAGAGACCAGGAGATGAATGGGAAAGAGAAAGTAGGTCCAATTAGCCTACAAGACAGAATGTATGAAGAAAATTAAAGTGTAAATCCTTTAAAGGTTTGCCAAAATCAGATTGTGGAGGACCTTCAGTGCCATACAGAAGAGTTTTTATTATGTCCTACATGTAATAAGGACCCCTATAATTTTTAGAGAAGCAGAATAACTTGGTCAGACCCATGCTTTAAGAATACTACTTAGACAGCTATGTGAAGGATTCACCAGAGAAAGCAGAGATTTAAGCCAGACCAATTACAAGGTTCTTCCAGTAGTTCAGATGAGAAGTCATCCAGAGCCCAAATTAGAGTTGTGGAGAGGAAAAAAAAAATACAAAAGATACCATGGATCAATAATTGACTACATTTGACAACTGATAGAATGTGGTAGATCAGAGAAAACAAATGGATAGTATTGGAGGGTAGATTCAGAGTCCCAAAAACTCTCAACAACTTGGGGAAATGGACTGAAGAAATCAGATAAAATTAATGGATATGAATGTAAAATTTTACACAGATTTAAAAAACATAAACTTCATTAACATAGGAGCAATGACTAGATAACGGTTCCTGTGAAAAATACTTAGAGATTTTAATCCTCAGAAAACTCAATATAAGTCTATAGTGTGATATGGCAACCAAAAGTCTAATGCCATCCCAGGTATAGTGTCCAAAATGATCAATAAATCATTCAACCCCAAAACATTTATTAAGTACAGACTATGTACCAGGTACTATGTTAGGTGCTAGGAATACAAATACAAATTATGGAACAATCTCTACTCTTAAGGAGCTTCAAATCAGTCAATACCTAAAGAAATTAATTCAGACTGTTCATTGGAAGGAGAAATACTTAGTATGAAGCTTAAATATTTTGGCCACATAATGAGAAGACAAGACTCATTGGAAAAGGCCCTGATGTTGGGAAAGATTGAAGGCAACGGAAGAAGGGGAAGGCAGAGGATGAATGGATAGATAGTGGCGTGAAAGCAACAAACATGATCTTGGACAGACTTCAGAAGATAGGGGAAGATGTGAATGTTATGGTCCATGAGGTCACAAAGAGTGAGACATGACCGAACAAATCAACAACAAAAAGGGGAATTAGGAAGCCACGGACATTGATTAAGTAAGGGAGTGACATTGTCAGATTCCAATCAAGGATATCATTTTGGCAGCAGTATGCAGAATGGACTGGAATGACACGGAGACCTGTCATAGAGCTGTTGCAATAATGTAGGAGGGAAGTGAATAAAGCATAAACTAAGCTGAGAATCATGTGCATAGAGAGAATGGGGTTAACCTTGAGAGATGATGAAAAGAAAGAAATATCAAGATCTGGCAACTGATTGCACCTGTGTAGTGAAGGACAATGAGGCATTGAGAATAATTCCAAGGTTCAAATCTGGAAAAATGGAAAGAAAATGGTGATTTTTGTTTGTTTGTTTGTTCACTTGTTTTTGAGAATGGTGCTTTCAAAAGAAATGGGGGCCTTTGGAAGCAGGAAAGATTGGGAAGAAACATAATGAGCACAGTTTTGGACACATTGAGTTTGAGATGTCGGGCAAGTAGTGATGCGAGAAATGAAGCTTAGAAGACGCTGTGTCTGGTTCTAGAGGTAATAGTCCTAAAATACTCTTCCCTGCTCATCAGGAGTATGCTGGAGCCAGCTCTAACTATCCTTGTAGGCCAACCCTTGCATTTTACAGGTGAGAAAACTGAGGCCTAGGGAGACTAAATTTAATGTGGTTGGGGGCACTGGGGATTTTTGCAGGCCACATGGGGCAGCAGGATGAGTTTGACACCTCTGAACTAAGTGGCCTCTGAGATTCCTTTATAATTGAAAATGAAGATATCGTCAATCAAAATCTTGGTGAGCAAAAGAAACCATAGCTGATTATGTTTTTTTCACCACTATTAATGATTCCTTCCTCATTATGGACTTTCACTTTTACTGCTGATTTGACCCAGAAGCAGAATTTTTGTTCCTTGGTAGGATGAACAAATAAATGACCACATATTGGCACCCATAAGTTAGGATTCAAATACAGCCTTCCTTGACTCTCTTTCTCCCTTACTTTTATTCCCTCTGGATTTGAATCAAGGTTATCCCTGATGAAATAAATTCTGTCTCTTTTTATGCCACAGCACAACCTGCTTCATTTTCTTTATATTCTCCCTTCTCTCTCTCTTTTTTTTTTTTGGTTCTTCCTTCTCTTCTTAAAGGCACTTCTTTCTACCTTCTCTATTAAGTCCCAGGGATCTTTTCTGAGTTCATTTTAATAGAGGTCACTGGTTCAATTGAACCAGTTGAATTGAATTGAATTGTTTTCTCTTTTCATTCTGGACCCCAGAATCTGGTTTAGTGTTACCTGCCTCCATCATATGATGATACAGTTTTGAGAGATTTACATAGATCTGCCTTTTTACCATAAAGCTCCCATCCGATTGATATTTGTATAGGAGAGACTAATGTAACTTTTTTCTTTATACATGAAATGTTTCCCCAAACTGCAAAAAAGATCAGATGATCTGTATAGTATGCTTTTATATAAGCTCAGATCTCAAATGAAAAACATCAGGAATGTATTTAGTGTATTCTTCATACATTGTATTTCCTAGACCACACCTTGTAAAGAGATGAACATTTTGGCAAGGGCACACGTTGCATGAGTAAATCCCCATTAGAATGTGGAAAGAAATAAATGGTATAGCAAAATGAATAATCAAGCAGATGGAAGCTATGCTCCCTATTCAAAATGTCAAACTGATAGGACTTGTTAGTAAATGGCATTAAAAAGGGAAGAAGGAAAGCTGAAGGCGTTCAATAATAAGAGAGATGTTCCAAGATGTAAACAGGCCTAATGGAGGGCAAAGGTGGGGGTTAGAAAAATGTCTAAATCAGAGAAGTAGTAGAAATTAGAAAATGAATGGAAAGTTTGCCTAGGTGAAATGAAGGTGGTATAAGAAGAGAAGGGCAAAAACAAGAATAATGCAGTGACCTAGGGTTGTCTTTGAACATGTAAGAAAAGAAGAAAGCTTACGGTGGAGGGAGTTGAAATAAAATTGGCTCAGTGGAAAGAACACTTGAGTTTGGAGTCAAAGGACCAAGGTTCACATTCCATTTCTGACACTTATAACCTTTGGGACCTTGGTCAAATCACTTAACTTCTCTGAATTCTCCATATATTCTCCATTATAAAGTGAAGGGATTAGACTGGATGGCTTCTGAAGTGAATTCCATCCCTAAATCAGAAAATGGGGCGAGAGGAGGGATAAAGAAGTTTTTCTGGGAATTTTTTTAGCAGCAAGAAATAGGACTGGAGAGAATAATGAGGATAATCTCAGTGACAGTGGGGGAGACAACATGGTGTTGTGGGTGGTATGGTAGGTGTGGATGCTGAATTCTCAGTCAAAGGACCTGGACCTTATTTTTTTTCTTTTAATTCAGCGTATCTTCCATGTTTTATTGTGCTTCTTGAAATCAATATATTGTTGAATTCAAACTATTTTTACACGTCATTTTTAGCATTCATTTTTATAAGATTTTTAGCTCTGAATTTTTCTTCATCCCTCCAACCCCTCCCCTATTCTGAAAATGGCAGGCAGTTTGATATAGTTACATATGTGCTATCATATAAAAATATTTCAATATTAGAGTTGTGAAAGAAGAAACAGATTAAAAGGAAAAAAATTATAGTTAAGTGAAAAAAATATACTTCATTCTGCATTCAGAGTCCATCAGTTCTTTATCTGGATATGGATAGTATTTTCCTTCCTGAGTCCTTTGTACTTGTCTTGGATCATTGTGCTCATTCATGGTTGACCATCACACAATGTTGCTGATACTAGGTACAATATTGCTCTAGTTCTGCTCATTTCATTTTACATCAGTTCTTACAAGTCTTTCCATGTTTTTCTGAAATCTGACTATTCATCATTTCTTACTGCACAACAGTATTCCATTATATTCATATACCGCAGCTTGGTCAGCCATTCCCCAATTGATGGGTATGCCCTCAATTTCCAATATTTTGCTGCCATGAAAAGGGCTGCTATAAATATATTTTGCACGTGCAAGTCTTTTTCCCTTTTCTATGATCTCTTTGGGATACAGATCTAGCAATGGTATTGCCCTTTTGGGCATAGTTCTAAGTTGCTCCCCAGAATGGCTACATCAGTTCACAACTCCACCAACAGTGCACCAATGTCCCAATTTCCCAATGTCCCCTCAAGCATTTATCATTTTTCTCTTTTTTGTCATATTAGCCAATCTGATAGGTGTAAAGTGGTACCTCAGAATTGTTTTAATTTACATTTCTGTAATCGAAAGTGACTTACAGTACTTATTCATATGCCTATAGATATCTTTGATTTCTTCATCTTAAAACTGCCTGTTCATATCCTTTGACCATTCATCAATTTGGGAATGACTTATATTCTTATAAATTTGACTCAGTTCTCTATATGTTTGAGAAATGAGGCATTTATCAGAGAGACTTGCTATAAAGATTTGTTTCCCATATTTCTGCTTTCTTTCTAATATTGTTTATATTTGTTTTGTTTGTACAAAAGCTTTTTAATTTAATATAATCAAAATTATCTATTTTACATTTTGTAATCTTCTCTGTCTGTTGTTTGGTCATTAATTCTTCTTGACAGGTAGATGATTCCTTGTTTTTCTAATTTGTTTATGGTGTCACTCACTCTTTATGTCTCAATCATGTACTCATTTTGAGCTTATCTTGTACACAGTGTGAAATGTTGGTCTATATCTAGATTGTGTCCTATTGTTTTCCAGTTTTCCCAGCAATTTTTGCCAAATACTGAGTTCTTATCCCAAAACCTGGCATCTCTGGGTTTATCAAACACTAAGTTACTATGTCTATTGACTACTGTGTCTTTTTGTACCTATTGATCCACTCTGTTTTCTGCTTCCATTTTATGGGAGAGTTCATCCCATTCACATTCACAATTATGATTACTACCAGTGTATATTCCTCCATTCTATTCTTCCTCCTGTTTTTCCTCCCTCTCCTTTCACCCCTTCCCTCCTCACCAGTGTTTTGTTTCTGTCTACCAATGTCCTCCCCTTCTGTCAGTTCCCACCCACCCCTTTACTTGATCTCCTCTCCTCCTACTTCCCTGTAGGGTAAGATAGATTTATATATTCAACTGATCATATATATTATTCCCTCTTTGAGTCAATACTTATGAGAGCAAGGTTCAAGCAATGCCCATCACCCACCCTCCCATCTTCCCCTCTACTAGGTCTTTCACACCTCTTCATGTGAAATAATTTACCCCATTATACCACTCTCTTCTATACCTATTGTACTCCTCTTTCTCATCCCTTGATTTTTTTTTAATATCATTCCCTCAAATTCACCTAATACCAGAATCTTTTATCTATGTATATTCTTTCTAGCTGTAGGATTAGTGATACAGTTTTTAAGAATTACAAGCAATGGGGAAGCTAGGTGGCACAGTGGACAGAGAGCCGGCCCTGAAGTCAGGAGTTCAAATTCGGCCTCAGACCAAACACTTGACATTTACTAGCTGTGTGACCCTGGGCAAGCCACTTAACCCCAATTGCCTAAAAAAAAAAATAAAAAATAAAAGAATTACAAGCATCATCTCATTTATGAATATAAATAGATTAGCTCTATTGAAATCCTCATGATTTCTTCTCCCTTTTTACCTCAATTATGCTTCTCTTAGGTCTTGATATTTGAGGTAAATTTTTGTTTTAATTCTGGTCTTCTCCTCATGAAAGCTTGAAATACTTCTATTTCATTGAATGGCTGTTTTTTCCCTTGATGTATTATGCTTAATTTTGCCAGGTTAGTGATTCTGGGTTGTAGTCCTAGCTCCTTTGCCTTGTTCCCTGACCTCCAATCCTTTAATAGTACAGCTGCCAAGTCCTGTGTAATCCTGACTGTGATTCCCTGATACTTAAATTGTTTCTGGCCACCTGTAGTATTTTTTTTCTTAACATGATAGTCCTGAAATTTGGCTATAATGCTCCTTGGAATTTTTATTTTGGGATTTCTTTCCTGAGGTCATCAGTGGATTTTTTCAATGCCTATTTTGCCCTCTGGCTCCAGGATATCATGGCAGTTTTCCTTGATAATTTCTTGAAAAATGCTGTCCAGGTCCTCCTTTTGATTATGGCTTTCAGGTAGTCCGATGATTATGAGTTTTGTCTCTCCTGGAATTATTTTACAGGTCAGTGTTTTTTCCCATGAGGCGTTTTGCATTTTCTTCCATTTTTTAGTTCTTTTGAATGTGATTGATTCTTGATGTCTTGGAGTCATTAGCTTCCACTTGCCCAATTCTAATTTTTAAGGTGTTATACTCAATCAGCTTTTGATTTTTTTTTTCCATTTTAGCCAACTGTACTCGTTAAGGAGTTATTTTCTTCAGTGGATTTTTGTATCTCCTTTTCAATTTGGCCAATTTATTTTTAAAGTGTTTTCCAAGAGTTTGACTCTTTTTTTTTTCATAATCCTCTTGCATTGCTCTTATTTCTTTTCCCAATTTTTCTTCTACCTCTCTTATATGATTTTTAAGCTCCTTGTTGAGCCTATCGGTATTTTGACATTGTTGTCCTCTTCTGTGTTTGTGTCTTGGTCTTCCCTATCACCATAATAACCTTCCTTGGTCAGATTCTTTTTTGTTGTTTTTTGCTCATCTTTTTTTTTGGGGGGGGGAGTCCTTTTTCTTTTCTTTTATGTTTGAGCTCTGCTCCTAGGGTGGAAGTGGCTCTGTCACAGGCTTCTTGTGCCAGTGGCTGAAGGCCCTGGCTGTTTATCTGATGCTGCACTAATTTTGAGACCCACTGGGCACCCTCATGTTCGGTATTGTGCTGAGGGTGTGGGTTGGGAGGTGGCTGGTACTTCTGGAGGCTGTAGAGGCTGGTAGTTTACCTAGTTCTGAGCCAGGGTCCTAGTGGTAGTGTCTGGCATGTGCTGAGGCCTGCTGGGGGGGTGTTTCTGTGTTTTCCCCAGGCTACACTGATGCACATGCAGGTCTGGCCCCTGAAAGATAGGGCCTGTATGCCCTGGGCTGTGCTGAAGCACATGGAGGTCTGGCCACCACAGGATGTCTGTTTGTCTGGAGCTACCCTGAAACACACGGCAGTTCTTGGAGCTGGAGTCTGACGGTTCCTTTGGCTATGCTAAGGCATGTGGGGGATCCTGGTATTAGCATTTGCCTATTCTGCCCCACTAAGGCTCAGGATCTCCTGCTGGTTTGCTGAGGTGGGGCTTGCTAGCTTGCTAGGACAAGCTGGAATGTGCTCCCCTTCTACCCAAGTGAGGTGGATCTTTCTTGCTAATGTTCCAAGTTTCTTGGGCTAAACAATTGCATTACCTCATCTTTTTGCTGGTTCTGCTATTCCAGGATTTGTTTTAGGATGTTAATTTATAGTTGTTTGGAGGCAAATATGGGAGAGTTACAGGGATTTACTGCTTACTCTTCCATCTTTACTCCTGAAAGCTCTTGAATTCAAATTCTGCTATATATTTATGTTTTATGGTTAAATTCATCCCATTCACATTCAAAGTCATAATTACTTATTGTGTACTTTCCTCCAACCTGCTTTTAATCCTGTCTCCGTTGCACCTGGCCTGAGTTATCTTGGGCAAGTTCTTTCTTACTAGGCCTGTTTTCTCATGTGTAAAGGAAGGATGTAGGACTGGATCAATACTGTCAAACAAAAATAGAAATGGATCCCTACAGTCCGTATTGACTTAGAAAACTGCAGATTAACATTGTCTATGTTGTATTGTAGTTTTATTTATTTTGTTAAACATTTGCCAATTACATTTTCATCTGGTTGGAGGCACTGGAGAGTTTTACAGGTCACACAGGTCAATAGTTAGGATTTGACATTTCTGAACTAAATGAACTTTGAGATTCCTTTATAATTGAAAATGAGGACGTTGTGAATTAAAGTCTAGGGGACCAGAAGAAGCCAGAGCTGAATGTGTAATTGTTTTGTTTTGTTTTGTTTTCACCACTATTAATACTTGCTTCTTCACTGTGGATCTTCACTCAAATGAGCTATTGACTTGACCCAGAAGCAGACTATTTGTTCCTCAGCAGAATGCACAAATAAATAAACCATATATTGGCTACCAAAAAGGACATCATAGTTCTTTGCTAGGCAGAAATAATAGCATTCAAGTTACTTTAACGGCAAAACATATATTTTTAAAATGATGGTCAGTTTTATCCTCACTTGTTAGTTAAAGGTTACAGAAGTGTTTCTGACCTTGAGATTGGTGTAGGAAGCTGCACTTTATGTTAAAGGGCAGGTTGGCGGCACACTGGCACCAACCTTTGAGTGAGAACTCCTGGCATGAAAATGCCCATTTCCATGTAATACATTATTAAAGCACATTAAAAATAACTTGACCTCCTCATTTTCCATTATTCAAATATATTCTCAAAGTCATGAATAATTAAGCTAGCAGTTACTTCTGAAGTGTGCTGCTGGGTGGCTACAGTAAGACATGACCATTTCTAGGCCCTCTAATTCCATTTTGAGAACACTGTCCCTTAGATTGTTTCTCTATATCCTAGGATAATAGATCAGAGAACTAGAGCTAACAGACATTTCAGAGGCCATCTAGTCCAATCCACTCATTTTACAGATGAAGAAACTGAGTCCCAGGGAGATTAAGTAACTTGCTCCAAATCACACAAATAAGCAGAGGTGGGATTTGAACCCAGGTGTCCTGACAGTCATTTACACTAACATTTTGCCTTCTTCAGGGCAGAAAATTTGTAAAGCTAAGTTTCAATGTTCATGCTGTAATGTGGTGCAATGTAAAGAGTGCTGAAGTTTGAGTCAGAGGATCTGGGTTCAAATCTCACCTCTGATGCTATTCAATTGACTTCTGAGATTCCTTCCACCACTAGATCTATGATTCTATAAATGCTGGAGTATTACTTTTTGATGGTTTCATAGTTTGTGTGTTTATTTGTTTGGTTTTCAATTGAAAAGGTATCTATGTTGCATTAATATAGTCCTAGGGACTAGTTGTGCATCTTTCATCAGAGCACCAATCTAAGTTCAAAGAAGCTTACCAGAGGCTGGTCAGGGGGTGTTGCATATGGAGGGCAAAGCAGCTCTCAAATACCTTCTACAAAATCAGGGGCTAGTTGGGATCTGCATGGGCAGAAGGAATACTCATGCCAAAGAACTCAGCAATCACTGAAGTATTGAAATTGCAAATGGTAGTCTCAACTATGTTTTCAATGAGTGAATGAATGAATGTTAGGAAGGACCCAGTTAACCTTTTAGTGCTCTAGGAAGAAATATAATTTTTACTGTCCAAAAGCAAGTACTTTTACTCTCTCTTTGTTCTTCCTACATCCCAAATAACCCCTGTTTAGGAACATTAACGGAGCTACTTCCTGACCATTAGGCAACCTCTGAATCCATTAGCATTTGTACAACCAAGACTTCTAGGGAGAATTTATCATTTCACTAACATATGGGTTCTTGCTAGAAGGGAATTTTATCTAGTTGTACTTTATAGTGTAGTCAAGCCTCACTTTAGTCTCTGAGTGACGTCTGTGAATACTGGAATACTATAATTTCATAAGAATCAAAATTACAGCAGCCCCAAAGAGTAAAAAAAGTAGGCTACACAATAATGACTACACTTGTGATAAGTGACCCAGAAGACACCATGAAAAACATTGCTATTAACAAAAGTTATGGGGAGATTATTTTACCTTATAAGGACAATGTCTTCTAGAATTTTAATGGGAATCATTTACAATATATGTGCTAGTTTCAAATGACTTGGAATAAGTCTTATAATATCACAGAAGAGTTGTGATCTACATGGGTAGAAGCCACATACATATACACACACAACACACACACACACACACACACACACACACGAAATAATAGGCCTCTAACATATTGAAGGTGCACACAGAAGTCAAAACTGCTGCTTGAGAGCACTTTAAAAAATAGTTTAGACTTGATTTTGCCTGCATACAAAGCTTAGCCTTCTTGGTAATTTGCTTCAACCCTAAATAATAAAGTTGGACTACCCATAGCTCTGAGATCACAAAGCAAACCAGTGATGGAGAAAGGTATCAAATATTAACCTTAATGCTGCCCTCTGCTCCTGGTTGCCTTTCTGTACATTAAGGAGAGGTACAATTCACTAGGGCATCTAAACATTACAATGTGCAATAATGTTACAACATGAATGTAATTTACATACTATGAAACAGAGGGTACCTATAAAGAAATAAGAAAACTTGCTGACACCAAGGACTGTCACAAAGCCCTCCTATGAAAAACAATTATTTTTTTTTCCTTTCTTCAATATAAATTTAAGTGAGGGTATATTAGCTAATGCCCTACAGTATATGATTCATTTTGAGCAGTATGCTTCACTTAATCTTGAGGGAGTGGCATATTCTCTTAAAAGGAAAAAAAAGCTAGTGGCAGCATCTTGAAGAAAAACTGCCTTTTTGGGTAAGTGCTTTATAAAGGGAATTAAAGCAGAAGGATGTGTTTATGGGCTTTTCCCCTTCAAAATGGTTATAGATCAAACTTATTAAAAAGCTAATTTAGAACTGAAACTGGCACTGCTGTAATAAAAAACAGTAATGACGCGAATTAATCTTGGATTTCTATAGAACCTTTCATCCCTAATGATCCCAAAGATCCTTTTCACCTAGGCACTATTCAGAGAGTTTCACCCACCACTGCATTTCAAATACTTGTGAATTTGGAACATGCCCATTGCTTCAGTGTAGCATGGCATGGTTTTATTGTCTATTTCCTTAGGATAAGAAATCACAACATGTTTTGTATCCATCTGAAAGCAAATGGGATAAATGTTATATATAAATGTATGTACTTTTTTTTCATCTCTGGGATGCCTGGGTATATTATTAAATGCCCCATAAAGATAGGGAAGGATAAATTCCCTAAATTTTAGTTGATGAGTTTGTTAACTTCCAGCAAGATTTGAGAATAGATTATTAAAAGGAAGGTCTACGAGTATTCAGAAAGTGAAACAATCATCACTAAGAAGCAAAATGGGTTAAGAAGAGAATAAGTCAAGTCATTAACTTCATTTCATTTATGGACAGAGTGAGAAGAGTAGATAAGGAAAACACTTGATTTTCCAAAAAGATTTTTGACCAAGTCTCTAAAAATTTTGTGGTGGACAAGATGGAAGGATGTGGAGTAGATTATAGCAAAGTTAAATATATTTGGGACTGATTAAAGAGGATTATTTAAATAGACATGGATGACATATTTTTCATATCTGTGGATAAAATGGAGGTGGGCAGGTTACATTACATGGATGAGAATACCTACATCTAATAGTATATCGATGGTACTACTATGATGGATCAAATGTAATACAACAAAATTTAATAGAAATAAACTTAAGGTCCTCTGCACAAATACAGATTACAGAAATGTGAAACAGCTTATGTGAAAAAATTGGGGTGGGGGGTGTTAGTGAACTGCAATTTATTTTGGGTCAACCAAAGCAAATTCAATATTACTAAATCAGTAATGGAGCAATGTGAATTAATGACTGGAGTCCTAGCCTTGGCATAAAGGAAACCTGGGTTCAATCATACTTCTGAGACTTCGTAATTATGTTACCCTGAGCAAGTCATTAATTTCTGTTAAGTCACAGATCTCGATATTTATCTGCTACTGTTCATTCATTTCTCAGTTATATGCAATGCTTTGTGCCCCTTTGGGGGGTTTTCTTGGCAAAGATACTGGAATGATTTGCCATTTTCTTCTCCAGCTCATTTACAGTTGAGGAAACTGAAGCAAAAAGGGATAAGTGACTTGCCCGGGGTCTCACACAGCTAGTAAGTGCCTAAGGCCAGAGTTAAATTCAGGAAGCCTGGTACTCTGTCTGCACAAACAAGCTGCCCCAATATCTAATTAGAACAACCTATATATGAAAGCAATTCCAACTATAACATACCCAAGAAGTTATCTAGCTTCTACTTGAAGACCCCCAGTGAAAGGGAAACTATCATCTCCTGAAGCAAGTCATTCCACTTGGGAAAGACTCAAATTATTTGAAAGGTTTTCCTGACATTAGGTCCAAATTACCTCTTTATGACATAGACTCATTGCTCTTTATTCCCCTTAGGACTAAATGAAGCAAACCTAGTAGTGCTTTCTCATGATAGTCCCTCAAATATTTGAAGATGACTATGCTATTACCCTGAGTCTTCTCTTCTCCAAGTTAATCATCCCCATTTTTAAAAATTAATTCTCATATAAAATACACTCAAAAGACCTTCACCATACTGGTTGCACACTCGGCAACTGCACACTCTCCAACTTATTAATGTCCTTCTTAAACTGTGATACCAAGAACTAAACATAACACTCCAGATATATTATGATCAAGGAAAACAACAGAAGAATTAGAGCATTTTTATTCTTCGAAGCTAAGAGTCCAGAAAACTAAGTATAATTGGTACTGTGATGTAGCAGCCAAAAACATTAATGTGAGGGCTATATACATCACATTTAGATCTGTTTAATCTTCAGCTTAGTTACAGAGGCACAGCCCTCAATGATTTTGTCTGCCTATGTGGTTTATTAACTACAGAATTATTCAGCTCCATTTTCAATTGGGGAAATTAAGTAGTGAAGCCATATGCCTACTCATGGGGGAAAGATCATGGAAGATGATAAGGTCTAAGAATTAAAATGGGTTTTGATCCTAACCTAGATGAATCTAAGCTTGAACTGAGAGATTAGGAGGAGAAGGTAAAGGAAAGGATGGTAAGGCTGAGATCAGAAGGAAATCAAACAAAAAAGTCCTATGAGGAATCAAAAAAACAAACTTAATCTGCTTTTTATTATATTCTTGTGCAGGTGATCTAAGAAAAAATAGTTTTTTACCCACTAAGGGACAGTTAAAGAGAGTTTTATAGCCATTAAAAAGACAGTTAATTGGTGAGAAATGAGGAAATTTTCATACTTATTGGCTGAGATATTTGGCTGAGAGAGCTTTAGTTCTTTAAGAATGGGGATTACTAACCACAGCACATTCAGTAGATGGAGGACAGAGTAACAGGTATCAAGATAATATCTCAGCTGAGGAATATAACTGGCATGTTAAAAGGCAAAATTAGCATCTGCAACATCCTTCTCTGCTTTTCTTTGCAAAGGAGAGGCTTTTTAGCCACATCAATCCTCAGTGGATAATAGAGGTCTCTGTAAGAGCTGCTAAATAGAGTTATATAATTTCATGCAGGAGAGAGGCTTACTAACCATGACTTCCCATGTGGCTATTAAGAAGTGAGTGAGAGGAACAGATACAGCCAGCTGGGAACAGCTGAACTAAATCACCCAGAAGAGATTAGCCAAGAGAAACTCATAGTAGGGAGGGAAGTTCAGTAGACCACAATGCAATGATGTTAATAAACAACATTGGCCGTATTGGTTGCCTCTTTGTGATTGCATGCTGGTGACAAGTGATGTTGTGAACCTTCACACAAGTACAGTGGCCACACAAGTTCCCTATATACTTATGTTCAATGTTTGATTCCTACTTGTCAATTCTTTCCACTGATTATGTACAATTGGAGGAAGAGTAAGCTCAAAATTTACAGTTATGTGGCATGTTCTATTGTTATTTTATTACTAACATAATTTTGTTACATGTGTTTATTGGGTTCTGTTACATGTGCCTGAACAGTGAAACTAAATGTACAAATGGGGGCTTCTGAGCAATGTTTTAAGATAAGGTTTCTGACAAACAGTACCTGGGACAGGAAATAGGTAATGAGTCACAAAAGTGAATGGGACTGTAAGGCCACACTTATACTGCCCTTCCAAGCACACTTTGTTATAAACTAGAATTCCTTTTGTTTCATTTACTTAACCTGTATTTTCCTGTCTAGGTGTCTTTTCTCAAAACATTTGCCTATGGGGAGAGGATTTTCCCTTCCCTCTTTTGTCCTGCTGAAATCCTATTCATTCTTTAAAGTCCAAATCAAATGTTATGTCCTTTGTGAATATTTAAATGTTTTCCCCTTGTCCATAAATTTTTCTCCCTCAGACCTCACATAATATTTAGTTTTTCAACAACCATAAGGTACTTAATTAATTGATAAATTGATTTGAAGTGAAGTCAAGCAATTAAAGTTCTCCATAAATTGGAGAAACTATCACATAAAGAAATGACTCCTTCCACATTGGGTATATCCAAACAAAAGCTATTTAATGATTTGTTATGAATGTTGTAGAGGGTACTAGTGCCTTCGGTAGGGAATGGATGAAATGATCTCTAACTAATCCCATCCAGCTCTGAAATTCCTTGATTCAAAGACAAACACTATCTTTTTATTGAGCATCCTCCCAAAAAATATCCTTAGAACATTAGTACCTCTAGATAGTTAGGACTAATAACTTAAAAATTCATTTTAATCAAATGTCTTTTTGTATTCCCTCAATCACGCTTGTTTCTTTTCTCATTAGTTAACAACAGTGATAAAAAAAAGAATATCCAGATAAATTTAAATTATAGTTTTTTTTAAATTTACTTCATGACATTTCATTAAAAAAAGTTATCATAGACTATGAATGAACAATTGTTGTTTTTCTTAACTTTTATAGATTGTCTAGATGAGATAAGTATGTTTATTCTGGCTGGGTCATTTCCCAAAAGGCATTGCTTTTGCACTCCATTTTAATTGCTTGTATGGTCTTTAATGAAACGGAGTGAGACAACAAGCATAGGATTTGAATGAGCACATCCATCTAAATGCTCAAGTGGTTTGGGCAAGGTCACATATCAAGAATGAATTGGTTGCTTTCAACAAGTAGTTAATAACTTTGAACTATAGCAGAAGGATATCCTGGTATGCTTGTGTGGTGGCAAAAAGCAGCAATGAGATGAGCTTACGCAAAGATAGAATATCTATCTAAAATTCTGTATTATGCTATTTACTATATCATATAAAATAATGAAATATTTCTATATTCTGAAATATAGAAATATACATAGGGAATCTATTTCCTTAAGTGGTAAAAAGAAGAAAATTCATAGAAATTAAATTTATTTTGATTATAGTCTCCCTAATACTCCTTTATTCATCCTTCTCTATACCTTAACTCTTCTAGGGGTCAATCACAGTTCTGAAATGCCAGTCCTTTGATCACTTCCTTGTCTTTTTCTCAATGTTTTTGGAGGTGGTTGATACCCCACAGCTGTGACCAATAAACAGCCAGCTTGTATCTTCAAATCTTACAGCATTGTTGGGGAATAACAACCCAACTAGTAGATGAAGCTGAGACCTCTCAGCTAGAACACAAATGACCAATAATATAGTCCCCCAACATGTTCTATGTTTTAGTAGGCTTCAAGGACTATGCTCTTTTTTAAAAATTATCATTGATTGTTAACACCTTCAAACCTTGGTTGCTGTCTGAATTATCTAGGTCATCTTAAACAAATTTACCTAATACTAGCTATTCCAAAACACAACAAGAATTTGACATGAAAAGTTGTCTTGGTGAAGTGAAAAGGATTGTAGATCTAAGTTTGAAAAACAAAGTCTGATTATAGGCTTCTACCTTTACTACTGTATTACTTTGGTCGACACTCCCCTTCACTAAAGCCTCATTTTCTGCATATGTAAAATGTAGTTCCAATGGGGAACTAAATATCTTAAAGGTCATTTCGAACTCTAAATTCTATAATTATCTCTCATATAATTAAAGATCAGCCTTTGAATTCCGTTAAAGTATTGAAAAATCCAGGCTTTTCTATCTGTCTCCCAAAAGTTAAGATTAACCCAATGTTTGTCATAAGCTTAGTGATTAATTACATTAGTGTGATTACTATAGAATCACAGAATCGCAGAGACAGAAGAAACTTCAGACACTATCACATCCAACCGGCCTTTCTGTAAAGACCTCCCAGGGATGGAGTATGCATTCCTTTATGCAATACCTTATCCTACTATTGAAATTTGTCTATTACATTTTCAGATATATTATAGTAAGAAAGTTTTTTCCCTAAACATATTTAAGGGTATAGCACACTACATTCTTTAATATCATAGATCTAGTCTAAGACAGTTTCAAAAGACTTATGATGGAAATTGCTATCTGCATCCAGAGAAAGAACTGTGGAGTCTGAATGCAGATTGAAGTATACCATTTTCTCTTTTTTTTCCTTTCTTGTGGTTTTTCCCTTTTGTTCTGATTCTTCTTTCACGATATGAACAATGTAGAAATATGTTTAATATGATTGTACATATGTAGCCTACATCAGATTACGTGCCATCTTGGTGAAGAGGGAGAAGAGTGAGGGGGAAAAATTTGGAACTCTAAATCTTATAAAAGTGAATGTTGAAATAAAGAAAGAAAGAAAACAACAACAACAAAAATATCATCAACTTAGAATTGGAAAAAATCTTTGAGGTTAAATAATTCAACTTTCTCACTTTATAGGTGAAAAAAATTGAGGCCCTAGGAGGTTGTAATTTCTTCATGGTCTAATAATTAGTAAGTATCAGAAGTGAGATTTGAACCCAGAGTACCCCCAGAGCCATGTCTCTTCCCATTTTACCATGCTACCTATATTGAGAAAAACAAATAAAATATAACACTCATGAATTTTGCTTTAAGAAGATCTCAAAAGTTATACAAGGAAGAACCAATACCATCCATTCTTTGTGCTTTCTAGTCGCATCTTAGAGGGCATGCTAAGTCACTAACTATATTGGGCTTCCACTACATAAAACATTTGTTATTTAGTTACTACAGATGGAAGCAAGGCCATTTTTTTAAACCAGCAAAAAATGTTCAAGTCACAAGTCAGCTTCAGCTTTTCAGCTCTAAAAGAGATTTTATGGCTTAGAATGATTTTTCTATCTGTGGGCAAAGAAGAGAAATAACTGATTTGCTCTGTGAATGTATTTCACCAATGTCTATATAGCATGTGACAGTTACCTACTGCACAAACTGTATCCTTTTAGAAATGTAGTAAATTTAAGGGATTTTTTTATGAGATTCTGTGAGTCCAAGACACAGCAGCCAAAAAATGGCATGTTGAGAAGGATATTATTTAAACTTGACTCTCTGCTTAATCGTGAAAAACATTTCTTTGCCTCAAGATAAAATCTGTCTAAATGAAGATGTGCTAGTAATGGTTTCATATGACAAATGGGTGGAGCCTCCTGTCTGTTAATTTGTCTGTTATATTCATATGGAGTGTAAATTAGAATAGAGGATACTGATTGCTGTGAATTTCCCTACTCTCTGTTAGTATATACATGTCCATATGTGTTTGAGGTTAAATACCTGTTACTTATTTGTCAGTGAATTGTTTCATGTAAATATATATATATATATATATTTAGGTATGAATACATGCATTTATATGTATATATGCACACAAAGAGGGAGAGGGAGAAGAGAGAGAGAGAGAGAGAGAGAGACTGAGAGATCCTAATGACCACATATATTTATGAATCATCCTAATAGACCTCATAGTTCATTATGAAGCTTTAATTTAATGCATTCCTGAAATTTGGCTATTACCCTACAGTAGAGATGAATGCTACATAAGGAAAGAAGGACATTTTCAATTCAGGATTTTTAAGGAGATGGAATTTAATTGCATGAATTGGAATACAGCCAGGATAGCAAAACTCACACCTCTACTTTTAGACAAAGTGCAATGCAATGTTCCTGGGAGGAATATGTCTGTTAAATGTTTCATAATAGGACATTGAAAGTATATAATTATTCAAAATAGGAACCCACTATTTTCACAGTATTACAAAAAATGAAACAATATTAATTTTCACTTTGCATTTTATATGCAAACATATTGGGCTTGTCTGAAAAAGAGTGTTGATTTCCTCACAAAAACTGTCTTTTGATGATAAATTAGAAAAAATGCTTTGCAAAATTGAATAGTTCCATATGTGATAAATTTTAAAGAGAAAGGGAGCGGAATTTAGGCATTTCTGCCATAATGATGCTGTTTTTACTGGTAGAAATGAGGAAACTTGTTCTCAGTGTTCTATTGAGTTTTTCCAAAGGAGTCAACTTGTGCACAATGACTAAATGAATGATTTTTGAGATTTCGTTAGCATTGCTCCTTCATTCCATTGTCCTGTGCATGTTGCTATGTCATATACAACACTGACTCAGCTTCAAACATAAGCCTAGTGATGGATTGATTATATGTCTTTTGTCTCAGTTTGGAGATGCCCCTTCCTAGAACATTGACCTCCAACTAATATATATATATATATATATATATATATATATATATATATATATATATATATATATATATATATATATATATATATATATATATATATATATACATTTATTATTTATTTATTTTTATAGACAGAAGCTCAAGAAAACTGCCTACTATGGTATAGAGCAGAGGTGTCAAACTTGTAGCCTTCAAGAAGCTGCCAAAAAAAACTCCCAGTTGCCTCTGGGACTAGATTATTATATAATTGAGAAATATTTAGCAACATAAATAGAAATACAACACTGCATAGATAATATTAGTTTGAGATTCTTTAAAGCAATACGTCTCCTGCAGGGATCTATTTCTACATAACTTTGACACCACTGATATAAATGAGCTACAATGTGATTCAGTGGAGAAAAAGCCACACCTGTGATATTAAGACTCCTTGAATTTCAAGTTAAATAATAGGAAGTTAGGTTATTCAGAGAACTCTAATAAGTAATAGAAGTTTTTCATAGAATTACAGAATTAATTACCTCTAAGGCATATTTCTAGTTCATTCTCTATTGATGGATAGATACTATGGATATCATACCTTTATCAGAGAAATTTTCTGCAAATACATTTGTCTAGTAACCCATTTCACTTTGAATTCTAAAAGGATAAATTTTGTGCAAAACTTTTCAATATTGTGTCATACATACACATACGCACGCACCATTTTTGTTGCAGCAAAGAACAGGAAACAAAGTGAGTGGCCATGAAGAAGAAGAAATTTTGGTATATAAAGATCATAGAGTATTATTCTGCTATAGGAAATTATGAAAGGGATGGATTTAGAGAATCCTCAAGAAGACTTATATGAAATAGTGCAGAGTGAAGAGAATATAATCAGGAAAATTATACAATGACTATAAACTTTAAAGGAAAATTACCATGAAAAACTGGATGATTATAGTCAATGCAATGACCAAACAGGTCTTCAGAAGACTAATGATGCATCACAAAAAAATAGAAGGTCTAGAGGTGCAGAATGAGACAGATATTTGTATACATAGCTGATGCATAGGCATTTTTTTCTTGTTTGATTATGTGCTTGGACAGACTTCAGGAGAGTTTGAGTGATAGAAGGGCCTGGCATGCTTTATGGTCCATGGGGTCATGAAGAGTTGGACATGACTGAAAAACTGAACAACAAAAATACTTATTTGTTAAGGGAGAACATCTTATGGAGTGGGGGTTAAAGAAGGGGTTCTGTGGACAGGAAGAATGATACTAAAAAGAGGAAGAAGAGAAAGAAAAAAGAACTAATGAATCTTTAAAGACCACACACATAAAGACTTCCGCTTCCGGGAGCCAAGATGTCAGAGTGAAAAGATAGTCACTCTCACTCTCCCCTATCAACCTGTGAAAACCCAGAAAATATCACCCCAGAAAAAAAAAAAACCCTGGAACAGCTGAACTAGAAGAAAGACAGGGAAGAGCAGTGCAACAGCCCAACAAATGGGTCTCCCAGTGCCTCAGCAAAAATAAGGGCAGCACTACAAGGGCCCCAGGCGATAAGTACCCTGCAGCATTCATCTGAAAGAGGTGAAGAAAACAACTAAAGCCCAGCCTTGCTGATTCCAACCCAACACCAGGTAGCTGTCAGAGCCTCCAATGAAAGAGAGATCCTGAAGCCCAGGTGGTAGAGCAGGCAAACACCAACACCTGGACCTCCAGTGCCTCAGTGAGGGTGGGGGGAAACCAGTGGAAACCAGCTCAGAAAACCACCAGGTGCCTTGGCACTCTACCACAAAGGAATCTCCCAGTGCATTAGCAGAAACAGGGACAACACTGCAGGGGGCTCCAGGCAGATAAACACCCTGCAGCACCCATCTAAAAGGAGCTGAAGAAAGCTAAAGGAAAGGAAAAACAGGCAGCCTAGAATTACCTGAAAGTTCCAAGGTAAGTTGCCAGAACCCTACAGCCTCCAACTACCAATATAAGAGGCCCCAGCACACAAAGCTAGTGACCAAGACCTAGGCTCCCAACACAAGAAGCTTGGGTCAGTGCCCTCTGTTCCCCAGCAGGAGAGCTCAATCTCTTTAAAGGCCAGGGAATAAAGAAACACCATGAGTAAAAAGAAACATACCATAGATTCATATTATGAGAAGACTAAGATCAAGACAGAAATTCTGAAGAGGACAACATTGTCAACAAATCCACATCTGCAACAACAAAAGGGAATATGAACTTGTCTGAAGCCCCAAAAGCCTTCTTAGAAGAGCTCAAGAAGGATTTTAATAGTCAAATGAGAGAGGTAGAAGAGCCCTTCAAAAATACAATTGGCAAATGGGAAAAAAAATACACTGAAGAAAACAAGTCCCTAAAAAAACAATTGGCCAATTGAAGAAGGAAGTACAAAAACTAACAGAAGAAAACAATCTCTTAAAAACTAGAACTGGAGAAATGGAAACTAATGACTATGAGAGAGCAAGAATCAGTCAAACAGAAACAAAAAAATGAAAAAATAGATGAAAACGTAAAATACCTCATGTAAAACAGACCTGGAAAATCGATCAGGAGAGACAATTTAAAAATTATTGGACTACCTGAAAATCATGATGAAAAAAAGAGCCTGGACAGTATCTTTCAGGAAATCATAAAGGAAAACTGCCCGAAGTCCTAGAACCAGAAGGGAAAATAACCATAGAAAGAATCCACCTCACCACCTGAAAGAGATCCCAAATTGACAACGCCAAGGAATATAATAGCAAAATTCCAAAATTACCAGATGAAAGAGAAGGTGCTGCAAGCAGCCAGAAAGAAACAATTTAAATATCATGGAACCACAGTCAGGATTACACAGGACCTTGCAGCTTCTACATTAAAAGACACAGGGCATGGAACATGATATTCCATAAGGCAAAGGAGCTTGGATGCAGCCAAGGATCAATTACCCAGCAAAAATGAGCATCATTTTTCAAGGGAGGAGATGGATATTCAACAAATAGGAGACTTCCAAACTTTCCTGATAAAAAGACCAGAGCTCAACAAAAAATTTGATCTTCAAGTACAGGACTCAAGAAGGACTAAAAAGGTAAATGGGACAGAAGATACAATATGTTGTTAATAAGGGGGGCTGTTTAAACCCTACAAGGGAATATGACACTTGCAACCCTTGAGAACTGTATTGTTATTACACTTTAAAGGAGTATACATAAAGAGGGTGGATATTAGTTGACTTTGATGTAATGATAAAAAAAATCTAATCAAGTGGGTTAAATGGATCCAAATAAGTGGATCAATCTGATCTTAGAAAATGTACTGAGAAAGGAGGAGGCAGACAAGGGTAAATTACATTACAGGAAAAGACACAAAATCCTATTACAGCAGAGGGAAAGAAGGGAGGGGGGAGCATTGTTTGAACCTTACTCTCATCAGATTTGGCTCAAGAAGGGCATAACATAATCAGTTAGGTATAGAAATCTAACTTGCCCTATAGGCAGTAGGAGGGAAAAGGGGAAAGAAAAGGGAGGGGGAAGAAGGGAGGGAAGAAGCAGTAAGAGTAAAGGGGAAGAAAAGGGAAAGGGATAATAAAAGGGGAGGGACTGAAGGAGGCGTGGTCAAAAGCAAAACACTAGTGAAGGGGGAAAGGAAAAAGGAGAAAGAAAAGCATAAATGGGGGGAAAGGATGGAGAAAAAGACACAGATAGTAATCATAACTGTGAATGTGAATGGGATGAACTCTCCCATAAAACGGAAATGGATTGCAGAATGGATTAAAAACCATAATCCTACAATATGTTGTTTACAGGAAACACATTTGAAAAAGAGTGACACATACAGGGTAAAGGTAAAAGGCTGGAGCAGAATATATTATGCTTCAGCTGAAGTAAAAAAAGCAGGGGTAGCAATCCTGATCTCAGACAAAGCAAAAGCAAAAATAGATCTAATCAAAAGAGATAAGGAAGGAAACTACATCCTGCTAAAAGGCACCATAGACAATGAAGTAATATCATTACTAAACATATATGCACCAAATGGTATAGCATCCAAATTCTTACAGGAGAAGTTCAGGGAGTTACAGGAAGAAATAGACAGCAAAACTATACTAGTGGGGACCTGAACCTCCCCCTCTGCACTAGATAAGTCTAACCACAAAATAAACAAGAAAGAAGTTAAGGAGGTGAATAGAACATTAGAAAAGTTAGGTATGATAGACCTCTGGAGAAAACTGAATGGGGATAGAAAGGAATATACTTTTTTCTCGCAGTACATGGCACATACACAAAAATTGACCATGTACTAGGGCATAAAAACCTCACAATCCAATGCAGAAAGGCAGAAATATTAAATGCATCCTTTTCAGATCATGATGCAATAAAAATTATATGTAATAAAGGGCCATGGAAAGATAGACTAAAAAATAATTGGAAACTAAATAATCTAATCCTAAAAAATGATTGGGTCAAACAACAAATCATAGAAACAATCAATAATTTCATTCAAGAGAATGACAATAATGAGACAACATACCAAAACTTATGGGATGCAGCAAAGCAGTTCTTAGGGGAAGTTTTATATCTCTAAATGCTTACATAAATAAAATAGAAAAAGAGGAGATTAATGAATTGGGCATACAACTAAAAAAATAGAAAAAGAACAAATTAAAAATCCTCAACTAAACACCAAATTAGAAATATTGAAAACCAAAGGAAAAATTAATAAAATTGAAATTAAGAAAACTATTGAACTAATAAATAAAACTAAGAGCTGGTTTTATGAAAAAAACAATAAAATAGATAAACCTTTGGTTAATTTAATTAAAAAAAGAAAGAAGAAAACCAAATTACTAGTATCAAGAATGAAAAGGGTGAAGCTACCACCAAGGAAGAGGAAATTAAAACAATAATTAGGAATTATTTTGCCCAACTATATGCCAACAAATTTGACAATCTTAGTGAAATGGATACATATTTACAAAAATATAAATTGCCCAGATTAACAAAGAAAGTAAAATACTTAAATAACCCCATCTCAGAAAAAGAAATTGAACAAGCCATTGATGAACTCCCTAGGAAAAAATCTCCAGGGCCAGATGGATTTACATGCGAATTCTATCAAACATTTAAAGAACAATTAATTCCAATACTATATAGACTATTTGGGAAAATAGGTGAAGAAGGAGTCTTACCAAATTCTTTTTATGATACAAATATGGTGTTGATACCTAAACCAGAAAGAGTCAAAATAGAGAAAGAAAAGTATAGACCAATTTCTCTAATGAATATAGATGCAAAAATTTTAAACAAAATACTAGCAAATATATTGCAGCAACTTATCACAAGAATAATACACTATGACCAGGTAGGATTTATACCAGGAATGCAGGGTTGGTTCAATATTAGGAAAACTATCAGCATCATTGAGCATATCAACACAAAACCAACAGAAACCACATGATCATCTCAATAGATGCAGAAAAAGCTTTTGATAAAATACAACACCATTCCTATTAAAAACACTAGAAAGCATAGGTATAAATGGAGTCTTCCTTAAAATAATAAATAGCATCTATCTAAAACCTTCAGCAAGCATTATATGTAATGGGGACAGGCTAGAAGCATTTCCAATAAGATCGGGGTGAAACAAGGATGTCCATTATCACCACTGTTATTCAATATTGTACTGGAAATTAGCTTTAGCAATAAGAGAAGAAAAAGAAATTGAAGGCATTAGAATAGGCAAAGAAGAAAACTATCACTCTTTGCAGATGACATGATGATACACTTAGAGAATCCTAGTGAATCAAGTAAAAAATTACTTGAAATAATAAACAACTTTAGCAAAGTTGCAGGCTATAAACAAACCCACACAAATCATCAGCATTTCTATATATTACCAACAAAGCCCAACAGCAAGAGATAGAAAGAGAAATCCCATTTAAACTTACTGTAGACATTATAAAATATTTAGGAGTCTACCTCCGAAACAAACCCAGGAACTCTATGAACACAATTACAAAACACTTTTCACACAAATAAAATCAGATCTAAATAATTGGAAAAACCATCAGTTGCTCATGGGTAGGCCGAGCTAATATAATAAAAATGACAATCCTACCTAAGCTAATTTACTTATTCAGTGCCATACCAATCAAACTACCAAAAAATTATTTTATGGAGTTAGAAAAAATAATAACAAGATTCATTTGGAAAAACAAAAGGTCCAGAATATCAAAGGAACTAATGAAAAGAAATGCAGGGGAAGGTGGCCTAGCAATTCCAGATCTTAAATTGTATTATAAAGCAGCAATCATCAAAACTGCTTGGTACTGGCTAAGAAATAGGGAGGTGGATCAGTGGAATAGGTTAAATATGCAAGACACAGTAGTCAATGACTATAGTAATCTATTATTTGATAAACCCAAAGACCCCAGCTTCTGGGATAAGAACCCACTCTTTGAAAAAAACTGCTGGGAAAACTGGAAAAGAGTATGGCAGAAACTAGGCATAGACCCAAATCTCACACCATATACCAAAATAAAGTCAAAATGGGTTCATGACTTAGATATAAAGGCTGATACCATAAGTAAACTGGGAGAACAAGGAATAGTTTACCTATCAGATCTATGGAGAACAGAAGAATTCATGACCAAACAGGAGATAGAGAACATTATGAAAAGCAAAATGGATAATTTTGATTACATTAAATTGAAAAGTTTTTGCACAAATAAAGCCAATGCAACTAAGATTAGAAAGAAGGTAGAAAATTGGGAAAGAATTTTTACAACCAGTCTCTCTGATAAAGACCTCATTTCTAAAATATATAGAGAATTAAGACAAATTTATAAGAACACAAGCCATTCCCCAATTGATAAATGGTCAAAGGATATGAACAGACAGTTCTCAGATGAAGAAATTAAAGCCATCTATAGTCATATGAAAAAATGCTCTAAATCATTATTGATTAGAGAAATGCAAATCAAAACAACTCTGAGGTACCACATCACACCTATCAGATTGGCCAACATGACAAAACAGGAAAATGATAAATGTTGGAGAAGATGTGGGAAAATTGGAACACTAATACATTGTTGGTGGAGTTGTGAAATGATCCAACCATTTTGGAGAACAATTTGGAACTATGCCCAAAGGGCTACAAAAATGTGCATACCCTTTGATCCAGCAATAGCACTTCTAGGGCTATATCCCAAAGAGATCAAATGGGAAAAGGACCCACATGTACAAAAATATTCATAGCAGCTCTTTTTGTGGTGGCAAAGAATTGGAAATTGAGAGGATGCCCATCAATTGGGGAATGGCTGAGCAAGTTGGGGTATATGAATGTAATGGAATACTATTGTGCTATAAGAAATAATGAACAGGCTGACTTCAGAAAAACCTGGAAAGACTTGTATGGTCTGATGCTGAGTGAAGTGAGCAGAACCAAGAGAACTTTGTACACAATAACAGCCACGTTATGCTGTGACTAATATTGTTAAACTGAACCCTTCTCAGCATTACAAGGATCTAAGACATCTCCAGAGGCCTCGGATGGAAAATGCTGTCCACATCCAAAGAAAGAACTATGGAAGTTGAATCGCTATCACTTTTTTTCCTTCTGTTGAGTTTTGTTTCTCCTTTCTGATGGTTCCTCCTATTGGTTTTAATTTTTACTTACAACTTCACTAATGTGAAAATATGTTTAATGGGAATCTAAATCTATAGCCTATATGAGATTGCGCTGTGTCTTGGGGAGGGTGGTGGTGAGGAAGGGGGAAAACAATTTTAATCCTAAAAGCATATGGAAGTGATTATTGATAGATCAAAATAAGTTAATAAAATTTTTAAAAGACTACACACGTATGAAGAGGGATAAGAAGACTAGAAGGAGGACAAATACGGCACTGTTGGAACTAATATTTTAAATTTGAAATATTCTTTAAAAAATAACCTATATGTAATGTAAGTTCAGTTTCATATATAACACTCTTTTTTGTTATTCTATTCTCTATATGGAAATGTTTATGCTTTTTAATGTTTGTGAAGTTCATAATAATAACAGAAACATTTCAAGCCAAAAGAAAAAGAAAGAAAAGTCATAAGATTCAGCAATAGACAAAGATAAGTCCAAAGATGAGATCCAGGGATCTAAGATTTAAGCTGGAAGGTGCATTAGTGGTCATATAGTTCAACTCCCTCACTTTATTATTTTGGGGGGGCCAGGCAATGGGGTTAAGTGACTTGCCCAGGGTCACACAGCTAGTAAGTGTTATGTGTCTGAGGCTGGATTTGGACTCAGGTCCTTCTGAATCCAGGGCCAGTGCTCTATGCACTACACCACCTAGCTGCCCCTCCTTCACTTTATAAATGAGGAAACTGAGGCTCAGAAAATTGAATGCCTTTCCTAAAGTTACATAAGCAGTAAATGGCAGAGTCAATATTTGAAACCAGTTATTCTAACTCTGATCCATGCACTCTTTATACTAAAACATGCTGTTATAGGTGCATTGAGTTATCAAATCATTATCATCATCATCATTAGCTTCCCTACGGAAAGCTAGGTGGTGTGAAGGTTAGTGCCAAACAAAAAGAAAATATCAATACCAGAAACAACATTCTTTATGATTTCTAAGGTAGTGTCCTGATGAGGAAGCTTTTGGTTTTTGATTTCCTTCTCTTCTTCTTCATTATCTACCTATCCCTTATAACTTGATCCCCAATACACATTTTTTTAAAAGTTTTGTTCGAATATAAGAGGGTTCTGGAAATAAGATTCACAAAGAAGATATCAATGAAAAGGAAGGGGTGGAGCCAAGATGTCAGAGTAAAAGCAGTGACTTGCTTGAGCTCTCACCCAAACCTCTCCAAATACCTGTAAAAAATGGCTCTAAACAAATTCTTAGAGCAGCAGAACTCACAAAAAGACAGAGTGAAACAAATTTCCAGCCCAAGACAGCCTGGGATGGCTAATTGGAAAGGTCTGCTGCACTATCCTGGGAGAGGAGCACAGTTCAGCGTGTGCCACACAGGCAAATACCAGGCTTCAGCAAACCTGGAGCAGTTCTCAGGGGATTTAATCAAGGGGAGTTGTGGCAGTTTCCAGACTTGTCAACCCACAAACACCAAAGAGAACTTAGAAGGTCAGTAGGAAAAGTCTGTTGGATTATGGTGAGAGAGGAACACCATCTGGCCCAAGTCCTGGCACAGCTTCTTCCAGAGCTCTCAGTCCACTCATGGAGGGGGAAATGAGTGATTGATCAGAGAGGGATTTTAGGGATCTCTTTGATGGTGCTGTGTCAGGATTCTCTTGCTTTGCTCATGCTTGGATCTGGGTCACAGTTCTGGGTGGTGGTCCTGGGATGAGGAGAAGTATTCGCCTAGTGGAGCTTGTGGGGCAGTGTAGAGAGAATCCTCCTCACAGTCCCAAGGCAGAAAACAGTGCTTGTGGTCACTCATAGACCAGAACACAGGCCAGGAAAGGAGTAAACACCTCGCCTTTGATCATACCGCCTTGGAAGAACTGAAAATGTACAGGTCCCTAGAAGTATATCTGAAAACAGCATCACACAACCCCATAAGAAACAGACAGTACATTCTCCACACTGGAAGAAGATCCCTACCTTAACAAAGAATTTAAAACTCAAGTAATTGGCTGGTAAAATGAGCAAACAGCACAAAAATGTCAGACCATAGAATCTTACTTTGGTGACAAAGAAGATCAAAGAATACAATGAGAAAAAGACAACAAAGTCAAAGCTCCTACATCGAAAGCCTCCAAGAAAAATATGAATCAGTCCCAGGCCATAGAAGAGCACAAAAAAAAAAAAAGAGAAGCAAGTAAGAGAAGTAGAGGAAAAACTGGGAAGAGAAATGATACTGATGCAAGAAAAATCATGAAAATCAAGTCAACAGCTAGCTAAAGTAGAACCAAAAAAATACAGAAGAAAATAACACATTAAAAAGTGCCCTAACCCAAATGGCAAAAGAGGTCCAAAAAGCCAATGAAGAGAAGAATGCCTTAAAAAGCAAAATTGGCCAAATGGAAAAGGAAGTCCAAAAGCTCACTGAAGAAAATACTTCCTTAAAAGTTAGAATGGAGCAAATGGAAACTAATGACTTTATGAGAAATCAATAAATTATAAAACAAAACCAAAAGAATGAAAAAATAGAAGACAATGTGAAGTATCTCATTGGAAAAACAACTGAGCTGGAAACTTAAAAAAACATTATTGGACTACCTGAAAGCCATGATCCAAAAAAAAAAAAAAAAAGCCTAGACATCATCTTCAAAGAAATTTTCAAGGAAAACTGCCCTAATATTCTAGAACCATTGGGTAAAATAGAAATGGAAAGAATTCACCAATCACCTACTGAAAGAGATCCCCAAAGGAAAACTCCTAGGAATATTGTAGCCAAATTTCAGAGTTCCCAGTTCAGTGAGAAAATATTCAAGCAACCAGAAAGAAGCAATTCAAGTATTGGGGAAACACAATCAGGATGACACAAGATTTAGCAGCTTCTACATTAATGGACCGGAGGGCTTGGAATATGATATTCTGGAGGTCAAAGGAGCTAGAAATAAAACCAAGAATCACCTATCCAGCAAAACTGAGTATAATCCTTCAGGGTGAAAATGTATACTCAATGAAATAGATGACTTACAAGCATTCTTGATGAAAAGACCAGAGCTGAATACAAAATTTGACTTTCAAATACAAGACTCAAGAGAAGCATAAAAAGGTAAACAGGAAAGAGAAATCATAAGGCACTAATTAAAAGTGAACTATTTACATGCCTACATAGAAATATGATGTTTGTAGCTCATGAGACCTTTATCAGTATTAGGGTAGTTGGAGAGAATATATGTGGGTATATGTATGTGTGTGTGCGTGTATATATACATATATATATACATACATACATACACACATACACATATACGTATATATATATATATTATATATATATATATATATAGAGAGAGAGAGAGAGAAGAGAGAGAGAGAGGAGAGAGAGAGAGAGGCAAGAGAGTGATGAAAAAAAAGAAGTAAGGGGTAAGAGAGGATTATACTGGGAGAAGGAGAAAGGAAGAGGTAAAATGGGGCAAATTATCTCATAAAAGACACAAGAAAAAGATTTTTACAGTGGAGAGGAAGAGGGGGAGATGAGAGGGAATGAGTGAACCTTATTCTCATTGGATTTGGCTAAAGGAGGGAATAATATACTCACTCAATTGGGTATGTAAATATATCTTAAACCTACAGGAAAATAGAGATGGGGATAAGAGACTGGGATGATAGAAAGGAGGGTAGATTGGGGGAGGAGGTAATCAGAAGCAAACACTTTTGAGGAGGGACAGGATCAAAGGAGAATAGAATAAACGGGGGCAGGATAGGATGAAGGGAAGTACAGTTTTTTGTAACATGACTATTATGGAAGTGTTTTGCATGACTACACATGTATAACCTGCATCGAGTTGCTTGCCTTCACAATGAGGGTAGGTGGAGAGGGAGAAAGGGAGAGAATTTGGAACCCAAATTTTAAACACAAATGTTAAAATTTTTTTTAGATGCAACTGGGAAATAAGATATACAGGCAATAGGGTACAGAAATCTATCCTGCCCTATAGGAAAATAGACAGGGAAGGGTATAAGAGAGGGTGATATAAGGGAAGGCAGATTGGGGGAAGGGGTCTTTAGAATGCATGATGTCTTGGAGTAAAAGAAGGGAGAAATGGGGAGAAAATTTGCAACTCACAATCTTGTGGAAGTGAATGTTGAAAACTGAAAATAAATTAATTAAAAAATAAAAATAAAGAAATCAATGAAAAACAGATTTAAAGATGGTAACTGTATATTTATGAAGCCCATATGTGAAAAAAGAAAAAAAAATGATATGTGGCATAATTTAATTTGTGCAAATTGGCAGGCAATGGGCATGGTAGCACCATCTGATTAGGGAACTGAAGTTTATTTTGATGAATTTTCAAACTATTATGATTCTTTGAAGAAATTTCTCTGCATAATTTAGGCTAAGTCATGCAATAGATCTGGGCCTCAGTTTTCTTCTCTGTAAGATGATAAGGTACAACTAGATGACCTCTACAGTTTCTTTCAACTTGGCAATCTGCTATGCCTATCTAAGGGAGCACTGCCCTACCTTAAGCAGACTTGGTGACAGAAAACCTCTTGCAGTTTTGGAGCTCTGAATCTGTCACTATATTTTTAAATTCAAAAATAACGTCAAAATGTGCATTAAGCTTTCAATTTTGCTTTCTATCAAAAATGCTCCGAGCTGCCACAAAATCCAATGATCATCACTTAAAGCAAATCCGATTGAGTAGCAAACTGTTTTCCCATCTCTAACAGGGAAAAAGAAACCATCTCCCCAAAACTGTGAACTTCAAATATGTCCACCACGACCTGCCTGAAATAACGTCATCAGAAGCGTATGGCACTCACCAGGCAACACTTGAAATGAATTTTAGCCCATGGCATTGCTACTGGCTAAGAATATCAAGGAAATAAAAATAACTCTTCCATGACTGTAAAAAGGAATAAAGGAAGAGATATTTACACTAGGTATCTATTCCTCCTTATCCTTTTGCTGTCTCTCTGACTGCCAGTTTAATTGTCAACCTGTCTCTTGAGTTTTGTACCTTTCCCCAAATATATTTTCCCCTTTACTGTGTCTGTTCAAAGCCATCAGTCACACAACAGATTTGTAATGAACTTGCTCTCTAGCAAGGTGAGAAAGTGACATCATTTTCAGAAGGGGGGGGCAGTGATGGAAAAAATGGGGAGAAGGATGGGCACTTTAATGTCATAGAGATAGCAAAGAAAACAAAATAAATGCCTGGCAACCTAGAAGGCGAAAAGAATGGAGGGTATACTCTTTCCTTTTTTTCTCCTAACTTAACCCTTATGTTCTGTATGTTGCTCTTTTGGAAATTGGGAAATCATTCCTTTTCATTGCCATTTACTTCCTAGCACAAAAAGATTCTCTCTAGACTTAATCACAAAAGGATAAATGCCTCCTTCTTCCCCTTTTAGAGTCTGGGAAGAAAGGGAGGAAGAGGGAATGGTTGAAGGATTTTTTGACATGTATATCATGTTATTGGTGTACAGTAGAATATGAAATAGCACATGAATCAGGTCAGGAAGGTATCATCTCTCCATCTGTTTCAGAATGCAAAGAACAAAACAAAAATTCAAAGAAATGAAGATGTGAGAGGAAGGAGGGAAACACTTTTCTTTCAAACACTAAAGATCCCTTCAGACTAAATTATAGTCACATAACTCAGAAATGGTGTAAAAACAAGTACCTTAGAGACCTAGATTTTAAAACAGCTGTGTGTGATAACTAGGATATGTAATCAGAATTATTTTATGAAAACACAATCCCAAAGTAATTAAGCAGAAAAGTAACATGGGATTCCAGCCAGTTACCTTGCTTTCAGTTATTTCTGAGGGCCATGTGTGGGAGATTTTCAAACTCAGAATGGCCACAACTATTCCATATATTCTCAGTGATCCAACCACAGAAAAGCCTTTTTTTTTCCCTCTTGAGTCAAGTTGGTGCTAATGAGAGGCCCTAGGCTGGCTGGGGTCCAGACAATCATTCTCAATTTATATGAGACAAAGTATAACAATAAGCATATTTGTCTTTCAACTTCACCAATTAAAAACTGCTTTAATTTCAGAGGCAGCAGCACCAAGGTGGTTGTTGCCTCTTTTCCTGGAAGCACTGATTCAGGTGCCAGTGGGATGGAAAGCCCTGGAGATGAGTCAGAAAGTGAAGAAGCTTCAATAGTGGTGACATGTCTGTCGTATCATTGATTCTGCTCACCAATCCACTGAATCTCTATAGAATAAACAGGTAGAGGAAGAGTGGTAGTCATTTAGACTGGAATCAGAGTGGATGCAGAAATTGAATAACGTCCTATCACTTATAAGCACATATAAGTCTCATCCCCTTTCTCTCATATAGCAGTAATATGAAGACAATGAAGATTGAGGGGCAGGGGAATGGGAGGAATGAATTTATCTTTGAGTTGAATTGAGCTCTACCACTGGTGATCTATTTCTCAAAAGAGACCTGGGCTCTTGAGTAATTTTGCATTAGCATTCCCTAGAACAGATACAAACTACTGATCCAGACTCAAATGGCTTTGAAATCAAGCCAAATACATATTTCCCAAATCATCTATTTCCTTCATTGTTTCTTTTATTATACTATTCTGCAGCTTTGACTTAAACTTCTAATTAGAGTTATAAGACATTTTCTTTGCCACTAATAATACTAATTTTCTCCATGGTATAATTGCCTTTCTGGTTAAAAGGTAGATGCTTGTACACAGAGATGAATTTTAAGTTGGCAAGACCCCTGGATTATAACTCATTAGTATGGAAGAGAAGCAACTAGGTAAGGTAGTAGACAAGAGTACTGGATTTAGAAGATGACTTGAGCTTATATTCTGCCTCAGATGCTTACTACCTGCGTAACTTTGGACAAATCACTTAGCATCTTTCAACATCAATCATCTCATCTATAAAATGGGAAAAATTAATAACAATTACCTAACAAGATTGTGAGGATTAAATTAAATAATCTATGTAAAGCACTTTTTAAACCTTAACTATCAGAGAAACTTTAGTCATTATCATTACATAAGTATTAGATATTATTTTTATAATTGCTATTATCAAATTAAATTTATAGCAAACCCATCTTGAAATAAACAGTACACACTAGATAACATTTTGATATTGGCTATCAAAAAATAATTCACAAGCTGTCTTAGTCCAGCCATTGCTGTCGTTGTTATTGTTCAATCATTTCGATCATATATGACTCTTCGTGACCGCATCTGGTTTTTTCTTTGCAAAGATACTGGAGTGGTTTGCCATTTCCTTCTCCAAGTCTATCCTTTGCCTAAATACAAGTTTCTTCCATAACATACATGAATGGCAGTCATCCAGACTCCATTTAAGGACTTCCAATCAAGAAGCACTCACAATCTCCCAAAGTAGCTTGATCCATCTTCAGATAGCTTAATTTTTTGGAGGTTTGTCCTTATGTCACTGTATTAATGCTGGACTAAATGTGGACAGCTGATTGGATTTATTTCTACTGCACCTTAGAACTCCCAAATTTAGTGTTCCATCAGTTTCAGTTTCCCTAGCAGCAGGGACTACAGGCACATGCCACCATGCTCTTTTTGTGGTGCAAATAATATAAAATAAAAGGAATGCCCATTAATTGAGGAATGGCCAAACAAGTTGTGGTAATTGATTGTGATGAAATACTATTGTGCTATAAGAAATGACAAACAAAATGGTTTCGGAGAAAGCTGGGAAGACTTATATGAACTGATTCGGAGTGAAGTGAGCAGAACTAGGAGACCATTGCACATAGGAAAAGAAATATTGTAAAGAAAATAAACTGTGAAAGACTTAGCCACTCTGATGAAGTCAATAATGCAAGACAATCCCAAAGGACTCATGTTGAAAAATGTTTTTCATCTCAATAGACAGAACTGATGAATTCTGAATGTAGATGAAAGTATACTTTTTTAATTTTATTTTTTATTTTTTAATTTAATAATTTTATTTTCCCCAATTACATGTAAAAATAATTTTAACATTCCTTTTTTCAAATTTTGAATTCCAAATGCTCTCCCTCCCTCATGGAGGAGGCAAGAAATTTGACATAGGTTATACATGTGCAGTTATGCAAAACATATTTCATGTATATCATGCTGTGAAAAAAAAACAGAAAAACAAACCAATAAAAATAAAGTAAAGAAAATGTATGCTTCAACCTGCATTTGGACTCCATCATTTCTTCCTCTGGAGATGGAAAGCATTTTTCATCACAAGTCCTTCAGAATTGTCTTGGAGTATTGTATTGCTGAGAGTAGCTAAGTTATTCACACTTGATCAACATACAACATTGCATCAGTACATGTAAGTCTTATCAGGTTTTTTCTGAGTGTATTCTGCTTGTCATTTCTTATAGCCAATAATCTTCTATCACGATCACACACAACAACTTGTTCATCCATTCACCAATTGATGGACATCCACTTGATTTCCAATTCTTTGCTACTACAAAAAGATCTGCTATAAATATTTTTTGCACACCTAGGTCCTTTTCCTTTTTTTATCGCTTAAGGATATAGATCTGGTACAGGTATTGGTGGATCAAAGGGTATGCACAGTTTTATAGCCCTTTGAGCATAGTTCTAAGTTGTTCTCCAGAATGATTGAATCAGCACACAACTTCAACGACAGTACATTAGTGTCTTAATTTTTTCATATCCCTCAAATATTTGTCATTTTCTTTTTCTGTCATATTAGCCAATCTGATAGGTCTGCAGTTGAAGCTCAGAGTTGTTTTAATTTACACTTCTCTAAACAATAGTGACTTAGAGCATTTTTATATGAGTATGGGTAGCTTTAATTTGTCTAGAAACTGCCTCTTAATAGCCCTTGACTATTTGTTAATTGAGAAATGACTCTTATTTCTACAAATTTGACACAGTTCTCTGCATACTTGATAAATGAAGTCTTTATTAGAGGAATTTCATGTAAAATTGTCTTTCACAGTAATGATTATTAGTTATGTACCTCCATCCTATGTTCCCCCTGTTTATTCTACTCTGTCTCTCTCTCTCCTTTCATTCTGTACATTCTCAAACTTTATTTTTATTGTTTTATTTTGTTTGTGTCTTTTTTTTGCAACCTGGCTAATACGGAAATATGTTTGAAATGACCTCAAAACTGTAATTGAAATCAATGTACTTGCCTTCTCAAAGAAGGGGGACAAAGAAAGGGGGAAGGGAGAGAATGTAGAACTCAAAAATTGTTTTAAAGTATTGTTAAAAAAAATTTTATATGTAATTGGGAAATGTTTAACAAAACAAATGAAAAAAATATTTTTTAAAAAAGTACTAGGAAACTTGAAAAGCAATGTAGCCAGAAATTAGGATTAGACCAATATTTTATATTACATAGCACAGCAAACTTCAAATAGATGTATAATCCAAATATAAAAGATCAAACCATAACAAGAATTAAAAGAGAATGAGATGAAGTACCTTTCACAAATATGATTGAAGAGAAAATTCCTAACTAAAAAAAAGGATAGAAGAGATCACCAAAAAATGAAATAGACAATTTTAATGTCATAAAGTTTAAAAGATTTTGCCTAACTAAAATCAAAGAAGACAGAATTAGAAAAAAAAATCCTTGAGTGAAATATTAAATATCATAATAAAACCTTGATAGCCATAATATATGTGGAGTTGACATGAATATATAACAAAAGCCATTTCACCAATACATAAATTGTCAAAGAATGTGAACACATAGTTTTCATAAAAAGAATTTGTGTCTTTAAATGCTCAGTTAAAGACATGTTTTAATAGCTAGAGAAATGGATATTGATATAACTTTGAAGTGTTACTTTACACCTTGAAAAGTGGCAAATAAGGCAAAAGATATAAGTAGTTATACTGGAGGTGCTATAAGAAAACAGCTCACTGCTAAGGTAACTTATACTGTCAAGCCATTCTGAATATTAACTTGGATATGAAAGGAAAATGACCTTTCTCAATTTGGACATTTATTGCACATATACCCCACAATGAAATCGAAGACATCAAATAAAGGTGCAGCATTTCCATTTTAGTACTCTTTGTGGTAACTAGTACTCAAAATAAAATGAGTGCCCATTTATTTTCAGATAACTGAATAAAAAATCTGTGATACACAATTGAAATAGAACATTGTTGCACAATTGGAAATTTTGAATATAATAGATTCTGAGAAACAAAAATATTTAGATGAACCAATATAAAGCCAAATGATACAATAAAGAGAACAATATTTAAAGCCTTCAGCCATGTTAAGTGAAACATCACTAAAAGTAACTTGAACACTGAGTAACTGAAAACCCAGTGAAGATCCAGGGGAAAAAAGAAGATATAATGAAATGTCACTTAAATTGTGGCAAAGAATCAGAGGAATATTAGGACAGAATGTTGTATAAAAGGTCAGATACAGTCACTATATAAGATTTTGCTGTTGGGGGCAGCTAGGTGGTGCAGTGGATAGAGCACTGGCCCTGGATTCAGGAGGACCTGAATTCATATCTGGCCCGACACATAACACTTGCTAGCCGTGTGACACTGGGCAAGTCACTTAACCTCATTGCCTAGCCAAAAAAAAAAAACCATAAAAAAATAAGATGTGGCTGCTTAATTGTTTTTCTTTGTTTACCAGGGAAGATCCAATGTGAAAGGGCAAGGATTAAAATCATCAAATCACAGAATCACAGAACCACAAAATTTTAAAGTTGTAAGGCAGCTCTGCAACTATCTAATCAAACCCATACACTAACAGAATCCTCCGAATAACATACTTCGCAGTTGGTCACTCGGCCTCTAATTGAAGGTCTCCAAAAAGAGGGAACTTACCATCTCATGAAGCAGCCCACTCTACTTTGGGATGGTTTTGTTAAGAAGCTTTTCCTGACATCAAGTGTAATTTGTCCCTTTACTTCAACTCATTATTTTTGGCTCTGCCCTGCTATGTGAAACAAAATCACTTCTTTCAAATAGATAGAAGCTAACTGTGATGTAAAGACATGCATCAATAATACATGTGTGTGTGTGTCTGTGTGTAAAATCTACCTCTTGGAATGGGATTGTATCCCATACCTTCCAAAAATACTTGTTTTGGCTCCCCACATGATTATTTGACAGGAAAAAAAATTACTTCTACAAGTGTCTGTCTTATTCCCAGAAAGGGTTTGGCTCAATAACTGCCTGCAGGGTGAAAACCACTGTGTTAGTCTCCTAAACAGATTATACAGGTGTATATCAAGTGAAGACGTGCTTCTTACTCAGTGAGAACTCTGGTTCAAATATCGACAACACTGGAGAAGAGAAAGATGATAAAGAACAAGAAAAAGTATTCATGCAAAAAAAAAAACACTAAGCGTCTTATTTAGAAGGCAAAATGGAGAAAAGGGAAAAAAAAAAAAGAAGTGTAAGACATGGTCCTTACCTTCCAGAAGGCTATACTCTAATGCAATGTGATATACATGAATAGTTGTAATATAAAGTAGAATGTGAAAAGTATCATGACAGGTTTAAATTAATTTTGTAAGTCATAAAGAAGTCAAATTGTAGTGATAGACAGACAGAGATAGATAGAGACAGGGATAGATAGAGATAGACAGGGAGAGGAAAGAAGGGAGCTGGGGAAAGAAGAGAATCTTTTCACTGAGGTAATGAAACACATAAAGAGAGGCAGAAATAGAGTCCAGTTCTATCTTTCATTTTCCTCCCCTATAAAAGGTTTGGATTAGACTTGATGATATTGCAGTTCTATATAATGTGGCTATGTGAATCAGAGGACCCATATTCACTTCTTGGAAGATCTAAGTTTTAAGTTGAGCCTAGAAAAATGATTAGGGTTTGGTGAGGCAGAGGTATCCCAGGTAAAAGATATAACATGAGCAAAGGAATGAAGATCAAAAAGCCTGCGGCATGTTGATGAAATTTTTCTTGTGTAGTTTCTGTAGATGGATGAAGGAAGTTGGATATTCTCAAAGCATAAAGGGAGTAGAAGGTTTATAATTATCTAACATAAACAGCAAAAGAAAATTCTTTGTTGTCTTTTTTATTATAGGTTTCCAAGATTATAATATGTAGAACCGTGTAGCACTTTAAAAATCATCTAGTCAAAATCCTTTACTTTATGTTTGAGGAAACTGAGTTCCAATGAAGGGAAATGATTTTCCCAAGGTCATATCACTTATCGCTATTTAGAAGAGCTCATGAAGAAACTTTCTACACATTTTGCATAATACCTCTGTGATTCTGTTCCATATTTTTTCTCCATCTTTATCTACTGGGTGATTTAGGGTGGTTTTGGAACATACCAGTACAACATAGCAAACTAAAATTTTCATTGTTTACTCTTGTAGTTTTATTTCCCCCCAAAGCTGCCACAAATCTGTTTGTTAGAATACCTGAGGTAGGAGCTACTTAAATATACATGTAAACAAACGCTTCTTCATCCCCCATCTCTACCTCATCAAATTTTACTCATTCTTCTAGGCTAACCCTAAATGTCATTTCTTCCAAGAGATGAGTCAGAAATCTCCTGATTCACAGTCATCAATCATAGAACTATGAAAAAAGAGAAAAAAACATAGCGTTATAATACGACATTGGTGATATTTCCACTGCAAGCATTCTAACCATCACTAGGATAACTTTGGGGTTTTTTTTGGGGGGGGTTGTATTTTTTTAGGGCAATTGGGGTTAAGTGACTTGCCCAGGGTCACACAGCTAGTAAGTGTCAAGTGTTTGGTCTGAGGCCGGATTTGAACTCAGGTCCTCCTGACTTCAGGGCCGGTACTCTATTCACTGTGCCACCTAGCTGTCCCAATAACTTTGAATATAATACAAACTGATAATAGGTTGTCCCACAGTTTCCACATACCATCACATGCTTCCATTTGCTTCCATATCCTGTAATACTAAAAGCATTCAAATCAACATTAGGGTTTATTTCACATATTGCTTTATACAACTAGAATGGGAATTTTCTGTGCAAACTCAATAACACTAGATAAATCCGATTCAACAAGAATTACTGAGACCTACTAGATATTAGGTCCTATGCTAGACACTGAGGATACTTCTCTAATCCTCAAGTGGATCTATGATATCATTGATCTATGATATCGTTGATTCCAATGATGCAGATCACAACTCATCTATGCTTGCCCATCCTGTGCAACTCTTACTTATGTCCTGCCTCAAGTTCATCACAGAGCCTCTACTCAAAAATCTAGAGATTTTCTTCCTTTTCAATGGATAAGGGGGTGGAGGTGGGTAATAGTATAATATTATAGCTACATACCTATCAATTCTTACCCTTGGCTTGGGATTGGCCCATCTTTTAATCACCATTTAATTGATGAAATTATTTTCTTCTGTTCTTCCAACTCCCCTATTGGTTATATGCTTCTTCTAGCTTCACCCTCCATGCACTTCTCCATTGACTACTGTGTGGTGCTCCTTTTTATTTCTTCCTTAACTGTGGCCTTCCGTGTCATGCTGCCATATAGCAACACTAGCAGAAGAGTGAGATTTTAAAAACATTGCCCTTTGTTTCTAGGGTGAAACAGTCAATGAAAGAGCTTTGTAAGATCAAACATAACTCGAAAGAAGATGATGAGAAAATACCCTAACCTACCCCTTTGGGTAGCTGAGAGGTCCACAGATGTTGTACATTAAACATAATTTTGTACTTTTTTCGATACATTGATTGTTTTTTGCTGATTGTTTCTTTTTTTCTTTCTTCTTTTCTGCTTTATCTTTAAAAATAATATTTATTATGATATGGCACTCCAAGTGGTGGAATGGGGGATACTGGGGAAAACTGTGATGATATAAAAAGCAGAAGACATTAAAAAAACTTTTTTATAAAAAAAAAAAGAGCTTTGTGTTAGAGCCAAGATGGTAGAGGCAATACCACCACTAGGTCTATATTCCAAAGAGACCAAAGGAAAAGGACCTATATGTAAAAAAATTGTATAATAATTCTTTTTGTGGTGGTAAAGAATTGGAAACTAAGGGGAGAGGAAATGACTTTTATCAGTTGGGGAAGGGTTGAACAAGTTGTGGTATATAATTGTGATGGAATACTATTGGTAAAACCTTGGAAGACTTAAATGAATTGATGCAGAGTGAAGTGAGCAGAATCAGGAGATCACTGCGCAGAGTAACAACAGTATTGTAAGGATGATTGACTGTGAAAGACAACTATTCTAATCAATAAAATAATCTGAAACAATTTCAAAGTACCCACATTGAAAAATTCTACCTCCAGAGAGGAGATGGACTTTGAATACAAATTGAAGTACAATTTTTGAACTTTTCTTGAAATGTGACTAATATGGAAATATATCTTGAATAAACTAATTTGTAAAATTGATATTATATTGTTGCTTTCTCAATAAGTGTGGAATAAGCTGGGAAGAGGGAGAATCTTTGGGACTCAATTTTTTAAAGAAATAATCATAACAATAAATAGACATAAATTGATTTCTGAACAATTAAAAGATACCGGGAAAAAAAAGAAAGAAGAGTGCTTTGTAGTGTATTTAAGGCATATCAGATCACTGTCCTTCTCCCGTTCAGCTCTGACCTTAATTTACTGTTCATGTGTAATGTCTATTGATACTAGAACTAGATATGCAAAGATAAAAGCAAAATAACTCCTGCCTTCAAAGACCTTGTATTTCATTAAATTTTTGTATCACATTCTTTTCAACACTCTAAAGAAAGAAAAATAAAAACATCACGCCAACCACAAAACAAATAAAAACATGCCTGCCTTACCAATTAAATTAATGTGTACTGGAAAGATTTAAAAAAAATGGTCAGGATGAAAACATTGAATGGGCATATCATAATCTCGTTGGAAAATTCAGTCTTTCCATTAAGGAGTCAGAAAGATGGCCAAATATGATGACCACATTTTATGGTATTCACAAAAAATTCAGAATGTGACTCCCAGTAGACTATACAAGAAACTAATGGATTTTAGTGAGAAACACCCTGGATATAAACTGGTGGCAGAATAGGAAAAAGTGTTTCTGTTTCACATTGCAAGCTCCGCATTAGTTAGTTCCTTCTGGATGCAAAGATTTTCACCATTGGGACCAAAAACTAAAGCTTCCACAGCACTCAACAAACTTCAATATTTTCTAGTAAATGTGGCTTTAACTATCTCCTGGGTATATGACCTGTAAGATTCACCTCTCAGAATAACTAAATTAACTGGAAATATCAAGCCTATCCCTAATTTCTCTTGACCCATGACATATTTGGATTCACTTTCCATCTCATAGTTGGCCCAGCTCAAGAGATTTCTTGGAGATTTTCTGACTTGCTCTGTACTTAATCCATTCAGGCATGAGCTAACTAGTGCAGTAGAGAGGAGGTTCTTAAAACTCTTATGGCATTAGATTTTATTTGTGTTTTATGGAGAACTAAAGCCTGCTTCATTGTGTTAAGATCAGTTGCTCCACATTGTGTATAGGCCTGCTGGATCACTCATGTTTTCCAGTGTTGGCTGGGTTTTTATTTGCAATGCTTGAATCATTTCTGTGGCTACTTGCTGCCAAGCACAGTATTAAGTCTTTAGTTTCTATCAACACAATGACAGTGTAGCAGGAATGTGTGAAAAGAATATGTAAGACTATAGATTAAACTTAAAGGTAGAAATTCTGACTCCTCCCCATCAAAAAAAAAAATAGACAAAACTTATTTGAGAAAAGTAGCAAAGCAAATAGATTAAGACTCCCAGATTAATGGCAATCTTTGTCCGCATTGAGAAATTGCATATGTATGTTTAAGAAGAGTACATATGTATCTTTAAGGCAAAACAACTTTTTATCTATTCCTCCTCCTCCCTTTTAATCTATGCTAAATTTTAAGGTGAATTTCCCTGTTCAGCAATATTCATTGACACTATAATCACTGAGAACAGTTCCATGAATACTGAATGGGCCAAGCTATAACAATGTTATAACATCTCATAGAAGAGGAACTTGGCAGACTGGCAGTTATCAAAGGAAGGATTTTTTTTTTCAGATGGTCATGTCATTCTGGGGACTTAAAGAAAATTAATTAAAATGACTTTGAAATCGAATTTTATTAGGCATCCAAATGCTTTACTCTTTTATTTAATTAGCTTATGTTCCCATTAGAAGTATAACAGGGAGGGAAAAAATAAGACTCATTATTCACCTGATGTGTCTCATTATTCTGTCTGGATTAGTAGATGAATATTTGCAATGATGAGTAGATGATTCTCCCCTCAGATAAAGCCCTACTGCAGTGTTTTGTCATGGCCTAGAAATTATACTGGGGTCCTCAAAGCTATGTCAGGAGAACAAGCTCTGGCAGGCCCTACCAAAAATTTTTAATATGGGCTTTATCATATGATGTCTAAGATTGAAGAAGTTAGAACCTCTGTGACTGTGGGCAAGTATGTTAGATTCTTTGGGCTTCAGTTTCCACATTTATAAAATAAGAGAACTTGATTAGCAACTTTTAAAAAAAATATGTATTTAATTTCATTGAATAGTTCCTAATTACACATATACATTTTAACAATTTTTTTTTTAATTTTGAGCTCCAAATTCTCTCCCTTCCTCCTGGCCCCTTCCCCCCTCTTGAGAAGGCAAGCAATTTGGTATCAATTATACATGGAAAGCATAGAAAATACATTTCTATATTGACCATGTTGTAAAAGAAAACACAAATAAAAGAAAAATAAAAAGAGGGTTTTTTTCTTTGTATTCAATATTCATCAGTTCTTTCTCCAGCAGTAGAAAACATTTTTCATCATGGACTCTTTGGCATTATCTTGAATCATTGTTATCATCAGAGTAGCTAAGTCTTTCAGTATGTGTGTTGATCTTACCTGTTACCATAGTAGATTTTTATGGTCTGGTACTTTTTTTTGTTGTTATTTGCTCATTTTTCCACTCTATTTCTGTTCTCAGTATGGGGGCAGGGGAAGAAGCACTGTCCCAAGCTTAAGATTTTTTGGTATTGTTTTCAGAGCTAGTTCTGGGGGTTCAAAAGTTTTGGGGTTCTTTTGGTGCTGCCAAGGTGGTATGATCTAGTGAGAGGTGTGACTACTGCTCTCCTGGTCAGCACTCTAGCCATTATCCAGGTAGGACCCCTGATCCCTTGGAATTACAATTGGTACTACTTGTTAGGGTCCCTGTTCCCTTAAGACCCAGAAACAATACTGCTCCTCAGGGTCCCTGATCCCTTGTGGCTTGAAGTGATACTATCCTTCAGGGCTTCTACTCCCTCTTGAGTGAAAGTGCTCCTCCATTTCCTTAAGCTATGACACAGAAGTGGGTATAGACAATGAAGTTGCCAATCTGTGTTTGGTCCCATGTCCATTGCTAGCATAGAGGCCCCCTGTAATCTTTCTGACCAGTTGTCAGATCCCCTTACCAATACTGGCTTAAAAACTCCCCAAATTGCTATTGATTCTGTCACCACCACCTAGTCCCACCACTGGTGTTTCATCCACATGGGCTTCAGGTCAGCCTGCTCCCCCATGTCACAGATATCTTTTTCTAACCTCCTATATTATCTTGTGTTGGAAGAATGTCTCACACTGACATTTTATTGGCTCTGCTACTCTGGAATTCAATTTGAGGCATTCATTATTTTAAAGTTAGCTGACGTGAATGTTGGCAGAGTGCAACTAAGTGCTTTCTCTGCTCTACCATCTTGTTTCTGCTCCCTACCCCCACCCCAGAAGTCAAACTAGCAACTTTGGAAATTACTTCTAGCTTTAAATTTTATGATTCTCTGCTCCTTAAAAGGGAGCATCAAGTGATCTAATTGGGGGAGGTTGAGGCTGCTTAGGGGGAGAAGGATCACACCAACTCCAGAAGCATCTAGTAAAGTATGGGGGAGAGGTGATTTGCATCAGTGGAAGGAAAATTCTACCCAATAAAATCATATGTATTTTGTAATATTGAATAAGAAATCTGTTCCTACATAATTTTACTACCCGAAAAACCTTGAGCAAGACACTTAAATTCCCTCAATTTCCTCATCCATAAAAACGAAGCGTTTGGGCTATATGGAATCTGTATCCTGTTCTAGTTCTAGAGTTATGATTCTAAGAACCATGGGACAATGGAACAAAAAAGTTAACTATCCTATTTTCCTGCATATTTTAAAATAAGAGAATCATGGATCTAGGAGTTGGAAGATAAATTATAATATGCTGGTCAAACTTCTTTCCTTCAGGTAGTGTCTGACATCTATTTCTCTATTTTGTGTTTCAGTGATATAGACAATCTGTGGAAATCTAAGCCAGTCATCTCATATGGTATTGATATAGTTCATTCATGTGTGTAGAATTTTGTTCTAATTAATATGTGTGATGTTAGGCAAGTTGTCCAACCTCTCTAGGCCACTTTTTCCCCATCTGTAAAATGAGTACAAGTAGATCTCAATTGGTGCAATAAAATGAATTTTCTGAAGTGGTCATATGTATTCAGATTTTCACATTTGAAGTTATAATTATGTAAAATATGGCCATTGGTTCCAGCACAGTGCAAATATATAGTGGGAATTTGAAATATCCTACCACTTCAGGGGATTCTAGTTTGATACTAATTGGGATTTAATTATAATATGGACTAGGTGATTTCCAAAGTCCCTTTCAAATCTAGATTCCAACATGAATTTAATAGGTTCAAGGGAACATAAGTCTACAGTAAATGTGACCTATACTAGGTTCCCTCTATGACACCATCCTTGAAGTATTTACACCATGATATCTATCAATTAGCATTTATAAAGCGTTTAATATGTATCAGGTCCTATGCTAAGTTCTGGGGAAACTGACAAAAAATGATACAGTCCCTGCTATCAAAGAACTAACATTTCATCAGTGAGACAACATGCACATATAAGTATGATAATACATAATAGTACATATTATCTAAGTATATTTATATAAGTATATATGAAATATAAACAAAATTAATACATGGAAATTGGAAGAAGCAGTGAAAGACTTCATGTGGAAAGTTGCATTTGATCTATGTTTTGATGGAAAAGAGGGATTATAAGAGGCTGAGCTGAGAAAGAAATGATTTACAGGAGTGAAGGACAGCTAGTACAAAGGCATGGAGATGGTACATGGAACATAATATGTAATGAAGTGCAAAAAATGTCATTTTGTCTAAACTGTATATTGCACAAAAGGGAACAATGTATGATAAGGATGGAAAGGTTGGTAAGGGCAATTTGTGAAGGACAGTAAGTGCCAAACAAAGAAGTTTTTATTCGAATTTAGAGGCACTGAATCTGTTGAGTAGAAGGATGATGTAGTCAGACTTGTCCTTTAGGGAAAATCACTGTGGCAATGGATTGGAGAAAAAAGAGACTTGAGTGAGAGAGACTAATTAAGAGGTTTATCGAAATAGTCCAGATGAGAAGTAATGAATGGTAGTCATGTGAGTAGAGGAAAAGGAATAGATGCCGAAAACGTAAAAGCAAAAAAGGACAAGATCTGGAAAGGGACTAGATACATGGTATGAGAAAAGGGAGGAAGTGAGGAATATGGCAGGAATACAAACCGTGAATAATAGTCAGGCGGTGGTGCCCTCAATAGAAAGGAAGCTCAGCAAAGGGGTAGATTTTGGAAAGGAAGAAAGGAAGAAAGAAAGAGAGAGAGAGAGAGAGAAGAGAGAGAGAGAGAGAGAGAGAGAGAGAGAGAGAAGAGAGAGAGAGAGAGAAAAGAGAGAGAGAGAGAGAGAGAGAGAGAGGAGAGAGAGAGAGAGAGAGAGAGAGAGAAGAGAGAGGAGAGGAGAGAGGAGAGAAGAGAGAGAGGAGAGAGAGGAGAGAAAGGGAAGGGAGAGAGGAGAGGAGAGAAGAGAGGGAGAGAGAGGGAGAAGGAGAGAGAAGAGAGAAGAGAGAGAGGAGAGAGAGAGAGAGAGGAAGAGAGGGGGAGAGAAAGAGAGGAGAGAGGGACAGAGAGAGAGACAGAAGAGAGAAGAGAGAGAGAGAGAGAGAGAAGAGAGAGAGAAGAGAAGAGAGAAAGAGAGAGAGAAGAGAAGAGAGAGAAGAAAGAGAGAGAGAAAGAGAGAGAGAAGAGAGAGAAAGAAGGGAGAAGAAAGAAAGAAAGAAAAAAAAGAAAGAAAGAAAGAAAGAAAGAAAGAAAGAAAGAAAGAAAGAAAGAAAGAAAGAAAAGAAAGAAAGAAAGAAAGAGGAGGAAAGAAGAAAAGAAAGAAAGAAAGAAAGAAAGAAAGAGGAGGAAAGAAGAAAAGGAGGAAGGAAGAAAAGAAAAAAGAAAAGAAGGAAGAAAGGAAAGGAAGAAGAAATTAAGAAAGAAGAAAAAAGCTATGTTTCAAATGTGTTGAATGTGAAATGCTGATTGGACAACCAGTTTGAAACATACAATAGGCAGTTGGCAACATGGGACTAAAGCTTAGGAGGGAAAATAGGACAGGATATATCTGGAAATCATCTACACAGAGATGGTAATTAAATCCATGGGACTTGATAAAGCCACCAAGTTAAAGAGTATAAAGAGAAAAGAAAAGAGGATCTAGTTCCCAACAATAACATACACATATAGTTGGAGGGAGGGATAACATGAGTGATGAACCAAAAAGAAATTCTGAAAAGGAAAGGTGTCACAAAAACCCAGAGAAGAGAGTATACTCAGTAGGACAGCAATATCAAATGCTAAATAAGTAAAGAAAGATGAAAACTGAGTAACAGTCATGACACTTAGCAGCTAAGAGATTACCAGTAACATTAGAAAGGGTAACTTCAGTTGAGTGATTCAGTTGATGGCAAGATTGGGACAGTACTATAGATGGAAGAGTTTTAAGATGAGGATCATCTGGTTCTTCTAATTATGAGACATTTCATAGGGTTAAACATTTACAAAAAAAATGTTGTAATAAAGCATTCAGTATAATTAGATTAGAATATTTCTTTTGGAATGAAAACTTACATGTACATTTTCCATTTTGAAATTGTCAACATTTCAATATCTCAATAAAGATATCAAAAGTTCCAAAAAATGTTGGCCTTTAACAGAAGAATGACTGGGACTTTTGCCAGTGTTGTGGTTTGATGTATTTAGCAAGATTCTTTAGCCTATTGCATATTCTGTAACTTCACTAAGCTAATTAATAACATTTGGATATTTGTAATTGGTACTATTACTTAAGATTATATACCATTTTTTTTAGATAATCCAAAATCAAGAGGGATTTATTTTAAACCATGATAAAGGCAGTAGAAAAGTACTGGTCTGGATCAGGGAATCAGGAAATCCAAATTCTAGACCAAATTCCACAATTGGATAGATATGTGACCTTGAGAATTAATTATAACTCATGCTTGCATTCAATTCAAGGAACATTTATTAAGTGTTTACCATGTCCTGTATAAGGCACTGTTCCTACCTGCTGGGGAATTGTGTTCAAACAGCACCAGCTACAATGGGGCTGGGTATCAAAAGTCATTCCTGAAGGTTATTCCAAGCTCATCAGTACATTAATGCTGGAGTGACTGAAAACCAGTCAGAGCCTCCATATGAATTTCATTCATAAGAATAGATAGATAGATACATACATACATACATATACATACATACATACATACATACATACATAGATAAAAGAATAAACTCTAAGGCAGGGAATGGACCAAGGCCCATTTGCATAGGGCTGTATGTTTTCCTTAGAGGAAGAGGGTTCAAGGACTCATCCCTTATGGCACTGTTTGTCACCATACACTATTATTAATGGAGTCAAAATAAGAGAGAGACAGACAGAGAGAACGACAGAGAGACAGAGACACAGAGAGACAGAGACAGAGGAAAACAGATCAACCAAGAGAGCTTGTGTTCCTTCTGATCAATTCTGTGAGGTAAATAGAAATAGTTCAAATTATTATCCCCAATTAACAGATAAAAAATTGAGGCTCAGAGATTTTTAGATGAGCTGATGATCACAGGGACTATTAAGTGTCAGGACTGGACCTAGAATTCAGGTCATCTGACTCCAAGTCCAGTGATCTTTTGACTGCTTCTCCAAAGCATCACAACATCCCTGGATTCCATCTGCAACACTGGTAAACTGACACTTAGATTAAATGGTCTTTAAAGTCCGTTCTTGCTTTAATATACTTCAACCATACAGCTTTAACTCTTTGGTTATCTCCTTCAATTAAATTGCTTATCTCAGTAAAATGGTTAGCTTTCCTGTTATAGTTCCTGACATTTGTCCATATCCTGTGAGGATTAAAAAAAAAAATGAGGCAATCATACCTCTGTGTAATAAGTCATCCAAACTATTCTCTCTCTCTCTCTCTCTCTCTCTCTCTCTCTCTCTCTCTCTCTCTCTCTCTCTCTCTCTCTCTCTCTCTCTCTTTCTCTCCCTCTCTCTCTCTCTCTTTCTCTCCCTTTCCACCAGAGTTATTCACTAACAAATACAAAAGAGATGGTAGCTTTGGAAATACTGGCAAGCATCAATTTCTTCTTGGTGATCCTTCAGCTCAAAAGAAAAATATCATGAAAAAGAAAACATTTAAGGCCATTTTACTCCTATTTTGTGGCAGGAATCACCAACTCAAATGTTAAAGTGACCAGACTCTTGAAGAAAAAATAAACATCATTTCAAGGTAGATACTGGAACCAAGATATAGTTTTGGATGGATGCTGAAAGGTACATGAGTCATCCTAAAAATATATCCATAAACCTACCAAAGAAGAGCTTGCAGTCATTTATTTTAATGGGAACAATTGGGACCCCACAGGAAGAAAGCTCACAGGGTAGCTCCTGAACTACACCGGCCCTCGCCTGACTTTCTCATACATAATTCCTCCAAGGAGCACTCCTACTCATGTTTTCTTGGAGACGAAGAGAGGTTCTGTTCTGCCAGCCCCTAGGGCTCAGCCAGAAAGCCCTTCTGCCAGAAAAAAAAAATGTGTTGGCTGATCATTTTTCTGGCACTATTATTCTGCTACTTATTTGAGTTTGTCAAATATGAGGATGGGTAGGCCAGCAAAGGAAATATCCTCATGTGACAGTCTTAAGAGAAAAAAAATAAATACACGTGCACGCACATACACACACACACACACACACACACACACACACACACACACATACATATGTTAGTTAAATTTAACAAACACTTATTAAATGACTACTATGTATAAAACATTGTGTTTGGCACTGAAAAAAATGAAATGGTCCTTGCCTTCAAGAAGTTTATATTATTATGGGAGGATGAGAATATTATGTATGCTTGCCCTCAAAATAAAAGTAATTTAATGCAAAACATATATGAGGTAATACAGAGTAATATCAAGAAGGAGGAAGTGTTAATAATTAGGCAGATTAGGAAATGCCTCAAATATGATGAGGTACCAGAGTTGTGCATTTAAAGAATCTAAGAATTCTAGGAGGCTTGGGTCAGAGAGATGTTAGAAATTAAGAATCAGTAGTAATGTTCAAATACCATATTAGCATTAGTTAGATTTCCATGTAATAACACAGGTGCCTATCATTCTCTCTTTCATTATCTTTTCTCATATTGTCCTTGTAACATCACCTAAAAGGTATTGGATTTATATTATTCTTCAGCATGCATGAATTGACTTTATGAAAATGTAGTGAGTGGGGCCCATCTTTTAGATAACAAATAATTAATGTCATATCTAATTAACCTGTGAAACTGGAAGCCAAAGGATGCCATCAAGACAAATAGATTAGTAAGGTTTCTAAAAGCAAAATCAAAGAAGATTTACACAAAATAAGACTAGTATCTACAATGATGCTAGGTATAGTAAACTCACAGGTTAAGTGGAGGATTTTTAGTAAAGAGCTGGAATATGCAAGATTTTTTTGAATATGGACAGGCTTTGGAAGTAAGATGTAGGTTTCTGAAGTGAATTATTGCCAAGTGTTAAAAACAATTCAGTATTTACTGTTGGCCTTTCAGAAAAGTAGCTAAGGGCTCATTTTATGTGTTGAGTTATTAATATTACATGAAACAACAAATTGGCATCATAACTAAATACAGACATTGGATGGTTATCATAAAAAAGAATATTGAAATTCTGAGCATGTGGGTTAGGTTTTCACTGACAAATGTGTTATTCTGCAGGATGTTAAATTAGTCGTTACCATTTTCTGGTCTATGACTCCTCAGTCTTAATTTGAAATGTCATCATTACATTAATCTTATGTATTGCAATTTTGGGGAAGATTCAATTTACTAGAATGAGAGCCCATTGAGGGGGTGTTTGTTTGTTTGTTTGTTAATTATAAATATTTCACTGATCCCAAGAGAAGGACAGATAATGGTTGCAGAAATTCATAGAATGCAGAACTTTTGCAACATTTCATACTCAAGGCAAACAAGATAATGGATACCCCATTCCCCATTTTTGACTTTTCTTGTAGATTGACAAAAAAAAAATTATTGAACGCTCAGTGTTCCAATACTGTGAAACTGAGATGCAGTATGGTTGCAAATGATAAAGGAAAACTGGCATCACTAAGAACAAAATGCCAATACAAAAAGCGGTCTGCCAGTACCAATTATTCTGATTTCAGGACAGCCACTCCCTGAGCAGCCTGACATTTCTTTCAATGATTTCCAAAGACTTACAACCCTGTGTCATTCTGTCCAATTCTCTATGTCCCAGTGTGGTAGTTAAAAGGTTGTATCGTAAAGAGAGAAACAAACCAACTGAGTCTCATGGGATAGCTTGTTTTCACTTTTGTGGGGTCATGACAGATCCAGGGTTGGGAACTCAGTTTAACAGTCTCAGAAATTCAATTTTGTCCGTTCATACAATGTAAACCAACTCACAAGACACTGTATGTCAGACCACAATATCAATTTACTAATTTGTCACTGGGTGGTAAGGGAAGGATATATCTTTTTAAAGACCCAGAATATGTTCACTATCCAGGGGTCCACCCTTCACCTTCTGATCAAAGTCCTTGAAAAATCAAATAGCTCATCAGAAGTTTGCTTACTGAAAATAGTCAGAGCCAAAAGACCTGCATGTTATCAATGGTTATTTAATCCCAATTGTGATAGAGGTTAGAAACTAAAGATAAGGAAGTTTTTGACAGATATTAGGGACTAGAGATAGGCCAAGTAGGTAGTCAGCTAGGATGCAACCTAAAGATAGTCACAGAAAGAGGACAAAAATTTAAGACTGCTGTCTTTTAACAACAGAAAATTCTGCTTTCCATGGCTCCTGGGTTGTTTATTTTCTTATAAGCCAAGTTACACATGCTAATAGTGAAGGCTGAAGTCTGCAGCAAACAGAAAGGCAGGGATTCAAATTGTCAAACCTTGCCCAGGGCACACAATGTCTTGTCCAGGCTCCATTTGTAAGATACAGTATCTGCCTCCCATGGAAAGTACTAGATAAATACTGACAAGGTCTAATTCTCTGACTTTCCTTTTTCTATACTCTTTATCAGTTCATTCACTAAATCCTCTGTCCTTACAGCACTCCCTGGCAGAGGGCTCCTCTTTTTGAGGATTATAGCTTATCTGACATTAGTTACATTTTAAACTGATGCCTTCCTTTTTGAAGGAACTCCCAAGGTAGGACTCTTTCTGAGACTTAGGAAAGTGGATGTTTTATCAGCCACTTATCCCTGGAGGAAGCCTACTTCTCCAGATGACCAAGCTTATTGATTTTATGTTGATACTTTGTCAGATTCCATTTCAGTGGGTACCATTTTCTGACCTTATCACCAAATAATGGAGGGGCCTTTGGAAAATGTTGCTCCATATTCACTCTCTATACTCACCTTGTTATGTCTCCTTCCATGTTTCCTACATCTCAGGAAATAGCATCACACTATAACAATAACTGAAATAAATTAAAGTACTTGCCCTATTTAATCACATTTGAACCTCAGAACAGCTTGTATATGAGGCAGGGCTATAGGCATTATTATCCCCATTTTACAGATGAGGAAACTGAGGCCCAGAAAGTTTAAGTAACTTGCCCACAGTCATTCAGCTATTGACAGAGTTGGGATTTGAATCCAGTAGGTATTCCTTGCTCTATGCCCAGACCTCTATCTGCTATATGGTGCAAATTTTCTAATTGTAAATAGTGATACACATGCACGTATATACGTACACATGTGCATGTTCACGAGAGTTTCAATGTGTTCTCGTCCATAGCCTGAGTCTTTGCCTGTCCTAAATTAGGTCTAACTCAAATATATGTATATATTTGGAAGAATTGTTATCATACATTAAATTCATATATCACTTTGTAATTTATAAAGCTCTTTCACATACATTGCTTCCACTTATCCCCACAAAAACCTTGTGAACATAAACATTATCATCTACATTTTAGAGATGAGGAAATAAACTTAGAAAGGATGAAACGTGGTCCTACCCAAATAGCTAGAAAATGACTCGTTATAGATACAAACTCATCTCTTCTAATTACATTTGATTATATTAATACGTTATTAGCATGAAAAAAGTTAATGAAACTTCCAAATGAATGTTTTAAACCCCAAGAAGAAGCTTAGGGATTGGGTGTTATCTGAATAACTACCCTCGAGCACTTGGCATTCTGCAACGTTTAACACAAATTTCAATAAGTAGACAAGTTATTCCACCCCCAGGAACCTAAACTCCCCAGTCCTAAGAAGTTTAAATATTATCCTTATGCTTTTCCCATTAAACCTTATTGTTCAGGAAGATTGTGAGTAGATATGAATATTGTTATAGGGGAAATCATCATATAAGCATATCTTGCTTTACCCATGAGATATATTCCTGAAAATCTGAGTGTAAATTAAATCACATTTCAAATGTACGAAGGGAACTGGTTAGTTTAAGGAACCTTCTGGGGAAACTTTTGGTAAGACAAATATTTCCGTTTTGCAAATCCTTGTTTTCATGTATTAGATTTATTCAAACCTAGCTATATTAATATCATCTTTTGAGACACAAGTGAAACTTGGAAGTGAAAATATTTTCACTGTCTTTTTTAAGGCTTCTAATAACCTTATTTTTAACTTGTCAGTGGCTAAGCATTTAACTTAATGCTAATATCTCTGATGGCATTTACTTGAAAAGTACCATAACATAACATTGATTCATAATTAAATATTACAGGTTTCAAAGCAATTTTTCTTTTTTTTTTTTTGAAGTTGGGATTTTAGCCCAAACTTTATTTTTTTAGATTTAATTTATTTATTTATTTTTAGTCTTCAACATTGACTTCCATGAGATTTGAGTTCCAAATTTGGTCACCCTCACTCCACTCCCTCCTTCCCAAGATGGTGGGCAATCTGATATAGCCTATACATGTACAATCATATTAAACTTATTTCCACATTAGTCACATTGTAAAGAAGAATTCAAACCAAAGGGGAAAAAACACAAGAAAGAAGAAACACAACAAAAAGAGAGAGAGAAAAAAAAATAATATGCTTCAATCTGCATTCAGACTCCATAGTTTTTTCTCTAAATGTGGATTGCATTTTCCATCACAAGTCTTTTGGAATTGTCTTAGATCCTTGTATTGCTGAGAAAAGTTAATTCTATTAAAGTTGATCATCACATAATGTTGTTGTTACTGTGTACAATCTTCTCCTGGTTCTGCTCACTTTACTCAGCATCAGTTCATGTAAGTCTTTCCAGATTTCTCTGAAGTCCAATTGTTTATCATTTCTTATGAAACAATAGCGTTCCTTACAATCACATAGTCTATTCAATGTCAACGCTTGCTATGAGGGTGCACCCACAAAGTTTTATTGCATTTGGGTAAATGGAAGACAGTGTTGGTAAAGAGGCCATGACATGTACAAGTCTTCAGTCATAAGTGACCACTGCTGTGCTGCTTCTAATTCCATTCCTCCCTGGGACTCCCAGCCAAGTCTGGTAGTCTGAGCCTATTCTAGCATTAAAGTCACCCAGAATTATAAGCTTGTCCTCTTTTGGCACATCGATGATAAGGATCTCTAGGTCTTCATAAAATTTTTCTTTGATCTCATCAGGTTCATCATGGTGGGAGCATAGACATTGTCATCAACCCACCACTCACTCCTCTTGGTAGGCATACAAGCTTGTTGACTACATTAGTTTTGATTGCAAAATCTACACCAGTTTCATGGCACTCCCCTTCACTGCGGCCACTCCAGAAAAAGCATGTATCCAGCTCCAACTTCAGTAAGCTAGCCTTCATTTGCCAGCCTTTTTTTTTTTTATTAGGGTTGCTATCTAAACGCGATGCCTGCTGAGTTCTCTTGCAACAAGAGCCATTCTTCTTTCAGGTCAACTGGATTTTGTGTTACATATAAGCATGTGCATATTCCATGTACCAGTGAGAGTGGAATCTTCTTCCCAGATGTTTTTGTACATTTTTCGCACCTGTTTTCACCACAAGGTGGGATCCGTGCCTGCCGCAGTAATCAGGCCAGGGTTGGATAAGCAGACAATTTTTAGGGCACCTTTTCTAGCCCCTTACTCACACCAGGAGGTGAGCAGTGCAATCTTTAAAAGGCTGCTCAGACACCCAGGGGGCTGCCAAATCCCACCACTGCTTCCAGTGAGAAGACCACCCTATGGCCTGGGCAACTTATGTGCAGGGCCAGTACTACAGCAGCACCTGCTGCTTCATCACTTGTCTGTTGCCACAGGACTATGAGATAGGTAAAAATGGTAAAATGCTATGCGTGATGTCTTTCAATTCATGCATAAATTCCTTTAAGTGAGGCAGATTTTCACAAAGTCATTGGCCTCACTCCTTCCTCTGGAGTCATCACAGTCCAGTCACAGGACAGAGTCAAGATGACTAGTGATGGCTCAAGATGCAGTGGATGACTTTGATGTCTTCAATGTTGAACCAAGCTCTCGGCACTCCATAGTGCCTGCTTCAGCTGCCTTCTTGGCCATTGGAAGTTTTCACATGCTTGGGGTAGACACCCCTTAAGTCACCAATGGGTTTGAGACCTCTCAGTTACCCTCAACCTGTTTTAGCCAATCTATAGAAAAGGTTTACCCAGGTGTAGCTGTAGGGTACGCTATAGCTTCTTGGAGCCACAGGTGAGAGTTAGGTGGAACAGGTGGACACCAAAGGTGAAAAGCAGTCCTAAAAAGGGCTCAGCAGCCCTCATATCAAAGATACTGGTCTTGCCTGAACACACCCTACACCCTGGGGTGAGAAGATAAGGTACCAGGGATAGGGGAAAAAAGAGAGGTTGAGAAAGAAAACAGTGAGTAAAAGTAAGATGGAGGGAAATTCAAGAATAATAATTATAAGTTCAAATGTGAATGAGATGTTAATAGCAGTTCTCTTTGTGGTGGCAAGGAACTGGAAATTGCAGGAATCCCCATCAATTGGGGAATGGCTGAACAAGTTGTGGTATATGGTTGTGATGGAATGCTACTGTGCTATAAGAAATGATGATTGGGGGCAAGGCAGCTAGGCAGCGCAGTGGATAGAGCACTGGCCCTGGAGTCAGAAGGACCTGAGTTCAAATCCAGCCTCAGACACATAACACTTACCAGCTGTGTGACCCTGGGCAAGTCACTTAACCCCATTGCCTAGCCAAAAGAAAAAAGATGACCAGTGGTCTTTAGAATGGAGCAATGAACAAGTGATGATGCATCCAATTTAAGGTGGTGCCCATTGATAAAAAAAACATATCTATTTCTGATATTGAACCACTTGATAGTGCCAAAGACTTTTATAATAAGAATTTTCTTTTCTGGGTCTTCAGTAGCTGTGGATATAGACAAGAGGAATACATAAGAGGGTAGACTGCAGCAACTGTAGGTTAAATTAACAAGGCACATCACCATAAGGTTTGATCCCCTGGATGATGGCTGTGGGGCTAAACTGGTAGCAAAGGTGGTAGTCTAGGATCAATACTATTCCTGAGACTTTGGGGCTTACTTGCCCATCAGTGGCAATAGGGTAGTGGTTGGTGGTGATGACACCCCTATCCTCCTTGGATTATTCCCCTGGATGATGAGTATGGAGAACAGATTGGAAATAGAACTGTTGGACAAGGGGGCACTGCTCTTCTCAAGGTTCTCAAACCTTAAACCCTGGACTGTCTTTTGCAGTGACTGAGGGGAGGTTAAGCTAGGGACTATGGTTTGACCCACCTCATACATGAACCCTCCTACCTCTCCCTCAGGATGCCTTAGTATCTGTTATGTTCAAACTATTACCCAATTTGGCTAGGGTGCAAAGCACATGAAAGGTAAGAGAAAACTAAAAGACTGTGTAAAATGAGAGTGGAAAAAGTAGGTTGGAGTCATAATGTAGAGATTAACTTCATGGAGCAATGGTGTTTGGATAGTATACCTTTACTATCTTGTGGGAAGATATAGAATTTTAATGTTAAAAAGGGAGCTAAATGTTTGAAAAGGATGCCAACCACTGCTATGTGTCGCTGAGCACATTGCCTTGAACGCATGAGTCACTCTATGACTATTTTTTGAATGAGTTCTTTTCCCGTTAAATAACTAAAAGCAATCATCTATAGTTTTCAATAACATCCTCTCCAGAAACTCTGAGTATAGTCAGGCTGAATCTTTAGGACTGCTGCAACGATGGTCTCATTCCTTTTTATTTTGTTTGTTATTGTTGTTGTCGAGTCATTTCACTCACATCCCACTCTGTGTGACCTAATTTGGGATTTTCTTGGCTAAGATACTATAGTGGTTTGCCATTTCCTTCTCCAGTTCATTTTACAGACGGGGAACTGAGACAAACAGAGGTTAGAGGACTTGCCCAGGGCCACACAGCTAGTAAGTGTCAGAGGCCAAATTTGAACTCAGTTCCTCCTGACTCCAGGGCCAACACTTTATCCACTGTCCCACCTAGTTTCCCCTTCTTTTTTATGTTTTTCCAATAGCTAAATATTCTCATGGACTTTAACTGTGTCTAGTGGTAAGTACCATTGAGTAAAAGGTAAGCTTTCTCCCAAGCAAAACCTCTGTGAAAAAAAATTTTATGTATATATTTATATATTTACACATAGTTATATATAATTATACATAGTCATATACATATAGTCACATGCATACATATATATGTACATACACACACATACACACACACATATATATAATATGTAAAAAATGGGATAAAATTAAAATGAACAGGGCCTAGTAGGAGCCTTAGGGCCTTGAAAGAAGGGATGTAAACAGGTCTTAGGGCTTAAATTTGGTGGTATCCTTTTGTTTTCTAGAACCTGGATATTTACTCTGCTTTATATCATTGAGGTTACTAAACGTTTGCCCTCCAAATTCTTGGAGTGTGTTTTTATACCTTTTACAATTTTTTTCTGTCACTTGGAAGACTCAGCATGCCATTTCTTCCATAAAATTATAATTTTATTGTTAAAGAATTAGAGAATTAGAAATATAATTGTATTTACACAAATTATTTATTCATTAATTTATTCATTTATTCATTTGTTTAAAGCCTAAGCATAGCACCATGTGATATATCCGAATAGAACTCATTATCCCCAGACCTACCCCTATTATAAATTTCATTATTTCCTCATCTCACCATCATCTTTACTAGCTACCTGGTTCACAAACTATGTTATCCTCAATTCTTCACTCTCTCACCCCAATTACCTACCTAATCAGTTGCCAAATGTTGCCATTTCCACTTCTGTGACACTCCTCATGTACATCTTTTTCTCTATTTACACAGCCACCACCTTAGTTCAAGCCTTAATCAACTCTTGCTTGTACTACCATAGTGATCTCCTCATCTCCCTGCCTCAAGTTTCTTCCCACTCTAATCTAACATACACAAAGCTGACAAAATGATTTTCCTTAATCTAGCCATGTCATTACCCTACTCAACAAAGTCCATTGGTTTCCTTTTAGTTTATATTCTATGGTAAATACATAAACATTTTTTGTCTTTTAAAGTCCATCACAACCTGGCTTCAACCTGACTTTCCAGCCTTGTATATTATACCTCTTCCCATACATGTCACTTCAGTCAAACTGGTCTTCTTACTATACCTCATACATGTCACACCACCTCCTATTTTCATGAGAGTTTTCTATTATCTGGCTCTCATTCCTGGGATGTTCTCCTTTTTCATCTCTACCTTATGGAATATCTTACTTCTCTCAAGACTCAGTATAAGCGTAGCCTTTATATAAATCCTTGTCCACCCAACTGTCAGCAGTTGCTTGAAAGCAGAAATCATGTCCCTTCAAGTTTTTTTTTCCTTCCAGGCTAAAGGTTACTACCCTTACAAAGAGATTTTTGAGAAGATAAATATTTTTTTCAGTCTGATTCCATGAGATTACTGCTTCAAATATACCACAGTGCTTAGATACCATAGATTAGGTAAACACACTTAGGTTCTTTTTTGATCTTATGTCATAGTCATTCATTCTCTCTGATGGCAAAGGCCATAATGGTAAAGTGTGTACAGTTAGATCAATGCACATTAAAAGCAGCTAGGCCAAATAGTAACAAAGGCTATATGTTATAGTCTGTTTACTAAGGTAGAAACAGTCTGTCAGTTTCAGGTCACGGGGATATCAATTAGTCAGAGCAATATTGGTGCTTTAAGCACACCTCGAGAGGTGGTCTCACAGCTACAGAGAAGTAGGGACAGGATATATTATAATCTTTAAAATCCTGAGCCTGTTCAGTCTTCATTCTTTTGAGGTGTGATTGGATCATTCATTGCTTCTCCATCAAGAGAATGGTCTGGTTCATAAACAGCCTACATTGACAGGATATAGCTTCATATTTGGCTCACAATTTATCTATATAACTTAGACAACAAATGTTTAGCCAGCTGTACAGTTTCAACATAGTCTGTGGAAATGTTTGAGACTGAACTTCAATTTTAGATGTTGTTTGCTCCCTTCCTTCCCTCAAATTGACCTTTGCCTAATCTTATTTAATTTACATTTTTTAGTATTTTATTTTGGCAGTGGCAATTGTAGTCCCTGAATCTATTGGTCCTTAGATGTTGTCAAATCATATTTCTCAAACTAAGATAGTGTCCATTTCATTTATTTATGGGAGTAGAGTCAAACAGACGATGGATGGTGCTCTTTTGAGAACTAGAAGGAACTTAAGAGGCCATTCAGGACATTTAGGACAACTCTGTCATTTGAGATCCAGAGAAGTTAGATTTGGCAAAGTTCACATAGCTAGTAAGTGACAGAAACAGAATTTGAACCCAACCCTTGTCACTCCAAAAGTAAAGGAGAAATTAAGACACATGGTAACAGTTTAAGCTTCCACAGAGGCTATTACTATTTTCATGGGGCTAGAGGGACCATATATCAGTCAAGGGTATCAGTTACACATAAGTAAACAATTTAAGAATCATATGAAATCACATTTGATTAAGCATTAGAGTTTTAAAATAGTGAGTATTCATGAAGAAGATGGTTGATTAGTTGTCATGGATCATAGGATCATAAATTTAAAGTTAGGAGGGACATGAGAGGTCATTTGATCCAAATCTCTCATTCTGAAAAATAAGGCAATTGAGGCACTGAAATATTAAGTTGCCTTGCCCAAATTCATATAAGAAATAAGTGGAAAAGTCAGGATTTGAACTCCAATCTTCTGACTCCAAATCCACATTCTTTCCATTGAACCACTATGTTTTTTCACAGAATGGATGTCATAAAGTGAATTTATAAATGGATGAGGAGCTGGATTAGAAGAGTCTTCCATTTCTGTGCTAGGAATACCATAGATAGTAAGTGGTGCAGGAGACCATATTAGGAAGAAGCCATTCATTGTGGTCTAAAAAAAAAAAAAAAGGAAAGACCTTGTGGGGGAGGAGAAAATTTGAAGGATATAGCATATGAATCCAATAAAATTCCATTTACCAAATATTTCTAAATTTATAACTATATGTAAGGCACCAGAGTTAGTGAAGAGGAAGAATCAAAATACAAGTTGCCTAACTTCAGTTTATGACATTATTTCAAAATGCTGTGCTAAGTAAAAAGATCAAAGAGCTCAAATGCTGAACAGTGGAGATTAGACATGCAAGGAAATGATGATAATATAAGGAAGTATATGAGAAGTACAAAGAGATGGTCAAAAAGTGTTATATGAAATTCAGAGATGAGAGTTAATTTCCAGCTAAGGTAGAAGAGGGAGGTAACATGGAATAGTGGAAAAAGCGCAGTACTTGGAGGGCTAAAGTTAAGAGTCACAGGTCCTGAGTTCAAATCTCAATATTGCCACCTGTTTGAATTTAGGAAAGTCACTTATTTCTATGCCTCAGTTTTCCAATGTGCAAAATGAGGGGGTGGGACTAGATATGGGGCTCTTAGGTTCCTTCCAACTCTAGAGTTATCTTATTTCAGGAGAAAGTGGTCTTGAAATTTGATCTTGAAGGAATGGCAGAGTTAGGTGAAGGAAGAATGGGGAGATGGCCATTCTGTCATATGAGCAAGCATGAAAAAAAAAATATATAAAAACAATAAAAGTTTGGATAAGAAAATGGGGACAACAAATAATACAATTTGGGTAGAGTATATGGAGAAGAGTAGTGTGAGACAGTGCTAGAAAGGTAGACTGGAGCCAGATTTGGAAGCTCAGGATACAAAGCAAAATTGTATGATCAAGGGAATGAATTAGAAAGATCAATTTAGCTGTAGTACATTAGTTGGATTAAAAAATAAGCAGGGCATAGAGACAAGAAGACCAATCAGAACATGAAAATAGTTCAGATGACAGATAATGGGGATGTGAACTAGTGATATTATGGTGGGAACAGAAAGGACATGTATGTGAGAGATATTGAGGAGTAAAACTAACAGGATTGACAAATAACTGGATATCAGTGTGAGAGAGGAGTAACTAAGGCTGTGAAACCAAGACCTTGTCCTCAGGACATAAAAACTTAAAGGACACTGGGTAACACTTGAATTACTGCAGCAGATAGCAACAACTACTCTTAACATCAAATTAAGAAGAATAACTAGTTAAAATAAGAAGTTACCGTATGTCCCCTACTTTCTGTCTCTTTGTTTCACCACAGCACCAACAATTCAGAGAAACTCATTTCTAGCCCAATCCTGCTCTTTCTCCTTCTCCTTCTAGCAGCAGCCTCCCCAATAAGCTTCGTGCTATTCTGGGAGTCTGTCATCTCCACTGTAGGGCAATCCCCTACAGTGTCTTTCCACCTTGTGTTCTAAGATTGCAGGTCTTTTTTTCCAATGACTCTTCCACTCCCAACTAACCAAAATGGTCTTTAAAAAGTTGTTTTGAGGGTGAATTTCATGTTGCCCTCCATGGTCCTTGTCTAGAACATCAAAATTACTAATTAGGTCTCTGAAGGAGAATATGTTTCTTGAATCTGAGCAACTCAGCACATAGTGGTGGCATCAATTGATACATTGGATGCCATCAACGGAAATAAAAATGGTAGGGGGAGGGACAGGGTTTGAGATGTGGGCAAAGTCATTAATTCAGTTTTGAATATATTAAGTTTGACTACTAGGAGGGATTCAGGCAGAAATATCCAGGATGAGTTAGAAGTATGAGGCTAAAGATCCGGGGAAAGATCAGTTAGAGATCTGGTATTGGTAGTTATTCACTAGAGGTAATAATTGAGGTCATGGAAACAAATAAGATTGCCCAGACAGTGAGAAAAGAGGGAGAAGAAAAGATGGCTGAGGACAGAGGCAACTACATGTATGCAATGGGAGAATACAGAAGATAATAATGAGTAGAGCAAGGAGAAATTGAAAAGGTCGGAGGCAAGCCACAACCCCTAGAATCCCCAAATTGGAAGAAAATCTAAAGGATATTGAGTCCACTAAACTCATCTTCAACATAGGACAGGTGGTCCTTGGTATCTCTGATTCTAGTGTTTCTATCCAGATGCAAAATAATCCCTATTGTTATGCTCTTAGGATAAAATACAAATTCCTCAGTCTGGCACTGAGGGCTCTTTCTCCCTGCTGTGTCTCTAATTTGCCTTTGGAACCTCATTCACATTACTCCTCTTTATGCATTTCATGTTTTGCTTCAAAGCAAACTATTAGTTGTTCCCCTGCAATCAATGTTCCATATTCTTTCTCCAAAATTCACATAAGCCATTCCCTATGCTTAAATTCACACTCCTTATCTTCATATTTCAAAACTTTCCCCTTTCTTCAGGGTACAATCCAAATGCCATCACCACCACATGTCCTTCCTTGATCTGCACATCCTTCTCAGATTGCCTGGTGTTCCATGGATCTGTGTAAATGTTCTTGCCTTCTAGTAGGAAATAAATTTCTTGATGGCAGGCACTAGTCTTTTGGCTCCCTAGCCTAACCTATCACCTTATAAAATAGGCACTTAATATATGTTCATTGAATTGAACTAAATTTTGACTTTTTTTTTTCTTTCTCTAACTTTCCCTCCTTGGTACTAGCTCTCCCTCCTCGGGGTCAAGGGGAACAAGGGTAAGCTGTCTTCCACATTGTCAACCTTCAAATATTTGAAAAAAGCTAACCTCACCTGACTCACAAGTTTTCTCTTCTCTAAACAAAATATCCCCAGTTTCCTTCAGCTGATGGCATAGTTTAAAAATTGTTACACCACCCTGGTTATGCACATCTGGACATGCTTCAGTTTATGGAGATCCTTCTCAAAATTTGATCCACAGTATTGAATGTGAGAAAAGTGATTATTTTTTTCTATTATATTAATAACCAATAATTTAATTAGGATTGAGGTTTTTCCTTTCTATTTTCTTATTCAAGAACCAGTCCCTATAGATCATTCAGTCAGTCTCTGAAGGGCATGGCTGATAGATGAGATTGGCCTAATCCTTCTGGTACATGCTCCATGATCTTGGGCCGTGCTCCACCCAACTGAGTGGCCTTATTTTTGTTTACTATGTAAACAGAATGTAATCTAGGTGCATTCTAGCCCTAAGGCATTGAGTCCATGCCCTTGCACCCCTCCATTGCAGTCTAGGGGAACTCATGTCATGAAGGAGAAAATCAACCAGAGTGGTCTGGGTCGAGGATTCCTTTGTCCAGAGCTGGAGGCAGCTGAGTGTCACGATCAAGTTCTCAGTACAAAGAGCTGAACACATTTAGCCCACTTTCTCATTAATATGTTACCCCCAAATTCACCATTCAGGGTTGATTTCCACCTGTCAAGAGCACACACATTTTTCAAAGATATTTAAGCATTAAGTGATCTCCTTGATTATGTCTTTGGTTACTGAGAGAAACTACTGACTGTGAATTTATTGATTATCAGTTAGCCTAATTAATAAATTATGTAACATAGTCATTCTTTTTTCTTTTCAATGTTCTTTTTTTGTCATAAATTGAACAAACACTGACAAACGTGAATGTTCCTAGACACAAAGAACAGAAAAAGAAGATTAGAGATGAAGCCATATATCAAAATCACATAGTTTCTTTTTTAAATACACATAAAATTCAACATATTTGCCTTAACACTACAGAGGTAGAATCAATAATCATTGTTCCTCATGTCTATTCTCTCATTTATGTATAACACAGGATTTTAGGTACACCCAATTCTAACATGGAGCCCACTAAAATCTCTATCACATGAATAGGTCAGTCTCCTTTGATTGGCTACCTGTGTTTTTAAAACTGATTAAGGATCTGTTCATTCTTTTTTCTTGTTGTCTTTTTGGCTATGTTCTTTTCATAACTCCTATCTGCTATTCCCAGTGAAAATTCCATGAACTGAACGAGTGAAAGGGGAAGGATTTCCTCCCCACTCTCATTGTTTTACCAAGCCTCTGAGAAATGGAGCCTGAAGTATTTGTTTTGATTCTGTGTTGTTTGTCCTCAGTTTCAGGTATCAGGAAGTGATCTTCATGGGATGGGGAGTCCAACCCATGGTGACCTTGGAGACAGGATTCTAGTCAGAGTGGTGCAGCCAGCCAGCTTGTCATGGAAACCCTGAGAAGCCAAGCATGCCTAGGACTCAAGCTTAAGCGGGATTCTCGGACTTGGAATTCAGAATGTGCTCTGTGGGAATTGAGCTAATCTGTGGACCTAACTCTCTTCCCCTCTCCAGAGACTGAGGCAGTACAAAAAGAGATGAAGGATTATAAGTCACACATGTTAGGGAGGAATAAGTTTGTATATTTTTTTTATCTTGATGTGAATATTCCATGTTAAAGGTCCTGTGTTACATATGATAAACCTTTAGGACAATCATTTATCCAAAAATCAAGGTCATCCTCAGTTTTTAGTAATATTACAAGGAAAAAAAAAGCAGAATTCCCCAAGCAATATTAGAAAATGGACCACATCTTTACTATCTTACAAACAACTAAAAGATGTAGAGAATATAATTACACTTATTGTGCATTAATCTTTGAAAAGTACTGGACTCAGTGAAACAAAGCACCACCTTATAGGGTTTTATGCTTTGTTTTCTTTTCTTTATCACAGTTTTCCCCATCCATACAACAAGATCGTTCAAGATTCCTTGGGAAACGTAATAATGGAAATGACTTTATTCAATGACTCTCTTTTAATAAGCATCAGGCAAGACATTAGACAGGGACGTAGGTACTGGCGAAGGGCTGGTTTTGTTTGTATGGGTTTTTTTTGTTTGTTTCTTTGTCTGTTTGCTTTGATTTTGTTTTGTTTTGTTTTAACCCAGCTCTGGTGCAGAGGACCCAGTTCAGAGTCCAGATCAAAGAAGAATTCCCCTTGGATGGTGAGATCCTCTAGTTTGTAGATGACACTGTGTTGATTTTATCAAGGTTCAGGACACTGCAGCACCTTCGGGAAGAGATTTGTAATCACTCAAAGCAGTCTGGCCTGTCCATGCACAGAATAAAGACAGAATGGATGAACAATGCATATTGCTCATATTTCCATATGCTTTTGGATATCAGTACTTTAGTGGTGTACATAGGGTGTCCAAAGTATGACGATTTGATACAGACAATCTAGATGCACAAGTTCATCCCAGAGTTGAAGAGAAGGAGAAGAGCAATCTGAATTGTTTTCAGGAAATTAAAAAGCTCTTTTTTTGATCCAAATGTTCCCATGAAAGCAAAAATCCAACTTTTCTACATTAAAATTTTCCAAGTATTGCTACATATCAGCAAGAAATGGAATAACAATTCCTCCAAAGAACTAAAAACAAGTATCATTCAGAAGACAATCAAGGCACATAGTAGTTTAAGCAAGATGTACTATTTTCTCAGAGTCTTCATTCTAAACCAGATCTGGAACCTGAGGGCCCTCAGAATGAATTCAACCAAGACATGGACCCAGTTTAAAAAAAAAAAAAAGATGAAACAAAAGTTTTCCTATGTTTGGTGATAAATAAAAGAAAACAATGACCACAAATGCTTCTTGGAAAAATAGGATTATTGTAGGTTGAATGATCTTTGCTTCTGAGCATGAAAAACATGGCTTATAATATGACTGTCTATAAGTTTGCTGTGAATCAATCTATTTCCTTACACTTGGTTTTCTGAGACCAGATAGCTCAACTAAAATGTTAATCCTATGGAAATTGCTTTGCTCTAGTCTTTGAAATTGTTAATATAATCCATTCTCTCTCCTTTGTCCCTTTTTTCTTCTTTTTGGGAGGTAGAAGGGGAGTGAATACTTTGTAGGAGGATACTTTGTATCCTCAACAATTAGCATAGTACCTTGCACTATGTTATCACATAATAAATACTTTTTGAATGAATGACTAGCCATTATTGTGTAAACCCAGTCCCAAAGTCCATTGGTATGGGACTCTTTCCTCATTTGTAGAGATGAATACCTTGCCCTATGTGAGGAGCAGGGTGGAATTGTTGAGAGTGGGAGAGTTCTGGTCTTCTTCAGTCATTTTTGAACTCCTCAAGCTGTGAATTGCTTCAAGCACTTCTGCCTTCCAGCTTTGAGAAAGAAGATGGAAGAGGCCAATCCCACTTCATGTTGCTGAAGGACCAAGAAGAAAGAGAGCAGAGTCGGCAGTCTCCTTCTAGAACTCTCTCTCTCTCTCTCTCTCTCTCTCTCTCTCTCTCTCTCTCTCTCTCTCTCTTGCTTGAGCTGAGTTACTTAATTACCAATGGGAGAATGTCTTCATTCCGTACTGTCTGGAATAGAATTTCCTGTGTACATCTCTTATTTCTATTTTTCTGTGATTTGGATAAATGGGTTTCTTTGCTGTTTGGTCATTTTGGAACTGCTGGGAAGAGAGTCAAGTCTTGGATATAAAGTTTGGAGTATCCCCTTTCCCCCAATAATGACAAAGCAATCAGAAGTTAGGCTGAACCAAATCATGTCACCTAGACTAATACTATGTAAGGGAGCAGATAGGAAGAATTCTAGCCCAGTACCTCTTCTCACTGAGGAAAGCAGAGTAGCCTCTGGCCCCAATCTCCTGCTTCCCTTCCTGGCAGGAATAAAAGTCTCCCTTGAAGAAGAATAGGGGGATAAGAGGCTAGAGATGTATATTCTGCCTCGCTTTGAGCCACACAGAAACACCCCCAAGCTACAGGTGGTGAAACAGACCTCAGCACACTTGGGGCCTGATTACATGTGAGGCTTCTCATTATAATTTTTCAGTCATTTTCAAATATAACTCATGGTCTAGGACCCTAAGTTCTGTGGTTGTAAGTACTGAGTTTGACCTCATAAGAAGCAACCAAAATAATATTTCTTTGGCTCATTTCACCCACATTGAGTGTTTCCTATGAAAAATCTTTACTATGACTCATGTCTAGGTCTCTACAGATGTTTGTTAAAGGGTACCCAGCTGCTTTGCAAATACTTCAATTAATAAGTAATAATAAGTAAAGGTTAGCCTTTATTTAACCCCATAGAATATTTACAAGGGATTAAGAGCAGACTCTAAAAAATCAATGCAATTATTCTTCCTTTCTGGTCCATCTCATCTTTTCCCCACGATCTTATGGGGGCATCTGTATTCACAGTGTTAGCCTGGGGTTTAGATTCCATAGTGAAGAGAAATGTACCTGGAGTTGTTAGATAACTCTCCAATATTTGAATGAGTCCTACTTTTAACCCAGGGATGTATATAGGCATCAAATATTATGGTACTGTCCCAAGTGCATGGACACCCCTAGAAAATAATGAACTTGAGGTTGTTGGGGTAGGCCAGTCCCTTTGTCACCCCTGGGAACCACAGATGGCCCCAGATGTATGAAAACTACCCTAGGGATCATAGAATCATTGATTTAAAGTTAACAAGAAACTTAGAAGTCATCAAATCCAATCTCTTCATTTTACCAGTGAGTGAATTAAAGTACTGAGAGTTTAACTGACTTGCCCAGAGTCACATAGCTAGTAAAATTTTGAGGTAGAACTTGAACGCATACTTTCCTGACTCCAAATCTAGTGCCCTATCCACTACACACTTCCACCTCTCTCTCTGACAACAAAATGAACTTGGGGTTGGTTACAAGACAGTTTTCTTCCTGATAGACTTGTACCACCCAGATAACTCACAGCTATAGTGATGGGCAGTCAGGTCTTCCATTCCCCTCTACTGAGGCTCCTTCCTTGACAGAACCTCCAACTCCTAGGGCCATCTGATCATCTTCCTTCTTCTCAGCAAGCGCTAATAAGGAATTTACCCTTCTACTTCTAGAACACTGGATTCTGAGATCCTCGTGTGTATAAGAGGTTGTGGCTCTTCAGTCATTCACCCTTCCTTCTATACACGCTTGAGTCTCAATCACGCGGCACCTTTACAAAAATAGACCATGTGCTAGGGTTCAGACAAACACCCACTTACCTATTGATTGAGTGGTTCCTATAAGTGTGAGTAAAGGTATTCCAGACAGGAGGCAGGCATATCTTAATCTGCCAGAGCTCTTTTCCTCAAGACCTGGAAACTTCAGCAATACAGGCAGCTTTTCAGTCTTTGAGGACCACTTATGGTTGAAGCCACCTCTGTTGTTACTCTTCCTTCCTTTCTTCCCCATTCTCTTCCACTCCACCTCTTCCATGAGGCTCTGATCTGAGGAGCAGTTCTGGGAACTTGGTCACTCCTTAGCCTAGGGCTTCTATGACCTTCTTCTAGACTGGTGCTTCCTCACATAGGCTGCTACTGCTTCTGCGTGGTAGAACACTGCTTTTGGGGGATTACGTGAACTGTTCTCCTCTTTCCTGCCTCTAAGAGGCCACTGCTCCCTGTAGGAGACTATAGTTGGCACTAGCCAGGTCAGGGAAAAATCAAGCAGACATTTTTTTTCTTTGAATCCTTTGGCCGCTTTGTTTTCTGTGATTTAGCCCACAGTATATGGCCCTGAGGTTCTACTCAGTATAGTTAAGGGGAAAATATGGTATTTTAGATTTTAAAAGGATAGACCTGGTCACAAACCTTCAAGCTCCATTACTTCCTCTTCAAGGCAGAATGTGGGACTAGGGGAACAGAGTTGGAAAATGCATTTTTAGCCAAGAAAATAAGGCTGAAAATGTTAATCTATATTTTCTAGCAGAACAGGTTAATTAAAAGATCTTTGTGCACTTTGTATTAAGTAAAATTTAGTTGTTGAAAAACAAACTTAGTTTCTTTATTTTTGATTAATAAAAATAATGTCTTTTGACAAATATTCATCTTTAAAATAATAAATGAAATTCCCCGTGTGCACATTTTAGTTAATGTAAATGTGTTGCACAAGATTATGATGGATCCCCTTTCCTGGGACTACAGGGCTGAAAGCATGTGTAACTGCAATATGGCATTACCACCGCATCTCTAAGGATGGGTTCTAGGAACTCTTGATATTCTACCATTGTTCCAGGTATGGTCATTTTTTAAAGCAAAAGGAAGGTATCTCTAAGGTTGGGAGAAGGAAATGGTCAGGTGGTTCCTAGTGTGTCTCTGCTAATGCATAGGTTTTCTCTCTCCCTGGATACCAAAACCTATTGTTAAGGATCTGCTTTCTTTTTTCTTTTTTTTTCTTTTTTTTTGGCTAGGCAGTAGGGTTAAGTGACTCGCCCAGGGTCACACAGCTAGTAAGTGTTATGTGTCGGAGGCCAGATTTTAACTCAGGTCCTCCTGAATCCAGGGTCAGTGCTCTATCCACTGCGCCACCTAGCTGCCCCAAGGATCTGCTTTCTGTCTTGATGAAGGAAGGAAGGAAGGAAGGGAGGGAGGGAGGGAGGGAGGGAGGATGGAGGAAAGAAAAAGTAAAGAAAAGATGTGTGTGTGTGTTCATGCACACGTGCACACCTGCATATTTGTGTCTAATAGCAGCTATCTCTAGGGGGCGGGGTGTTAAGGGAGAAAAAAAAGAAATGTTACATGATAACTTTATTATATATTTAAAAGGAATAGCAAGTTTTACATAATAGATTTGTGTAAAATCGTCTTTTTAAAAATTCTGCTGTTATGGAAATGCTTGTTTTATTTCATAATTTTAAAATAATACATATACGTATTTTTAAAGAAAAAAAAGAGAAAAAAGTTAAAGGGTCAAAACTGTGAGAAAGGTTATCTTTTGTAGATCTCACACACAAAAAAGTGACTCCTGACTCATGACACTCCAAACCAAACAATTCATCCCCCTTCAGTCCACACTGTCCAAGCCAATCAATCCATTCCCAGTCTATGCCACTTAAGGAGATGCCTTCAAATTCCATTAACATGCCCCATACTCTCCATGAGAGGATGCAAAGTCCAAAACCAAGATTCACCTCACTGTAACCTCAGCGATTTGATTAAGGAATTTTCCTGATAAGTCTCTAAGACCAAAACATTGCCAAAAAACATTGCCAGTGTGAACTGAGCAACCCGCTTGTCTGAGGCTACTTAAGCCCCGTTATCCATCTTCCCTTAACCTGGAGACAGCTATTCTAAGTTCACTCGTAGTAGTCCCAGGAATAGTTCAGCTTTTCAGAACGGAGGCAATGCATACTCCAATTAGAGCTGTTCCCACAGAATCACCCACCTTGACCCTGGACTACAAGAAACTGTTGAGTGAGGAAGATTATGACAGAAAATTTTCTTTCTCGAAATCTCCTGAGGCTGCTGATATTCTCTAGTAACAGCAGAAAGGCAGCACAAAGAGTGTAAGATAAATTGGTCCCCGGAATGGTTTTGCTTTTCTGAAACGCATTTGACTGCCGAGACTGTCACTAATGGGGTGGGGGGGGAGGAAGGGTATAGGGATGGATAAGTTTTACAAAAGTATAATGTTAATGAAGCGGAACAAGGCAAGATGTAGGGAAGAAGATAATACACCGTGTATGGTAGGTGGATTTAAAGTCACTGATGATGCAACAACCTAGTACTGGGGGAAGAATACTGGATTGGGAGGTCAAATGGTAAGAGTTCAAACCCCAGCTCTGCCACTCCCTACCTGTGTGGCCTTGGGGGATGGCATTCAATCTCCCTGGGCCTTTTCCTTATCTATAAAATAGACTCAGTATCCTCTAAGATCCCTTCTTTCCAGCTCTAAGTATCTAGTCTTATGATGAAAATAGTGCATTGTGAGAGTAGAAATGGACTATTTTAATAACAATAGTGAGCACATATATATCGTGCCTTAAAAATATGTGTCTCATTTGATCCTCACCACAACCCTGTGAGGTAGGTGCTATTATTATCCTCATTTTACAGTTGAGGAAACTGAGGCAGAGAGAGTTTAAATGACTTACCCACGGCCAGACAATAAATAAGTTTTGGAGGCTAGATTCAAACTCAGGTTTACCTGATTCCAGGCCCAGCGCTCTATACATTATCCCCCACTGTTGCCTCTTGAACGCTTTGGCAAAGGGGAGTTTACAAGGTTCGAAGTTATTTCATGTTTCTTTTACTCACAGGACAATTCCCGTAGTATTCCTTTTTGCACTAGATGTCAGAGTAGTATAATCAAAGGACCTAGGTTTAAATCCTGCCTCTGATCCTTTGTATATTTGTGACCTGGATTAAGCTATTAACTTTCCTGGGACTCATTTTCCTCATCTGTAAAATTAAGGAATTGCTCTAGATGGTCTCTTAGGTCCCTTCCAGCTCCAGAGCCATGATCTTATGTTCGTCACAGTGTTTTTGTTTTAGGCAATTGGGGTTAAGTGATTTGCCCAGGGTCACACAGCTAGCAAGTGTCAAGTGTCTGGTCTGAGGTCGGATTTGAATTCAGGCTCTCCTGACTTCAGGATCAGTGCTCTATCCACTGTGCCACCTAGCTGCCCCACACAGTGTGTTGTTGTTGAGTTATTTTCCAGTCACATCCTACTCTTCATGACCCCATTTGGAGTTTTTGTGGCAAAGATACTATAGTGGTTTGCCATTTCCTTCTCCAGCTCATTTTACAGATGAAGAAACTGAGGCAAACAGGGTTAAGTGACTTCCCCAGGGACACATAAATAATAAGTGTCTGAAGATAAGAGTCTGAGATAGCTGCCCCTATCTGACATTACACAACTCATTTCATTTCTCTGGGCCTCAGTTTTCTCATCTGAAAAGGGGCTGAATAGTATTAGTTTAACAAGATCCTTTCCAAGATTAAAATCTTGATCCTTGATCTACCATACCACAAGAGGAATATGAAAAAGACATTCCTTAAAGCTGTCTCCATAGCCCTACCTCATCATTTTGACTAATACATGAATAAAGAACTTAATACAATGTTTTATATGTAGAATACTCAGGAATGTTGAAGCTGTAAGATAACTCTGGGCCAAAAATTCCCAAAACTAAATTATACATTGTCTCTATAACATATGTGCATGATATGTTTACATATATACATATGTATGTGTGTGTGTGTGTGTGTGTGTGTATCTTCAATTTTCACCTAATTTAACCTGTAGAGACAGACCAAAAGTTGCGGATTTTTTTCCTCCAAAGAAGAGATTAAGACAGTTTTCCTAGGGTCAACAGGTATGAGTCTCTGCCTATATCATAATGGAACATCCAGATGAAAAGAGAAAAAAATTGTTTCCATACTGCTGAAATGTAGTGTTATTTATAAACCAAATGGATGATTGATTTTTTAAACTACTCTTCATTCATGTATTTGGGCAACAGACCATTCCTTTGTATTGCTGCTATTTCAGACACAATTTTTTTAACTTTTAATCTTTGGTTTGGCATTGGCCATATCAACCTAAGGAAGGTATATTCTCAGGCTTTTAGTCAACTAGCAAATGAGTTATCTATAAAATAACATTTAAATTAAGTAAAGGAGATTTGTCATTTCATGTTATTCCTTAAGGTTTATTTTAAAATGTGAATAGTTACCCCAGCTCTCAGTTTTCTTCAGTGGAGAATACATGCATTGGCTTTATTTCTTCAGTAGAATGAACATTATTTAGATCCTCACCAGAATTCTCTAAAACATGGTAAGATTTCAAAGTTTTCCCTTTACTAATGATCTCTGACTCACAAAGCATTTCGAGTTATAGCACGCCAGCTATTATGTGAACTTTCTGATATGCAGACACACTTCAATGATTTCAGTGAGAAACTGCAGTGAGATCACCACTGCTTTCTTACAGGTTCCTTGGAAATATGGCAACATTTCTGAGTATGTTACACACATACACACACACACACACACACATTCATATGTATATATCTATATGTATATATGTATCATATATCTATATGTATATACATATATATGTATCTTATATATGTATATGTGTATATGCATATACTTATATATGTATATACATATATATGTATCTTATAATTTTCTAAACATATTTTTCTTCGCTTCTCCCCACTAAAAATGGTCAAGAAAAACACAGTAATAAAATCCCTCTAATATATCCAATATCTTTTGAAGAAGGAAGTCATAGTGCTCCATGCTATAGCCCAAAAAGGAAGAGAAGGAGACTGTCTTCTTCAGTCCTATTTCCTTCATTTTTACTGACTAACACAGTTCTAGGAAATTCACTGATTTTTCTGGATGGCTCAATTATCTGCTTTAGAAAACACAATCCAACTACTAGGTAAATGCTCAGGACTTAAATCTGGTTATTTCACAGATTTCTATTTAACAGATATCTATCTGGTTCTTAGTAAAAGTGCTTAGAAAATGTGGAACTCTGATGTTAGAAGGTACTTCCTTTTTTTTTCCCCTTCCTTCCTTCCTTCCTTCTTTTAGAGTAGTGAAAGTCTGGGGGACGTAAATGCTATTGTAAGGACATTGAGGTATTTTGAAATGAAAGTCATTCCATTGAATGTCCATTACCACTACAGTCAAATTGAAATGATTTTTTTCATTTTTTTTTTTTTAACATTTAAAGCCCTTCACAACCTAACTCTAACTTCCATTTCCAGCCTTATTATACATTACTTCACTTGACGCACTCTAAGTTCCAGCCAAACTGCTGTTCCTGCCATGTGGAACTCTCTCTCCTGTTTCTATGCCTTTGCATAAACTGTCCCTTCTACCTGAAATACCCTCCTCTCCTTCGGATCTTAGGATCCCTAGTTTCCTTTAAGGTTTATATCAAGTTTCACCTTCTATATTTGGCCTGTCCTGACTTTCCTCTCAACTCCAACTTCATTATCTTATTTCTTTAATATATCGTATATGTGCTTAGAACACTCATAGTATTTAGAGTTAGATGGGACATTAGAAGCCACTGAATATAACTCACTCCTTTTATAAATAAGAAAACTGATGGGGCAGCTAGATGGTGTTGTGGTTAGAGCACTGGCCCAGAAGTCAGGAGGACCCAAGTTCAAATCCCCCCTCAGACAAAACACTTGACACTTACTAGCTGTGTGACCCTGGGCAAGTTACTTAATCCCAATTGCCTAAAAAAAAAACAAAAACAAAACAAAAAACCTGAGGTTGAGAAATTAAATGACTTGCCCAGAGTTACACCACCACTAAGTATCTAAGGCAGGCTTTGAACTCAAGTCTTCGTGCCTCAAGTTCAGCATTCAATTCACTTCACTACCTAAGCACCTTCTATGAACATATTGTCTCCAAAGACAGAATATGAGATCCTTAAAGACAAAACGTGTTTCACTTTGTCTTTTTCTTTATATCCCCAGAGCCTAGCACATAACTGAGACATAATAAATGCTTCCAATTGATGAAAGGGGTTTTGGTGAAGATACCAATTATTCCTGTTAGTAAAACTTTTTATTAATGATAATACATTTTTCCCTTTTTTAAATGAAAAAAGTTATATTGTTCCTAATGGGCAGTGACAGAACACTATCTAGGGAAAAAATCAATTGCATCACCTGAAGAGCTGATATAGTATTTAACTCATACATAACAGATGACTAATCAAAGCTAAGATCTGAAAATAACAATAAGTTTCCTGTCTCAGTCTTACTAAGTGTCTGACTTCAAACACCAGTCTCAAGCAAATATTTCAACTAATCCTCTATTTGGTGTTACCATTTGCATTTTGGCATATTTTCCATTAGTACAAAAGGCTTTCTAATTCCCTTCTCTACCAGAACATGCACAGGCAGGGTGGGGGAATGACTTTGCATCTTGAAGCAGAAATGGAAGACACTATGATAGTATTTACAATACTTGAATAAAGCCAGTTTGACACACTGGTAGTGGACTAACTATGGAAAGTCATTAGGAAAACCATTTTTCTTTTCTCAGAAATAGATCAAGGTCAATGAGAGACTTTAGAATGTTTTACTAAACCAGAAAGCAAAAGTGGATTCTGTCTTTCTCTCTAACCCTTGCTTATGCTTTCATGAACAAATCCGTGAGTTTTCATGTTTACCACAAAAAAAAACCCACCTTGAATCTTTTAACTCCATTTGGATAGCCATAGTTATAGCATCTTAAAATTGTAGAGAGACAACCTCAAATAAAGTTGATTCCAACATGAGTAGTCCCTGTTTCAAGAGTATTGACAATTTGTCACTGGAATATGTGTGTTTCCCAGAGCAGCTTGCTGTGAGAACAGTGTCTCTCCAGTTCTTGGCAGGTTACTAGGGAATACAGATCAGCCTCAGCTGTGAGTCAGCCAGGTGGCTGCTTTTACTCTATTAAGGGAACTGATGAATGAGACCTGCCTCACATCAGAAAGGATCAGCTTGTTCAGAGCTGCAAAAGCTAAGGTACAGAGGGCCAGTGGATTTGTTCTCATTGAATGTTTACCTAAATTATTGATAGCTATGTGAGATACAAAACAGCTGGTGATTCTGGGTTGTGATACTTTTTTCCCTTTCAGTTACAAGAGCTGCACAATAAATTTAAAGTTGGATAGGGGGTTTCTTTCATCTTTTATACTTGTGACAGGTGCCTTTTTGGCAGAACTGACCTTGGGTCACTTAAAATCAATTGCTAATAAATCTGTGTAATGCTCCATTCAAACATCCAGAAACTAAGTAGCATTTTAGGAATGATGTTCCCTTTGGCTTTGCTTTGGCTTGGCTCTGTGCACTTCTTTCCTTTTCTATTAAGGTTTTATAAGTTTACTAGATACAAAAAAAAAAAAGGCCTGACATGCAAACATATTAACCTTCAAAAGAGTAAAAACAGGTCATCTGTATATTAACCACAGCCATCATGCTTTCACCTAATGGCAAATGTTTTAACTCATCAAATTCACATGGAAGGGAAGCATAGGGCTTGCTTTGTAAAGTAGCTGAGAGTGGTGTTTAAATGGGGGTAACATAGAGAGGATCAGCTGGCCTGAGGAAAAGCAGCCATCTCACAATGCTTGGACCACCCAGATATAAAGTTGGCTCCAAGCACAGGAAGAGTGGGTGACTTCCTACAGGGTGTGATCTGAAGGGAATTTAAAGTTCCCACTGCCCCCACAAATTGTCTCCTCTTTCTCCTCCAGCTTACTCTGATGCCTAAAATTCTGACTCACAGAATCACTCCTTTGATTTAAGTCTAATTTAATTCAGCTTCAGGAGCCTCTGGTTAAAACACAAGTCACCAGCTCACAGATCTGAAAAGTGGAAGGCATGAAGGCACCTAGTGCAGTTCCTTCATTCACCAAATGACGAAACTGTGGCCCAAAGAAATGTAATAACTTACCCAAGGCCAAACTAGTAGTAACCATTAGAGGAAGCATTTTAATCTAGTCTTCTGACTCGTGAGATGTCAATCTTTCTACTGCTCCAAAGTTTTCTACTGCTCGAAAAGTTTAACATAATGGGGTTATTCACTCTTTCCCACTAACATTTTTAGCACAGCCATAATTTCATTGGTCTAAGGAGCTCCTACCACCACCCCCTATAATTTCCTCTACCAATGCAGATCAGCACATTCTGTGCAATTTAGAAAGTTGCTTAAGATGTTAGATGACTCATTATTTAATCTTGTGTAACATACTTCTCCTCTCCACACATGTTTCCTCACCTGAAAAATAGGAGTGTTGAAGAAAATCTTTGTTAAGGGTCTGATATCCAAAGTATGTAGACAACTGACTGCATGCAGCATATAAGACCAAAAGCTAATCCTCAGCTGAAAAATGTTGCAAGCATATTAACACACAGTTATAGAAAGAATTGCAAACTATTAACAACCATATGAAAGAATGCTCCAAATAATTAATAATAAGAAAAATATAAATCAAAACAGCTCAGGTTTCACTTCATGCCCACCAAATTGACAAAGATGATAAAGGTTGGGAATATCCAGTTTTGGATGGCTTGTAAAAAGATGGGTATACTAATACACTGTTGATGGAACTACGAATTTGTTCGATCATTCTAAAAAGTCATTTGGAATGATGTGATAAAAGTGACTAAAATCTTCATACCCTTTGAGTCAGAGATTCCACTGTGAGGCAGATATCCCAAGGTACTCAGTGACAACAAAGAAAAAAAACCTCATATCTGTTAAAATATTTCTATAATCACTTTATATAGCAGCAAAAACTGGAAACAATTAAGATACTCATTAACTGGTGATTGGCTAAAAATAAAAAACTATGGCACATGAATATAATGGAATATTACTGTTCTGTAAGGAATGATGAATATAATGACTATAGAGAAGCTTCAGAAAAGATACAAGTTGATGCAAAAGAAAGTAAACAGTACCAAGAAAACAATGTAAGGAATGAGAGCAATACTGTACAATTAGAATGACAAATAAGCTTACTCCCATAGAAAAGGTATTAGAGGGCATCTTCTAGAACTTCATAGTAGAAGTGGAGGCCTGTGGGTATAGAATGCCATATTTAATGTCACATCCTCAATATGTAGGATAGTTTTACTGACCTGTTTTTCCCATCTTTTTTCTTAATTATAAGGAATTACTAAGTGGGGGAAAAGAGAGATAATAGTGATAGTGCTTTAAAAAAATATATATGTATATAATTATTTTTTAAAATATTCCTTCACATATTTTCATTGCAAAGAGTAGGAAAAACAATTGGAGAGAGAATAGAGAGGATGTATACATTACAGACATAGTATACAGCTAAGGCCCAATTACTCTGAACAATGAACCCAGTAAAGTGATCATACTATTCAATTCACATCGTATATTTCTATTGGCTACCATATTTTACATAATTACAACTTCACATAGTGCAAATTTGAATACAATGCTATGCCATATTGACTCCAGGTCACCAGTAAAAGTTGTTAGAGTATTTCTGGGACTTCTCTGACTTTTCCACACGCCCTAAGAAGCTCATTATTGGATAACCTCATCATCCTATCAGATCTCATCAGCCTTGGCATTCTACTAAGAGTGCCTCTAAGGTACTCTCTCTGCTCTCTACCTCTCTGATTAGAAGATGGTCCATGAACTCCAAACCTCCATTTAAGAAGAAAGCTCAGCTCAGACATATCCTCATTTCTGGCCTGGCTGTAACTGCTTTGGGACTTCTCCACCATACCCCCTTCTCAGGTACTTTCTTCTCTCTTTCTACAACCAACTCTTTCCCCCTTCTCCCTACCCTGTTTTGCCTTCATTTTGTGTGTCATCTTCCCTCATTAGAGTATAAGCTCCTTGAGGTCAGACTTTCTTTCTTTGTCTTTGTATCAATAGTATTTATCTTTATATCGATAGTATTTGCCAAATATATAATATATGTATAATAAATGCTTATTTTAATCCAATAAACATTTATTAAGCACCTACTATGTCTCAGGCACTGTGCCAAGTACTGTTTTAATTTGTTTTAAATTTATTCTTTATTTACTTTTAGCATTCTTTTTCTTGTTTTGGTTTTGAGTTTCAAATTTTCTCCCTCCCTCCAACCCCTCCTTCACCTATTAAAAGGGGGAAAAATGTGATATCAATTATATATATGTGAAATTATGAAAAACATATTCCCATAGTAACCATGTTGCAAAATAACATTAAAAACAAGAAAAATAAAGAAAGTGAAAAAAATATATTTCAAACTGCATTCAAATTCCACCAGTACTTTCTCTGGAGGCAGAAAATTTTTTGTCATAAATTCTCCAGAATTGTCTTGAATTATATTGATCAAAACAGTTAAATCATTCACAGTTGATCATCCTTACAATACTGCTGTTACTGTGTACAATGTTCTGCTTCTGCTCACTTCATTCTGCATCAGTTCATGTAAGTCTCAGGTTTTTCTGACTCTATCTTGCTCATCATTTTTTTTTTGGTGAGGCAATCGGGGTTAAGTGACTTACCCAGGTCACACAACTAGTAGTAAGTGCAAGTGTCTGAGATCACATTTGAACTCAGATCCTCCTGACTCCAACACCAGAGCTCTACCTACCTAGCTGCCGCTGCTCATCATTTCTTATAGCATAATAGTATTCGATCACAATCGCATACCACAACTTGATCAGCCATTCCCAAATTGATAGGCATTCCCTCAATTTTCAATTCTTTGTCACCACAGAAGAAGAGCAATAAAAATTTTTGTTCACATAAATCCTTTTTTCCTTTTCTTTGATCTCTTTGGGATGCAGACCTAGTTGTGCTGTTGCCGAATCAAAGGGTATGTACAGATTAAAAACTGTTTGGGTATTGTTCAAATTGTCCTCCAGAGTGATTGGATCAGTTCACAACTGCACCAACAATGCATTAATATCATAATTTTTCCACATGTTCTCCAACATTTCTTCTCTTTCTTTTCTGTCATGTTACTCAATCTGATAAGTGTGAGGTGGTACCCAAGAGTTGTTTTAATTTGCATTTCTCTAATCAGTAGTGATTTAGAGAATTTTTTTTTCATATGACTATGGACAGCTTTGATTTCTTCTTCTGAAAACTGCCTGTTCATATCCTTCGACCATTTATCAATTGAAGAATTACTTGTACTCTTATAAGTTTGACTCAGTTCTCTATATACTTGAGAAATGAGGCCTTTATCAAAGAAACTTTCTATAATTTTTGCCAGTTTCCCACTTTTCTTGCAACATTGGTTGCATTAGTTTTGCTTGCATAAAACCTTTTTTAATTTTAATGTAATAAAAGTTATCTACTTTGTATAATAAATGTTTATGGATTATTGACTTTTCCTTCTAGAAAGGACCTTGAAGATCAAGTAGCTTACCCTTTTTATTTTACTGATAGGGAAACTGAGACACAGGGAAGATAGTAATTTAGCCAAAGCCACATATTCAGTGGAAGAGCTAGAAAGCACTATTTCATCTTTTCCAAAGTAATGTATATTAAAAAAATGCATTTGATAACTTTGGAGCCCACTCTCTACTTATTTGCAAAGGCATTACCCTTTTCTTCCAAATTATCATTTCTTTGCTGGATAAATACTCCTGGTGCCATTTCTTACCCAGTTGCAAATAGAAATTCCACTTTGTCCTTTGAGGAAGAAAGTTCAAGTCTAAATGTTCATTTAGGTGGCTTCGCAAGACAAGCTTATTAGAATAGCTGTATATCAAACCAAAAAGGCAAGAACAGTCTTGCCCTCTTGGCAAAGAGCCTTTTAAAGAACCAGTCCCCAAATGTCATAACATTTCATACTTAATCTACACTCCAGCAGATGAAATGGGAAGTTATCAGTCTTATACGATTTTCTTTCTTTTCTTTTCTTTTTTTTTTCCCCTCACTTCTGCTGAGTGTCTATAATCACCTCAGAGAAATACTTGAATTCCTAGAATTTCCCTTGTGGGTATGTATTATGTAAGGACATTTCATTACTACTTAAGGGTCACCCTCTGTAATGCTTACTGCAAGCAGCAGTATTTGAAGAGTCTGGTAGTATGAGTTTTAAACATAGAGCTGCCTCAGATGTTTGACTTCTGAGGGTATTTGGTGCATTTCATTAGCCCATAAGCTCATAAGAATGAAGCTCCCAGGAGCACTACAGGATTATGGGATAGCTTAAAGCCATACCCAAATGGGAATCAGTGATTTCACACTGACTATATTGTACATCGCAGAATTTGTGTGTTGATATTCTACAGGAATTATTTATGTAGCCAAAGCACACTGGTGATTTTTTTTCAAAATTTGTTGTAGCTGTTATATATTTCCAGAGCTAGAAGTCTCAGAGCTGGAATATTTAGGGTAAAAAGTCAAATAGCTAGCTATATCACCTGTCTCCCAAATCCTACTCTGAGAGATAATAAATGGTATCAGAGGCAACCAGCTGTGAGTGGTAAAGAAAAAAAAATTAAAAAGAGACGTTTGTTGTTTGTTCTCTTAAAAGAAAGTTCAAAATACTTTCCCTCTCAAAATTCTGGGTAAATATGAAATTGATTCAGAAGCAGCTGAGGATATTAACATCTTTGATCCTGGTTGGGGAAATTCAGATCCAAGTATGAAAATCAGCTTTTCATAGAATCACAGAATATTAGACTTTGAGGATCTTAGACGCCATCTGGTTGAATCCCATTCATTTTCAAGTGATTAAACTGGGGTCTGCATAGGTGAAGTGACTTAAGTTACATAACTACTTGGTGGAAGAGTTGAGACTAGATTCTAAATTTCCTGACTTGATGTTGTTAGAGAAGTTCCATAAAGTTAAAGGGCAGGGAGGTTTAGACGAGGCTGTTCTTGCTCTTTTTGTTCTGGAAAATTGAATCTATTATTATAGGCAACAAATAAAATTTTTAAAGATACTTGAAACTAGATTTTGATATTTCTATTACTAAAACATAGAGAACCATGAGCAACTTTCCTGTTTTTCTCTTGATATTTTTTCTATATTTCAAAAATGTCATATTTTGTTTATCATACACTAAATACTTTATGATCACTGTGTGAATACTCCAAGGATGTGGGCCTCTTGGTGTAGGAATTTAAGATTGTCTCACATCTTTGATTTAGCTTATAAATCCTAGGGATCTTGTTGAGGTCCACAGAGGTTTTGATTTATCCAGGATCATACTGCTAAAAAAAATCAGAGGTGAGATATGAAGTCAGTCGTCTTGATTCCAAATCCCAAACCTGGTTCATTCACCTATGCCAAATAAGGGAGCTCGATGTCCCCCAAACTCTTTTCCCATCTCTGAATCTCTGAGCCTATGACCACATAGGCAAGAAGCAGGAGAAGGGACATTTCCATTCATCCAATTCAATTCCCTCATTTTTCTGATGAGGAAACTGAGTCTCAGAAAGCTTAAGTAGCTTAAGATCACGCAAATAATGAGAGAGCTTAGTCATTATAATTTCACGAAATTAGTTTCTGTTGATGTTCTTATTTCCATTATTATTGTTGTAGTCATTATACATATTTTCTTCCAGCTTCTGCTTAGTTTATGTTGTATTATTTCATGTCTTCCCATGCTTCTCTGAAAGCTTCATATTCCTTATAATTGCTACATTGCAATTTCTTTAGCCATTCCTTAATCAACTTGGCATCTACTGTGTTGCCAGGCCTTTGCTACTACAAAAAATTGACATACCTCATTTATCCCAGATTAAAACTATGCATATTTTTTTTTTATTTTGGACACCAAAGTGAGATTTTAAACTCAATTTCAGTGTCAAATTCCATAATGGAGTGTTTACACTTAAGATCATGGAAGAGACCTCAGAGGATATCTAGTTAAATCTCCTTGTTTTATAAATCAGAAAACTTTAGATCTAAAGCGGGAAAGTAACTTGCCCAAGGTCACATAGTAAGTTTCAGAGGAGAGATTTGAACCTAAGTCTTATGACTCCAGAGGCAGTGTTTTTTTTTCACTGACTATAATATACTATCTTTTTGTTTTTTCATTGCTTATCCTTTCATTTCCAGTAGAAGAAGCTATTCATGTCTCTTATTTATTGAATCTAGATTTTTTAAAAGTTCTTGCAGTTGTTGGTAAAAGAATATACTGACTTTTCTCTTTTTAACTATATCTGTGGTTTCCTTGATATAGGGAGTTCTCTTTCAAGAACTCTTTCTACAACTGTTTCTCAGCACTGCATAACATTTGAGAAGTGCTTAGGGCACTGAAAATTTAAGTGATTTATACAGAGTCAATATGTGTCAAAGGCATGACTTGAACCCAGCTCTTTAAGGCCTGCTCTGAATCCACTATGCCATCAGTTCCATTTATTAGGGGAAAAAATCTTTTACATTATGATAAAAAAAAAAAACTCAGTTTGTCCAAGAAGAATTTGGTGGCCTTTTCAAGGTTGTATGGTAATACCGACTACAAGAATCTAAACCAGGGGTGGGAACCTGTGGCCTTGAGGCCCCAGAGGTTCCCCAACCCTGAAACAGTCAACATAGAAATTCAACAAAACTGGTCATACACAATGGTCACTCACTGTCCAAGTTAAAGGAAGATGCCTTCTTTCTACTAACAATAAACACACAGAGTGTTTTGTTGGGGGAAGTACTTTGTAGGAAAGGTTGTTTGCTGGAAGTAGTCTGTTGTGTAAAAATGAAAGATAAGAAAGATAATGCTTAACTCTTTTAAAGTACTATGGTAAGTTTCATTCTGATTTACTTTAGTGGTGGAAAAAACCAAAGTAGGTTTGCCCACAAGGTTGACCACTAATTGCAGAACTTTGAGAGGTAACAGAGTCTAGCCATGGCAATGACAGTCAGCCTGATCTCTTTGACATAAGTGGAATAGGGTATTGATTCTGGGTAGTAATATAGTTCCAATGAGTTCAAGGTTGTGCCAGCCAGGCCAACAACATGCCACTCGCCAGATGACTTTGCTTTGTTCCATATTTACAGACTACACCATTGAATCTGACCAGACATGTTATAAATGTTTGCTGCTTGTCATCTTGGGGAGAAAGGTGGCAGAATGATGATTATCTGAGATAGCAGAAATAGTTCAGTTTAAAACTACTCCTACTAGTAGAAAAAAAAATTAATAATAATAATACAGATTGACTTCCAGTTGCCATTTAGTTTACAGGACCACAGATACTAAAACATCATAGATTTATAGCATCCCAGATTTAAAGCTGGAAAGACCCTTAGAGTTTATTTAATCCAACACCCTCACTGCCTTACATTATACCCTAGATGAGGGTACCAGGAGCTGAAAAAGTGAAGTGACTTACCCAAAGTCACAAATGGCATAGCCAAATTCAAACCTCCATTATTCGATAATGTAGAAAGAGTATAGCTTTGAATTTCAGCGAGGCCAAGTTTATATTCCACCTCTTAAGCTTACTAGCTGGGTGACTTTGGACCAGTCATTTAACTTCCCTGGACTCCAATTTCTTCATCTGTAAAATGAGGGGGTTGGATAAGAAAGCCTCTGAGGTATCTTCCAGTTCACTCTCTATGATCTATGATTCCAAATCCAGAGTTCTTACCCCATGATGTCATTGGTCCTCTTTGAAAACGAAGGACAAAGACCACCACCAGCACACGACGCACCTGCAAGGACAAGGGGTTGGGGGAGAAGTGTTATATAATTCATACCATTACAAAGAAAAGTTAAAGGCTGCAAAACAAACCAGATCATTTCAAACTGGGCTTGAAAATGAATTGATGAGTTGTGAACTGCAATCAAGAACATGAGGCCAGATTTTCTCCTATAGATTCCTTATGCCCTGAAGTAGATCATAGGACAATCATAAGAAGTGATAAACTTGTTTGATTACACTTCACAGGTGCTGCTAGGTCCAATTATCTTGGTGCTAAAATACCCTCTAATTGGGTGTGAAATACACATCATAGTTAATTACACCGTACACCACTGTAAAGGCTTGAAATAATTAAGAATGTTTTCATTTCTCCACTGGCCTAGAAAAAGCATAAGCATTTCAAGTTCAAATCCTTAGAGATTGCTTTGAAACTCATGAATCAGCTAGAGATGAATTTATGCAAATTTCTAACCCCAGAATTTTATTGAAACCATAAGCCTCTTATCATAACCTAGATCTTTTGATCTAAGTACAGCTATCTGTGTCTTGTAAGGAGCATGTGCCCTTTGAAACAAAAGGTACCAAGGTATTAATGAAGGTGCTATTTAAAAAGATCATATAAGCCATTAAATGTGACATATTTTCCTGTCTCTAGTTTTGCAACCCGCAGTACCTTAAAGACAAAATGTTAGTTATGGGTGTGTGGTCAGTGGGTAGAGGATCATGGGACCAAAAATTCAGTTAGTCCCCCAAATCTAAGAAAAAAGTCAGAGAATTTATTTCAGAAAACACCACTACCTATAACTGAACTGTAAGAGAAACTATAAATTATGCTTGGATTAACTGTTCACTGGTGACTTGTCAGAAGTAATCGACTCTGCAACGATATTTGAAGGCGTATTTCTAATACAACAAAGATGACTTGCTATATATCGTCAGAAAACAGGTTGTCTAAAATTCAATCATCAAAACAAAAAACAAAATGTGACCTTGAAATTATAACAAATAAAGGTTTGTGATCTCACTTAAGTGGACATCCTATACCTTGATAGAAATCTTCACAAATTACTGTGATTTTTTAAAAAAAATCATTATATTCTGATACAGAACTAAGACGGTCCTTCCAATGACAAACATATAGTCCATTTCTGAGTCTATATTTGAAGCTTTTCCAATATGATAAGATCTCTCAGAATCTGTTTAATGTCATAGATTTGTCATAGACAACATTTGTTTGATGTCATAGATTTCGAGAATCCAAGCTTCCCTCCACACTCGTAGGGTATGTATCTAACTAGGACTTTAGTGAAACTAAAAAATATAACAGTTATATATATATAGGTTAAAATGCAAATAGGATGATTTAATGAGAAATGCAAAAAAGAGGATGATGGCCTTCCAGTATTATAGTAAAATAGATGGAGAATAAGTATCTCTCATTGTTTATTCAGCACAGTCATAGGAGAAAAACTACTCTGGAGCGTTCTAACCCAAGAATATTTCTCCATCTTACTGAGCCCCTTCTCACTCCATCTGTCATCCCATACCACCCCCCCATTCTGACTCTTAGACTTCAACACTTGCCTTTCTTCCCCCAGCCTCTCCCACACTACCCCTTCAGTTTTTTGTATGCTATCTTTGCCCATTAAAGCAAAACTCTTTTTAGGTTAGGGCTTATCTTCCTTTTTACTTGTATTTGCATCCCTAGCACCTGTCACAGTGTCGTGCTACATAGTAAGCACTTAATAAATGCTTGTTGCTTTAATAAGAACCTTGTTGCCCTGCTTTGCTAGACCATTAACTTGAAAGTTGTACTCTCTGACAGACCAATGACAGACTTTCAGACCCAACCATACTTAAATAACATGTTCCTCAAGATCATTCAAATTACTTGGCTCCAATCCCAAACAACCTCCTCATTATTCATTCGATTTCTCAGCGCTCAAAACTGGGAAGGAATACCTTGCCTATATAATGGCACCATGCATTCTGTACACCTCAGTATCTTCTGTTTCCTAATGTCATGGTGAAACCCACCTTTCTAAAAGCTTAAAACCAATTTAGCTAACTCTCAGGGTTTTTAGCTAATTCCTAGATCAACCTGATCCTTATAATCCCATTTACTTCTCTGAATTTTTACCTAGTACCTGTTACCTTCTCCTTTCAGTCATCTATCCCTCTCTGGATTCAGACTAATCTCTCCATCCTAGGGGGACGCTTGGTCCTAGCTTCTCAAACTAGTTGTAGCCCTACATTGGTATGACAATTCTTAATAAATATTAAATCATGCCAACTAACTGATCAAGCTTCTATTATGTGTTTACTGTGATGAGTACGTAATGCGGATATAAAGATAGAAATGAAAACAGTCCCTGCCCTCAGGGAGCTTATTTATTATATTCTATCAGGAGAGACAACATATGGTCATTAGATTGTGAGTTCCTTGAGGGCAGGGTCTGTCTTTTCCCTCTTTTTGTACTCCTAGATCTTAGCATAGTGCCTGGCACATAGTAGGGACTAAACAAATGTTTGTTGATTGAACACGCACATATATAAATGTATGTAAAATAAATATAAGGTAATTTCGAAGGGAAAGACACTAACATCTGGGAGTGTCAGGAAAGGTGGCATCAGTGGTGCTTGAGCTAAATTCTGAAGGAGACAAAAAATTCTAAAGGCAGAGGTAAGGAGGGAATGAATTCCAGGCAAGGGAATGATAACCTGTCTTCAAATAAGGGATGTTACAAAGATACTAAACAGTAACGTAACTAGGGAAACTTTGATTCCTCTGCACAGTTTCACCAGTCGAGACATTTTGGTACGAATTCTTCTAACTTATCTTTCTTTCCCAGCAGAATTTGATTAAACTTAAATCTTAAGTGACACGTTTTCATGCCTCTGTTCAGTAATATGAATTCCAACCCCTGCTAGAATCTGATTTAACAGCTTTTCCCTGAAGTTCCAAATGCACTGATTCACTAAACTTAGCTCCAGTCTAAAACTAAAGTCCTTTTTTAAAAATTTTCTTCCCTGTGTCTCTGTCACTTTACAGAATGAAAGTATTTACAGAGTGAGTGTCATGTTTGCTAAATAGATTCTTGACTCAATAGCTGGGCAGCGTAGGCACTATCAGCAAAGAAGGAACGCACTTATTCTTTGCCCAGAAGTTTGTAGTCAGAGATTACACAGTATTCAGGAGTGTTGTTGACTTTCCCTTGCTACATATTTCAGTTCTACTCTGGCTGCTGTTTTGAAATTTCCTTCAACTACCCTGAGAAGGGGGGAAAAATGTGTAAAAGAAGAGGGTATGCTGTTACTCTTTTATTAATCCTGGAGAGTCAGACAATTAACCTTTTATAATGAAGAGAACACCACTCACCTACGCGAACAGACTTTCACCTCATTAACTTGGTGGAGGCAGAATGCAGCTTTGAAAGCAAGGTAAAATAGCATAGCCAGCATGAGAATATATTCATTCTCTTAATATTTTGTTGGATATGATCTTAAAATTTCTAAATCCTAAGTGAACTGTGTAGCTTTCATATGCCTAGAAAAATTAAGGAAACCAATTCACTGGATACACGTGTGTGTATGTATGTATGTGTGTGTGTGTGTGTGTGTGTGTGTGTGTGTTTTAATTCTCCTCCTTCTCCTATATCCAATTATTTTCCACATCCTCTTTACTCTTCCTCTCCCTCATCATACTTCTTTGTATTAGTCCTCTTCTCCCCACTTAATGTCATTCTAGTTCAGGTCTTTACCACCTCTTGCCCACACTACTGTAAAAAGCCTCTTAATTGGTCTCGCTGCCTCCATTTTCAGCCCTTTTTAATCTATTCTTCCTGTCACTGTCAAAATAATCTTCCTTAGGAACAGATCTGATTATGTCACTCCCCAACACAAAAATCTTCACAGATTCCCAAGTGCCTCTAGAATAAAATAAACACTCATAGGCCTAATATTTAAAACCTGCTGCAATCTACCTCTGATGTACCATTGCAATCTCATGTTTTGTTCCTTCTTTCACTCATGCTAGTAATCCCTAGCTGATCCCTAAATTTGGCCTATCATCTTCCACCTTTCTCTATTCACAATGACTAACCCTCATGCCCACCCAGAGTGCAGTTTCTCCTCCCACCTTGCAGGAGCCTTACCTTTGATCAAAGCCTAACTTAGGTGCTACCTCCTGAACCAGGGGTGGGATGCAGTCTCCAGGCCATAGGTGGCCCTCTAGGTCCTCAAGTGTGGTCCTTTGACTGAATCCAAACTTCTCAGAACATTGTGAAATTTAGATTCTATCAAAGGGCCGCACTTGAGGACCTAGAGGGCCACCTGTAGCCTGGAGACCACAGGTCCCCACCCCTGAATGTCTCCTTTCCTGATCTTCTCAGCTAACTGATAGTTTCTCCCTCCTAAAATATTCTTAAAGCATTTTAAGAGCCTCTTTTTTTACCTCACTACTGACTACCTTATATTATATTGATTTGTATATATGTTCTATGTCACACACTTCCCTCACCAACAGAATGTACATTCCTTTCAGAGACCTTCATTTTTGTCTTTGATTTCTAACCCCTCTTATATCCATTGCTTTTGCTCTTTTTAATTTTTTTTCCTACTTGTCCTATATATAGTTTGTTCTATATAAATCTGTTTGCATGTTGTCTCCCACATTAGATTATAAGCTAATTGAAGGCAGTGACAGACTTTTACCTCTTTTTGAATCTCCAGCACTTAATAATACCTGGCCATAGTAGGCATTTAATATTTTTTTTCTCTCTTGCAATTTTTTTTTATTATATGAATTAACAGATTGTCCTCTTTTGCCCAGAATTCCCAAGAACAAGAAGTATTATAAGGGGCAGGGCTGCTGGACAAATCCAGTCATAAGATGATGAATAATTGAATTATTAAGCAATCAGTAAATTGAAATGTGGCATCATGCAAGGGTTAAGCAAGATATAAATGTAGTGAGATCCTGAGACAACTTAGTGACTCTCAGAACTTGGAATACAAACTAATCTTACAATTTCCTTAATCTAATCCTTCTTGGATTATATTCTTTATATAGACCAATTGTTGAAATAACTGTGCCTGACTGAACAGGGGAGGTGTCATCAGTGGACTTCATTGCTACTTTCCTCTCATTTACATTTGTCAATAATGCGATATTGCAGGGGCAATGGGTGTGCAATCATTTTTTTTTCCCCCAGGAAGGTTAGAGACTCCACAGCATTGCAACAGCTTTGCAGATTTCCACATCATGATAGTTGAAATAGCAGAGTCCTACAAAGGTCATGTCTGAGAGCATCAAGAGACTTGCATTGGCTCCTTTCACCAACTTGTCTTCAAGAATGTAGTCAGTAATAACCTGTCCAAGACCCCAGTGACTATAGAGGGTGAGGACTGCAGTCCACCACAGAGCTCTGGCACAGGGAGCAGGCCCAGCAGCAAGACGCTTATGGTTCTCTTACTAGTCCAGAGCATAGATGCAGCCCTAGAGTTAGAGCAGCGGCTGGCAGACAGATGGATGTGCCATCCTTCAGGATCAGGTGAAGGCAGGTCCGACCGTACGGGCAAACAGCAGCAGAGCTCAGCGCCCTAGGAGCTGGTAAAAGGTTCAACTGCTCAAATACCATGCTGCTGCCAGCATCATAACTGCCTAAAATTTAAAAAATGAATGAATGATCCCTAACGTCTAGGACAGTGTGCAGTGTCCACCTCCCACTCCATAAGCTAAATGCAAAATAGGTGTTTATGGAATTTGCTGATGATTTTTAAAATCAATCACCTAGTATTTATTAAGATCCTCCTGTATGCCAGACACTATACTAGGTGCTGGGAGTGTAAATATAAGAAATGAATCAATCCTTTCTCAAAAGGAGCTTTTAAAGGCTATGTATTGGATATTTTATTTTGGGACATATTTGCATCCCAATTGTCCATGACTAAAAATTCAGTTTATAGAAAAAAAATAGAAAGTGTCCATTCCAACACTTTATTACAATAGAATCCCAGAATGTCAGAGTTGGAAGGATCCTCAAAGGTCTCTAGGTCAACCTACACCTAAATAGGACTGCCATCCACTACACCTCAACAGTCCAGTCTTCACTCAAAGACCTACAGTTATGGGGAAACTACCACTCCATTGAGGCATTTCACTCCATTTTTGACAACTCATTAATAGGATTTTTTTTTTCTTTTCAGGAAGTCTAAATCTGCTTCCTAGTGACTTTAACACCTTGCCTCTACTGCACCATCTGTATCCAAGACAACTTAAATTGTCTTCCATTTGACAACCTTCAGGTATTTTCATTATGTCCCTCCTAAATCTCCTCTTTCTTCTACTCATTCTCTTATCTGCAAATTGGACTAAATTATAGGTTCTTACATTAGGATCTGGAAACTGGTTTTTTTTTATTTTTTAATATATTTTAAATTGCATTTCAAATATGATTGTTTCCTTTCTAAACCTGTGTGTTTCATTTTATGCATCTTAAAAACGAAAGTCTCAGAAGCTGGCCCTGGTATTCTCACTATTTAAATAGAAAAGTTCAGATGCTGGAGATGTTATGGGGGGGTAGAAATGACAAGAACTGGCAACTAATTGGATATGGGGTTTGAATAACAATAAGGAGTCAAAGGTAACACTGAGGTTGTTAACCTTGAATAACTAGAAGGTTGGTAAAGACCTCAACATTTATAGAGATGTTTGGAAGAGGGATGGATTTTGGGGGAAAGATAACAGAAGATGTTCTTTGTAGTCTCAACACACCCATAAGTGTTTATCCTGTGTGACTCACTTTGAATAGGGAGAGTGGGGCAGAGCTCTTACTGACTGGTGATTGCTCTGAAAATATATCCCACATGTCAGTGGTTTCTGCCACAGCCAAGAGGTAAAAAAGAGGTGGTCTCAGGGGGTCAGGAGGTAGGTATATAGGGGAGTAGGGCAGGGAGAGGGAGGCAGATTTCCCAAGGGCACCTGGGCAGCTGCCATTTGGTGATTAACAGCCCTGAGATGTCCAAGGGACTTTCACAGAAGACGGAAGAGATAGAATAGAAAAATGTTAAGGGCAAACGGTAGGTGAGTTAGTGTTGTAGACAAGAGCCACGACTGATTTTCAAGGATAGAATGTGACTCACCCTCCACTGATCCCATTTCCCTTGGGAGGTTAGTCCACTTGTGAATAAGCCTTTGATGAGTAAGACCACAGCCCTCTCCTCACTTTGAAGAACACTTGTCTATAACAATCTCCTGATTCCTAACTGAAGAAACTTAGAAATCTACAGGATCATAGGATTCAGAGTGATAAAGGGCACCTGAAATCATCTGATTCAAATCTCTAATTTTTCCAGACAAGGATACTGAAAATCCAAGAGGTGAAGTGATTTATCTAAGATCAAAGAGGTTGTAAGTGAAAGATTCATGATTTAAATACAGATATTCTGACTAAAAAGAGTGTGTTCATTCCATTGGTCTTAGACTTGGGTCTTTCAATAATAATGATGATGATGATGATGATGATGATTGTTAAGAAAAATAACTAACATTTATATAGCACTTTAAGGTTAGCAAAACCCTGTGCAATTATCTCATTTGATCTTCACAACCACCCTAGGATATAGACACCATTTTTATCACTATTTTACAGATGAGGAAACTGAGGCTGACAGAAGTTAAGTAAGTTACTCATAGACACACAAGTAATAATTGTCTGAGGCTGTATTTGAACTCCAGTCTTCCTGACTCCAGGTCCTGTTATCTAACCACTGTGCAACCTTGCCACCTACAGAGCAGTATGAATACAGGCAAGTTATTTTACGTTTCTGGCCCTTACTTTTCTCATTTGTATAGAATTATGGGCCTAGATAATCTGCTGACAGTCCTAAGACTCATTGAGTCATTTTCACAAAATCCACAGGGGCCATTTTGCAAACAGCATGATCAATGACAGTGCATTACTTTTTAATGAAGTCTGTTCTGAAAAGATAACTGGAAATAAAAATCTGAGGTGCAGGACACATCTGCATTATACCAAATTTTGTGCTGTGGCAGATTATGTTGTGGCTGGTCTTTGATATGTTCTCATCTTCTAAGAATAATTTCAAAATGAAGACTAGTTTTTGTTAAGGAAAACGTTTGAAGGGTTTTATTAAAAAGGCTTCAAATTTTCAAATTAATGGGATTACAGTTAAAAGTGTATTTTTCCAGCCCTTAGTGTTTGTATCAATTGGGGACTTCAGAGAATGCTTTTCTTTTTATATAAGCAGCCTCGTACATGCAAAAGTTCTGAGGATTTTACCAATAAATAATTCCTCAGCCATTGTAGAAAATATAGTCCAGAGGAGAGGTCAAAAAGTATTTTCACAAACTAAAAAAGCACGTTTCCTATTCCAGGAATTCTTCTCCAGGTCAAAGGTTAGAGTGAACCTGTAGAGAGCTCTGGCCTGATGTCTGTCACATCTGCAGAAGGTCCATCTTCCTCTGGTAATGATAAAAAATATAGAGGCTCTGAAGTAATTCACCAACAAACATAGCTGTGTGACCATAGGCAAGTCACTAAACCTTTCTCTATAATATGGAGATAATAAGAACTATGTTGTCTACCTCACATTGTTATTGTGAGTACCAAATGAGATTATAAATACAAACCCTTGCTAACCAACTGGTTGCTAACCAACCATCTTAAACTGTTTCTTTCTCTATCACTCCATCTTCTTGCATTCAATGAGACTTGGTTACCTTCTAATAACACATCTCCCTGGCCTCCCTTCTAGCACCAGCTACACTTCCACTTATACCCCCAACTCACTGATTGGCAGGGGAGTTGGAACAGTCTTGCTGCTTCTGAGCTCTCCTTCTTCCCTCACTGAGGATTCTCTTTTCCTTTGAGGATCATTCAATTCATACACATCATCCAATCAAAATTCTGGTAGGTATCATCCATAGATTTCCAGGACATGCTCCTTCCTTTCCAAATGAGTTTAGTTCACAGATTTTATCTTCTCCCCAGCTCCTGCCCTTATATTAGGGGCTTTCAACATACATTATTTGCTATTTGTCCTTCATTCTCGAGGAGGACCAATGATATTGGGATGCTCCCTCATATACATTTTGATACTCTCTCAAGCACCTTAACTTGCCAATCTCTCAACTAACTCATTTCCCATAACCTACTCCTCTGTTCCCACCACAGCTACATACAGAAATAGTAATGCCATTAAGTTCTCCACATCCATATTCTTGAACTCTTAAACTATTTTATCTCATCATAATGTGTGATCATTCTACTTCTCCTTTTGCCCTACAACGACACACCCTGTTCTTGGTCTTCCAGCACTGAGGCAGGGAGACCATTGCAATAGCCTTCTGATTGGTCTCCCTGCCTGAAATTTCTCCACACTTTAATCCATCCCCTACGCAGATGTCAAATGGGTCTTCCTAAAATACAGTTCTGACTATGCCATTTTCCCACCCCCACCCCATTCATTACACTCTAGTAGCTCCTGATCACCTGCAAGATCAAATATATGAAACTCTCTCCCTCCTTATTTCTGCCTCCTTAATTCCCTGTCTCTCTTCAAGGCTCAGCTGAAGTCCTACCTTCTATAAGAAGACTTTCACACTCCTCCTTAACCTTAGTTCTTTGCCTCTGAGATTACCCCCCAATTTTTCTTAGTTAGAGAAAAGAATGATAAATAGATAGATAGATAGATAGATAGATAGATGTGTAACATAGAAAGATGAATATCTATCTATCTATCTATCCATCTATTTATCTATTGTTTCTATATACTTGTTTGTGTGTTTTCTACCCCCATTAAATTGTGAACTCTTCAAGAGCAGGATTGTTTTCTTTTTGATTTTTTTTTTCTTTTTACCTTTTTGGTATCCCCAGCACTTTGCACAGTGCCTAGCACAAAGTAATTCTTAATAAATGTTGGTTGAATGACTGAATAATAAAATAAATGTCAATTACTACTAATAACTAGTATATATATATATATATATATATATGTGTTATCATTAATAACATAGCACAAGATTAATGATGATTGTGATGTATTGATAATATAACAATAATATATTATTGATAGTACAATATATTGCTAACATAATAGTACTACTAACAATATAACATTATTGGTAACTCAGTCCTATTTTTTTTAAAAGAAGACAAGTTTTAAGGCTGGTTCTACATACTTAAGAGAACATTTTTATAACATTTTAATACTCCTTTCCCCCACCAAATTCATCATCTAATAGCTTTCTTTTGGACAATGACCCTTTCTGAATTTACCTAAGCCGGTCCTCCAACAAAAGTCATCATTAGGTCAGTGCTCAAACCCTTTCCATGTTGCTAGTACCTATCACAGTTGGTACTATACTGGCATAAACCTGATAACCCAAGTTCACTACCAGATCACGATGAGACATCCACATAGGAATTTTGTGGGGTTCTGTCACAAAACAATGAAAATTAAAATTCCTGGCACTTTTAAATTAAGGGTTAACTCTAAGTTTGTTAGGAAAATTCTGCTACTAGACTATGCTTCATGAGGATAGGAACTGTGTCTTATCTAAACTTTATGTCTCTCCCACCACCAAACACTTAATAAATGGAGAGATGAAAGAAAAAAGAGAGAAGGAGGGAGGGAGGAAGAGACAGAAGGACAGAAGGTGGAAGGGACAGTGGAAAGGAAGGAGAAAGGAAAGGAGGAAGGGAAGAAAGAAAAGCAGAATAATGTATCCTTCAAATAACTATGGCTATATGAATTTATAAAAGATTTCATTTATTTTCTATAGAACTAACTCTTGTGCTTGTGCTATGGCTTATGCTAAAGTTGGGGGATAGAATCTTGACAAGACAGACTTGGGCTGTTATCCTGACCTGTAATCAAATGGTGAATCTAAGAGATGAAGACAGGCTAACCCAAACAGAGACAGACAAACATTTCGCTTATCTGGATCGGGTTTATATTACAGATGAATATGGTATATTCAGGAAGACCATGACCTTGAATACCATGACTGAATTTGAAGAAAGACCACCAGACACTCTATTCTGTCATCCACTCAATTTCCACCACTCTACAGAGTCAGGTTCCCCTTGTATTGGAAGCCATCCAATCCTAATTCTGTGGTAGGTGAGAGAACAATTACCTTAAAGAATGGTAACCACACACACACAAGCAAATTAGTGATTATTAATGACTAAGAGTGAAGATTATTCAGTCTCATTGGAATAAGTCAGTTAGTGATTAGTACTTCATGTTTTAAAATCAATTATTAACAGCCACTGTTGTCATGTATTTACAATCCAGGTGTCTGCTTTCTCAGGGTAAGTAAGTGGTTCACAGCTTCTTATCTCAGCTCCCTGAGCAAACTCAAACACACCCAGGCTTAATCTAGACTACAGGATGGCCTGTTTGACTAATCACCCTGATGGATCATTCACATGATGGCTAGTGTTGTCATTGCACATAGCATAGCATGAGATAGCATATGGTTAACCCCTGACCTCCCAGGTGCCCTGATCATGCTGCTCCAGCACTAACCCTCCTCCATCATCACTTCCTCCCTGTGGCAGTTCTGGAAAGAGATCTGTTCCTAAGCAAATAGCAAAGGCTCTGACCCCTTCATGAGTCACCAGTCTGTCTACCCACTTCTAGGGTCCTCCTCTGTATTTTTTCAGCTTGTCAGAGCTCCTACCATGGAGAGTGGTAATTATGATATAAACTGCGTTCGTGAAAAGTCAGGTAATTGTAGTTTTGTAAATCTAGAACTGCTCAAATGGTTTATATCACTTAGAATCATCTGAACCTCTCTTAAAAAGATTTAGCTTTTACCTCAGTAAAAGTCATATAGTAGCATAAGCTGTAGGGGAGTGAAATAAATAACTCTACGTCAAAGTTTTAAAAGCATAGAGGAATATCCCAATTACTCTGACTTTGGTGACACTGAGTTATAATTAATGATAAAAAGCAAGTTAAATATAATTCAAATGTATTTATATTTCACATTCAATTTATCATTCCTAGGTAATGTGGCATAGTGAATAGAAAACCAGCCAGGGGAGTCAGGAAGACCTGTATTCTTGGCCTGCCTCTGATACATGCTAGCTATCTATGTAACCCATTGCAAGTCACATAACCTCTTAGAGTCCCAGACAACTCCCTAGATTACATCAAGGGAAAGAATTTCCATACCAAGTATACCCTCCATTGAGGAGACCACAGATCTAGACAAAACAAAACATTCTCGCATCTTAACAAAAGCCTTATTTTCATCAATTTTTAACAGTAAGTAGTTTAGAACTAGAGATGAAATCTACTAAATGAAATGAATATTTTAATTTATCTGGAGTCTTCTTACATATGCCATCTTCATTCGCTGTTACTGTTAGTAATGGGACGTTTTAGTAAGTGTGTGCTTTTAATCAATGTCCAAAGATCTCTGGCATTGATTGCTCATTTACCTAACTTCTCTGGCAGGGGTTGTGAAGAGAATTCAATGTAGAAAAATCATGCTGACAAAGGGAGAATGTAAAACAATAGGTTCTTAAGTTTTGTTATTTGCAATAGGCATTTTCCTTGAACACCTCCTCCTCCCCAAACCTTTCTTTATAACAAAGAAAAAGATTTATGCAAAACAAATCAATATAATTTACCTGACAAAATAAACCCTGTTCCTCACCTGCAGCTCCCACCTCTCATTTGAGAGGAAGTAGTGTGTTTCCTTAGCACTTCTCCCAGCTTGGGTGCATATCTTAGTTCATGTTGAGGATGTGATTTCTAAAAATAACAACAGGAAGCAATAATAAAATTCAGCAAGAGGCATAGATTCACATTGTCTACAGCCACGATGAAATGCTTTTTAGGCTCATTTGTCTGAAAAGTACTGGGAAGTTAAGGATACCTGGAAGGATTAAGCTGTTTCAGTTAGCACAGTGCATCTGCAAACACTACAGATAGTAGGATGAAAATTTTTATATCAAAGCAAAATTATAGTATCTGCTTGTAATCATTTGCATTTGAAGTACATTTGCCCAGATAAGAAAAATTATAGTAAATTTAGCAAGAGGAAAAAAAAATTCAAAAACCTTTTCATCATTCTCTATTGTTATAGGAAATGCAAAATAAAGGCAAAAAAAATTATAAATAATAATTTAGGGCTTTAGATGTTCTTTTTTTCATAATTGCCTTTTAATAGCCCAAAAGTTATTTTTTTAAATGAGCTTGTGTAAATCATAGCGTGCAAAACAGAGATAATTATGAGTGTAGATTTTACTTACATTTTAACAGATCCATATATTTCAAAACCTGTAGTTTCTAGTTGACTGATACTTTAATGGTTCCTGTGAGCTTTAGCCATCTTTAAACAAAAATGCGCATTTGTTTTGTGAAGTACATTCCTGAACACTTAGATCATTATTAATCATTACTATCCATCCTGAATAATAATCCCCTGGAATTTCCCTCTGACCACTAAGGAAGTAAAGTTTTGACACTTTTCATTTTGCCTAGGGGGTCAAAAAAGTGGCTGATACTCTTGCAAGGTGAAATTAGTTCTGAATATTCATAGTGATGTTCATATGTGCTTCTGAGGGCAAAAGTTTTAGAAGAAAGTTTAAGGGGCAGAAATTTGAAGTGGGCTGACACGGATGCCTGGAAGTTTTATTTATGAAAGCATAATAACTTCTTTCCTCCTTTTCTACTCCTCTGAGCAATAGTTATAGACATTTATATAGTCGTTTAAATTTTGCAAAGCATTTTACACTTATCTCATACATGCATCAAAACAGTCCCATGAGTCAGTCAGTCAAAAAAGCACGGGTTAAGGGCCTACTAAGTACAAAGGGCTGTACTAATGTCTGGGGATACAATCCCTGCTCTCAAAGACTTCATAGTTCTTTTAACTCAGAAGGAAACTGAGACATAGAGAGGATGTCACCTGCCCACAATTACACAGCTAGTAAATGTCAGAGGCAGACTTTAAACCCAAATCCCTTCGGACTCTATGTCTAGTCCATTCCATATCACACCCCACTCTCTGAAATTTGTCTTTGATATTGTCAGTCTCTGCTTTCTCCACCATTTCCCCTCAATTCTTCCTGTCACCCAGAATCACAAACCTCTCAGTAAACGATCTAATGTCAGTTAGCTCTTCGGGTACATGGAAGAGTTTCCTTCACTAATGTCCTGATATCAAGATTCTCTGAGGTTCTTAAAGGTTCTACCAGCAGAGTTCTGGCATTTTCTACCAAGCTGGAAAGGCTTTGAGTAAAGAAGGGGGAGGGACCGGAATGAACACATGTATAGCACCTACTATGTGCCAAGCACTTTGCAAATATTGCCTACTCTGATCCTCACAACAACCTTGTGTGGTAAGTGCTATTATCCCCATTTTACAGATGAGGAAACTGAGGCAGGGGTTAAATCACTTGCTCGGGGTTACACAGCTAGTAAGTGTCTGAGGCCAAGTTTAAACTCAGGTCTTCCTATCTCCAGGCCCAGTACTCTATCCATTGAGCCACCTAGCTGCGTATACATGGCCATGGTAACACAACATCTCCCCTCAGAGGGACATACTTTAAGTATTAAAGTATGACAAAGAGTTTGGGGTCCTGTATCCCCTCTGAAGGGTTTTTGCATTGTAAATGGAGGAGGAGAGAATTCCTAGTAGCCCTGAAACTGCATCTCATGAACAGCCCCCCTCTGGGTAAGGTTGATCCCTTAGGACAACAATTCTCAAAATTTTTGGTCTCTTTTATTTTCTTAAAAATTATTGAGGACCTCTCAAAACAACTTTGATTCTCAAAAAAAAATCCATTGATGGTTACTGTATTATAAAGCAAAATACATTAGTATTATTGTGACATTTTGACCTAATGGACCTCCTGAAAGGGCTTCAGGGAGCCCCAAGGCAACTCAGACTATATTTAAGGACCTATACCTATGCCTTGAGAAAATATGCCCTAGTTTCAGAAAGGAGAGTGCGTGCAGCTTCTTTTCACTACCTACAATGCTACCCTGATCCTCAGAGAGCAGTGACAAAGCCAAGGTTAGGCCGAATCTAGTAAGGTTCTAGTCCAATGTTTTTTAAAGGGAGATGCTCAAATTACGTGGAACTTATATTTGAAGTGACATACACATGGGCTAGTTTCCCATACATTGCATGGAATGTAAACTTGCAAGAGACATGCCAGAAGAACAGAGTTTCCCAACTCTCGTCATTGCATTCTTTGCCATGAGCCATAATGGTTTGAACAATACTATTCTAGTCCCTGAAGCTTCTAGGAATGGAGGAGCACAAATTCACTCTGGGTTTCTTCCAAACACAAGCATAAAACGGGAAGCTTGTCTTGTTCATCCACCAGGCTTACCTCCCATCAATCCTTTTCCCCTTCCCCTTCCCCTTTGTGTTCTCTACCAATCTCAATACCCTGTATAACTTCCCCCAACTCTCTCCCTTTGTTTTTCTGCTGAATTATAGATCAGGAACAGAAAGTCACTAGACATACTTATTTCTGTTAAATATTTTATTACCTCTTATCTATAATATAAAGATACTATTAGGGTGTATAGGTAGGAACCAAGGGTCATATGGAAGTATAGAGAGCTGTAACCCTATAGCAGAAAAGCCCTGGAATCAGGAGTAAGAGGACTTGGGTTCAAATTCTCCCTCTCATGCAACTACTTTATATATCATTTAAACTCCCTGGTCCTTAGTTTCCTCATCTGTAAAAGGAGACTATTGACTTAGATGCCCTCTGAAGTCCCTTCTAGCTCTGGATCTAAGATCCAGTGGCCATGATGGGAGTTGTAAGTTTAGAGTTATGAAATGGAGAGAGTTCCCTGTGTCTGCTGTTTTGCTCTAGGGTACATATCGTAGTTCAACCATACTTGATCTGAATTCTTTACATTCCATGCGATTGGTTAGCTAAGATTTTGCCAAAGGAGATAAAAGGAGAACAATTCAACTTAGGAGAAGAGCATGAGCAAATCTGCATAGGCCTAGATGTATAGATGCATTCTAGTAGTCTAGTTCTAGTAATTACTGGTAATCATTAGTAAATCTAGTAAGTAGCATTCAGGCACAGTGTGCCTGAGATGTAGGGTATGGATGGTGTGTAAGACCCAACACAGCAGCATTTAATGCCCTTCATAGTCTAGCTTCAACCTACCTTTTCAGACTTATTACAAAACATTCTCTGTTACACCCAAACCAACCAATTTGTTATTCTCTGAACTCAGCATTCCATTTTCCAATCCTTTGCCATTGCAAGACAATTGTGTTTGCCTCTAATGTTCTTTCTCCTCATTTGCCTTTTAACATCTTTAATTTCCTTCATAACTCAGGTCAGGTATTACTAACAATGGGAAGCTTTCCCAGCTTCTCTTAGCTCTTAGTGCTTTTTCCTCCTCAAATTATCTTATATTTACTTATTTTTGTAACTATTTTATTACCCTACAGAAGGAGAGATTGTTTTTCCTTTTATCTCTCTCTCTCTCTCTCTCTCTCTCTCTCTCTCTCTCTCTCTCTCTCTCTCTCTCTCTTCTCTCCCCCTCCAAAACTTAATAGAATGCCTTGTTGTATAAAAGCATTTAATAATTGCTGGCTGCATTTAATTAACCTAAGTTTTTCCAGTCATTGTTCTGGGCTAACGAGGCACCATTCTGCACCCTTGAATTCTTTTCCCATCTTGTCCATACTGTATTTCCACTCCTGCTAACCCATAACCCTAGATCATTCTTCAAACAACTGCCTTCTAGATTACTGGCAGGTGGACAAAACCACAGAACAATGATAACTAATACCAATAGAAATTTGTACTCTCTCACCTCAATTTCTTGGCATTGCTTGAATTCACATCTGATTGACTCCCTCCCACAGTCCTTCCTAGCTGTTCTTAACCTTTTTCCAGATTCTTCAGACCCTCAAATTTACTCTATCCCAGCCCTAACAGTAAACTTTCAGATACTTTACTTAGACATTTGAGGCTATCTACTTTGAGCTTTGTCATTTCCTATGCCTCACTGCAAAACCTGTGTCCTCTTTTCCTTTGCTATCTGAGAGGATGGGGTGGCCTGTCTTGCCAAGCCCAACCTTTCTACTTGTACCCTTAATGACATCCTCTCCTACCTTCTCTAGAAATGTGTTCCATTAATGATTCCTCCTCTATTTCATCTTAAATTCCCCACTCCCTCTACTTGCCTCAGCCCCTCTGCCTTCCTGAAGGCTTAGATTTCTTCTAGACTAAAAATGAAAACAAAACAATGGGGGGGAGGGGGAAGAATTCTTAGACATTGTCATCCCCTCAAGCTATTATCCTATATACCTCCTCCTCCTTACTGGGAAATTTCTGATGTAGACAAAATGGTCTACATTCATTGCCTTTACTTCCTCCCTAGCCATTTGTTTCCTCCCCCTATCCCTTTCAATTTGGTCCCCAACCCCACCTCTCTATGGTATCTGCTCTTGCCCAGATCAAAAGTGACCTATTAGTCAACACACTGAGTCTTTTCTTAATCCTTATCATCTATGAACAATGCAGAATGCTTGTCCCCTCCTCTTTGCTTAATGCTTTCTCCACTGGTTGGTCAGACTGGTGGTTTTTTTTTTAATCTCTTTTTCTGAGTCACTATTTTCTTCCCATCCATAATTCTGAGGGGTCTGTAAGTTTTTGGTGCTTCCAAGGTGGTATGATCTAAAGAGAGGCATGGTCACTGCTCTCATGGCCTGCACTCTAGGGACCTTGTTCTTCTATAGCCAAAAGTTCTGGTGTTCTTTGCCCTGGGACTGTGTGTGGGCAATGCAACAGAGTTCTGCATCCAACGCCAGCATAGGGTGCTCTGTAATTTCTTTCTGACCAGTTTTCTCTCCCCCTTGCCATCTATAGGGTGAGGTCTCTCAAAGCTACTGCTGCCACTTTGGCAGCAGCCACCAAAGGCTGCTGTTGGCATTGGCACAGCACAGCCTACGTTACACTCTGGTCTTATCACCACCCTGGGGTGATAGACCTTTCCTGCCAATCTCTTAAGTTGTCTTGGGCTGGAAAATTGTTTCACCTTGACCTTTTGTTGGCTCTGCTGCTGCAGAATTCAACTTGAAGTGTTATTTTAAAGTTGTCTGGAGAGGAATGTTGGAAGAGTTCATGTAATTTCCTGCCTCTACTCTGCCATCTTGGCTCCACCTAATTCTACCTGACATATTTTAAGTGCTATGCAAATGTTAGTTATTTGTTATTGCATACTTTCCAAATTTATTTCCCACTATTCTCCTTTTATGAGCTCTCCATTTCAGGCTAACAGAGCTGCCAAGTGTTCCCTGGTCTTTTCCTACCATTCTCTGTCTCCATGCATTCAAGAATGGTCTCCTCCCTTTCCTAGAATATTCTCCTCTATGTTAGGACTATTGAAATCTTCACCTAATTTCAATGTCTTACTCAAATGTTATACCCTTCATGAAATTCTCCTTGATGCCTCCAGTTCAAAATGATCTTATCAAATTTTCCTTAACCATTTTGTCTTTTAATCCTATCTCATTCTATATCTAATCACACAATTGATAGAACATTAGACTTTGGAAGACATGAGTTCAAAACCTGCCATCAAACACTTACTATCTGTGTGACCCTTTTTAAAGTTTAATTGTAGATATAGATAGACAGACATATACATGTACATATACACACAAACACATATACAATTGTATATATATGTATATACATATATAATTATAATTATTAGCTCAGGAAAGCAGGAGGTTGTCCAGATTTTGTCCTTAGACCATAGTTTGTTGACTCTTGGATTAGAGAGAGAAGAAAAGAGAGTGGAAGACAGAATTTTGGAAAATGCCTCTGTCTGGAAGACAGGAGAAGAAAGAAAAATGTACTGAGGAAAACAAAGATAGTTGATGAAGTAAGAACAGAACCTCCATATCTCAGAAGCAGGAGATGTACTGGTAAATGGTTAACAATGAACTCACCCCCCCAAAAAAAATTTATATACAGTACACTTTTAAGTTTAATCTGCATTAACACTTTCCACTACTTTCTTAAGTCTAAATAATCAACAAAACAATAAATCAAGTAAGATTTCTTGTGTTTGCTGATTTCCGAGGTGTAAATACTCACTCTTAAAATTTAACAATTGCTTAATTGCTCTCACTAGCTCTTTTAAGCTGACTCCAGCATATCCCTCCCCAGGAGCTAGAGAGGGAAAGAAATACCAAGGAAGGTCAAGAAAAAAAAAAAGGATGTTGGTAGCACCAAATGCCTCTTATTCTCATTGGCCACAACATTTAAGCACATCTTAAATATCAATTTATGATAATAAATTTTATATGTCTCAAGTTTTTTTTTCCCATTTATTAGTTAATTCTCCAACCAATGGAATTCATTCAAGTTAATGTCAATAGAAGATCTCCCATTAGGAACAACTCTAGCATGGAAGATTATTATGAAAAATGTTCTATCATGGTTCTTTATGATATATATATATATATATATATATATATATATTATATATATATATATATATACGCAAATCCTAAAAGTAATCTTCTGTTCCAACATTTGGATTGGCTAATGTACTACATTGTGAAAAAATAATTCACCAGATTTTCAATGAATCTGATTTAGTTTTGACAAACGAGAGAAAAGTTGGCGCTGAGACTCTTCCACACCTGGTGTCAATCTATGTGTATTTGTATTGCTTGATTCTGTGACCAAAAGCCAGAACTTCCCAGCTCTTTGTAGCCTTTCAGTCTGCACTAAAGAAAATCTACAAAGGGGAAGAGGGATATGCTCTTGAGTTTTATAACACATTTTAGAATTCTCTTCACAATTTAAACATTCCAACAAGGATATAAGTGCTTTGTGAGAGGAATATTTTAAAGCATTAAAAATTGATCGATACTTTCTTGTTCAAATGAAAAACAGGCTGTTGTTCTAGATACAAAACCAAGGAAATGATGTTTTTATCCCAACACATTTCCAAAAAGTAGATGCAAGTAACTAGATTTAGTTTGGAAGAGAAACACTGATAGTTGTGTTGGCAAAATGCTATAAATCTGAAAGTGGGAAAAACAGGGGATGCAATAATAATTTATGCTCCACAATGGAATGTTTCACAATTTTTATTTAACTAAACATATTTTATACTACTTACACCATGATCTACAGCACCCAACTGATTACAAGGTTGTAAATTGTATGAAGGGCTCTGTAGAAAATCATAAAAGGGCAGCGAGGTACCTTATATTACAGTGTCACTGAGTCCTGGAGATTCAACCAGACCTTTGATATCCAGTTTAAACACAGCAATGTATTCTTATTAATAATGAATAGAGCCACTTATTTCAATTTCATGAGCCCAATACACCAAAGCGGGTGAGATTTCTATTACCCATGACCTGGATATTAGTTCTTTGGCAAAAATCCTCCATTTTTCAAATGTTGAGTCAGTGTTGAAACAATGAGATACAACTTTCCCAGAAATTCTGGCATGTTGAAATATGAAAGAAGGGTAAGTAGTCTTGGTTTTTGTTTTTTGGGGTTTTTTTTTTTGGAAGAGGTATTAAAAATGCTTTGACTCCAGGAAATATTTTTTTTCCCTCTTCAGGTATTAGGAGATATCTTCAGGCAACTGCTGATTAATTGTATAAGCCCTGGCTCAACTTTATTTAAATACAAAGTACAAATTTTAGCATTCATCCAAAATAGGAAATCTCCCCCTCCCACACTCCTCCTTCCCCATCAGCAACTTAAGAAGAAGAACGCATTACTGAACATTAGCATACATTATAATAGATTCTTAGCCATCCAGAAAATAATATAGGCAGACACTTGTTTGAACTAAGTCACCTTATTTACAAATGCTGTAATCTAACAGGCTTCAGGATAAAAAAAAGCTTTGCTTATAAAGGTTTAAAACAAAAAGGGCATGTGACTCTTCGTAATTTTTCAATTTTTTTTTTGTTTTAAATTTAACAAATACTCCCAAAGAAGTTCTTCAAAACAAAATAGAATATGAAAGGCTTATATGTGAAAATGTGAATCTATTTTAAATATAGCTTGCTTTTAAAAATATATAAGTATATATTATTTAATAGCTTATTATGTATTACATACATGTATAATCAATTCAACTTGTTACTTTCAAAGCTGTCCTGCTTTCCTATTTCCTGTTTCCTTTTGAATTTCCTTCAGTTCTCTTTTGAATATTAAATAAAATTATTTGAATGCCCTCTTTTCTTTCTTTTCTTCCTTTTTTTGGCAACTGCATTGGTTGTTCTCCTGTCCTCCTGCAGTCCCCATTTAAAAACATGATCCTTGTAACAAATAAGTGGTCAGGTGAAACAAATCCACATATTTGCCATGGCTGAAAATGTATGTCTCTCTGTACCTTAAATCCGTCATCTCCCTTAGGAAGTTATTACCAAGCTTTATTATTGGTCTTCCAGGGTCATGGTTGGTCATTGCATGGATCAACATTCTTAAATTTTTCATAGTTGTTTTTATTCACAACGTTGTTATTGTATAAATTGTTCTCTTGGTTCTGTTCATTTCATTCTGCATCAGTTCATGAAAGTTGTGCTAGGACTAATATTTATTAACATCAGTGTTTCCCCATAGGGAAACCATACCCCTCCACCTTCCCTTGTACCACTGGAATTAATTTTCTCTAAAAAAAGACAAAATGGTCCCACAAACTAATTGGCCTCTGTTTCTCTGTGGTAATTTCCTGATCACCTCTAAGGGCAGAAAATCCACCTATGTGTAATTGGCAACTCTCCAACTTAGTGGATTTTTTAAGACCACGCTAGTAACCTTTTCCTTATCATACTCTGACCTAATGCCTAGACGCTTTTCCATTTGGAAATAGAAAGGTGGGGGAAAGGATGAAGAATCTAGAAAAGCTAAATGCCACTGTATCTTTGTTGCATATCCTTGCTGTGCTAGGGAAAATTAAATCTTATTTTGTTAACTGACTGCTGAGTGCCTCATTTCATCTCAACATCATACCTGAACTTAGAGAATTTCAACTCCAATACTTCATACCTCTAAAACAAGTCTTCTCAGGTTTCTTTGAAACTATTTCTTTTATCATTTCTTACGGTGCAATAATGTTCCATTATATCCATATACCAGAATTTGTTCAGTCATTCTCCATTTGATTCTCCACTAAAATATTTTTGTACATATGGCATAAATAGTACTCTTCTATCTCTTTTTCACTTTCTAAATAAAATATGTACTGTTCTTCGATTACATTTCATAGAGGTAATTTGGAAGAAACCTTGAAATCTATCTAATTTCTCTCTTTGCATCTAAGGCAAAACTGTACTGAAACCCAGGAAGAAGATAGCTGCAGAAATTCTCCAGTTAACCTGTTCCCTTGACTTATAACCCTTATAGTCCACAAGTCCTATATCCAACCCAAATCCTTTTTTTTCCCTAGAATTAGATATCTTTGCCCTACCCTAGGTTCAAAAAAAAAATTCCTTAGCCAACATCTATTGAGCTATATGTATAGTGTGCATGCACATACAGGTAGACAGGGGGACAAATGGAGGTAGAAGATATAAGGCTAATTTTCATTTTCCATAGTATTTACTGGCCTGTTATATACAGATGTCTGCTTACTTATCACTATGTCTGAATATGTTTCTTTAGCACAAAATTGGAAAGAATGTTTCTAAAATAAATTATTCTGAAGTTATGTTAAACTTCACTTTAGTTATTAGCTCCCCCTGATGCATGACATTGGGATTATAGAGAAAGATAAACCATGTGAAGAGAAAGAACTAAAGGGGGCCTGTTCTCAGATATATTCTAGAACTCCCTTATTCTCTTGTTCAGATACTGGTTGAATTTGATGATCTCTAAGATCCTTTGTAATACTAAGATTCTATGATTAGCCCATGTGTAACATGCTCTTGCCCCACTCTCTCAGGTCCAGGTTTGCCATGTTTTACTCCTCTCCCTACTTTCTCCAATGGGGCTGGAGAATCTCTCTTCTTCGTCTTTTGCTTAGGTCCCCACTAACTGTTTTTCCTCCATTTTAGCAGTCCAGTAACAAGCTCCAAGGTCCTATTTAGCCACTTAACATCAGATTCACAATTACAAAGAGATATTTACTTCAGAGATATAGCAAGAATAAACATACAACATTTATCCCAATACCTTGGGGACATAATCCAACTCCAACTTTGATCAAGTTTCTCAAAAGTGTAAGGTACTCTGTTAGCTCTATAGGATCCCAGACTACAAGAGGTCATTCAGGGTCTCAATATTTTTAAAAATATTTTGTTTCATTAAATATTTCCCAAATACATGTAAAAAAAATAACTTTTTTTTTAATTGAGTTCCAAATTCTCTCACTCCTCCCCCTGCCCAACCTACTTGAGAAGACAAGAAATTTGATTTTGGTAAAACATTTCCATATTAGACGTGTTGCAAAAGAAAATACAAACAAAATGAAACAATAAAAATGAAGTTTAAAAATGCTTCCAGTCTGCAACCAGATTTCATTAATTCTCTGAAGGTGGATAGCATTTTTCATTATGGGTACTTCAGAATTGTCTTGGATTATTGTCTTCATCAAAGTGACTAAGTCTTTCAGAACTGGTCATCTTTACAATGTTGCTGTTACTGAGTACAATGTTTTCCTGGTTCTGCTCACTTCACTTTGCATCAGTTCATATAAATCTTCCCAAATCCTTCTGAAACCACTCTGCTTATAATTTTTATAGCACAATAGTATTTCATCACAATCATGTACCACAACTTCTTCAGCCATTCCCCATTGATGGACATTTAAAAAAAAAAAACATTGATACCCTGAGTAACCTTTTGCAGTCTGGGATCCTGCAGAGCTAACAGGTTTCCTTAGCCTTTTTAGAAACTTAATCATAGTTGGAGAAGGTAAAAGGAGAGAGTATGAAACTTACTAGGGAAAGAATGAAGAAAGCAGTTCCCTGAATCAGAGGCTGTGAAACCAAGGAGTGATGGTAGGGTCCTGCACACCACAGCTTTATTTGTCTACAAGTAGAGAAAAAGAAGGACCAAAAATCTCATTTTGCAAGTCCAGTCCATTATTCCAACCCTCATGTACACAATCTCTCCTTTCAACTTTTGGACACCTTCACACTTTTCATATTGCTCTTATTCCTATAACCACCATTTTGGGACTATTGTTCATCCTTTCACGGCTGCACTATTGCAATATCCTTCTGTTTAGTCTGCCTCGAGTCTCTTGCCACTCCAATCCAACCCCCATTCAGCTGTCAAATTGACTTTTCCATTAACACAGGTCTGATCGTGTCATCTCTCTTTCCAATAAATTTCAGTGGCTCCTATCATCGCCACAATCAGATTTGTGTTCTATAGTTTTTTCCCTACTTTCCAGTCTTCTTAAACTTTACTCAATTACTCTTACTTTATGGTCCAACAACATCAGTTTTCTTGCAGTCCTTTGAACACAATATTTCCTCTCCCTACTACATGCCTTTTTGATGGTTGTGCCCCACATCTACAGTGCTCTCCCTCCCTCTCTCTATCTCCTGGCTTCCTAGCTACTTTCAAGACTCATCTTAAATCCCAACTTCTGCAGGAAGCCTTTCCAACTTGGGTCACCCCATCATCGATACTGCCTTCTCCCTGAGATCACCCTCTATCTACTCTGTAGGTATCTTGCATTTATATAGCTATTTGCTGTTGTCTCTCCCATTAAAATGTGAACCTCTTGAGGGTAAGGACTGCTTTTGCTCCCCCTTTTTTTTTTTCATATCCTCAGCCTTTAGCACAATGCCTGGCACATAGTAAGTGCTTAATAAATAACCAACTGCCTGGATCAAACTTTGCATCAATCCCTATGCATATGTAATTATCTGAAATGGTATGAGGTTCTTTAAAACAAAGGACAAATGGATAGAGGTGATAATAATGAAATATTTTATTGGCTGAGCTGCTTTGCCTTTTAATAAAGGTCAAATGTAAGGGAGAAACCATAATTCTAATATGCGAGGTTTTCCCTCTCCCTTTTTGTTTTGTCCTTTGTGCCACAGCTTATCTCCAGTCTCCTTAGGTTTAGGGAATACTTTGAAGTTTGACATAATTTAAAGAAAATCCACATTGAATGATGAGATCACAGAGATGGAAATTATTTTAGGAGAATTAACCTTATAACTATTAAAAAACTTGTTGTAAATGAATAAGGATCATATAGCCCAAGTAGGCAATTGCTCAAGCTGTTAGCTAGTCACCAAACCACCTACAAGCACCAAATGCATTGAGAAACTTAAAAGGTAGCTCTTCAAATAAAAGTTTCCAAATACATTTATCTTCACGGACAATTTGTAGCAAATATGGAATAGCCTTTTTTTTCCTGCCAAATGAAACAGTGCAGTCAATGATTATTAAGAACAGGTTCTAGTCAGGAGATTATAAAAAGGTTCTAGTCAGGAAAAATTATCCACAGTCCTTTGGGCCACATAATCTTGGAGAAGGTCATGAATACTGGCTCCACAGTAGGCTGGCTTATGCAGAGGAAATAGCAGCTCACTGAGGAAACCAGGGAGGAGTAAATTTTCAAAGCATTGGGCAAAATCGAGCTGCAAGACTTCCCATTAGTACTGCCAGATTGTTTAGGTACCAAATTTACATCCCTTCAGAGAAAAGGGGAGCAGGCATAACCCAACAATGGTGTGCACTCCCTAGAAAGTGAAACTGCTTTTAAATAGAAAAAAAAATGATGGAACAGTTTATTCTCATTTTCTAAATTGAACCAAGTGCCAAAAATAAATAGTAAAGCACATATGTGTAAAGTGGGTGAAAGGAAGGGGAGAGGAAATCATTTTTTAAATAAACTGGTAAATAAAAATTCAAGTATGGTTATTTAGGACAGGATGTGTATAGAGAAGGTAATTTTTCAATGAGTTTTACTGTCAAATACGAGTTTATTGACATTCATCAAAAAATCAATGGCTCTTCTTTTCACCTGAATCAGCAAGGAAAAGACTGCTCTGCTCATTCTCCAAAAATATTGTTATTTGTAAGCAAGGTCTGAAAGGCAGCACAACATAGTGAATAGATGTCAGTTTCATAACTTGGTTACAGTTCTACCTTTGATAAATAGTGTCTATGTGACCCAGGATCAGTCACTTAGTTCCCTAATACCTCCAGGCAACTCTCTAAGATTATAAATTGCAAAGTAGATGCCAACTTTTATTGCTAAAGGGAAATTTCTACACTATAGAGTATTCCACACTATATAATTTCTATTCCTATATCAATGAAATCTCATACATACATAAATTAAATAATTAATATAAATAAATAATAAATAAATTAAATAAGATCTATATTAGACCTTAGATTAGAGGATCAGGTCTGCAGGGCTAATGCAAAACAGAGATTTTCTTGATTTTGTGAAAGGGCTGAGGCATAACTGAGTCAGGAATAAATGGATTCAAATTCAAACCATTCTTATACATTTACTCGCTGTGTGACTGTGGGTATGACACTTCATCTCTCTGTGTGACTCAGTTGTCTCATCTGTAAAATAGGGATAATAATAGCAACCTACTTCATAACGTTGTTGAATTGATCAGATGAGGTAAAGTACTTTGCAAATCTATGTAAATGTAAGTTATTTACTGCTAATTTTCTACTAATAATACTAATGCTAAATATTTCCTACTAATAAATAATAGGAAAATGAGTTGGAACATGAACATCATAAATAAGCAATCAAGATACTTCATTCCAAAAAATTCCCTAACACTGGAGACTCAGCGATCACGTAATCAATCATAAAATCATAGAATGTGAATCCAGAAAGGAACCTAGAAATCATTCTCATTTTGCAAAATAGGCAGGGAAGTGAAGTTATATCACAGTCAATTACTGGTAGTCCTGAGCATCCCAGCCAGGACATCAGAGAGCAGTGTGACCTAATGGAAATGTCAGTGGAACTGGAGCCAGAAATCTTTGTGTGAAATCTGAATGCAGCTCCATAATTCTAGCACACGTGACACTGAGCAATTCACTTCCCCAATCCTGGCCTCAATTTTCTCATCTGTTATGGAGGACATAGACTACTGCAATCACTAAAGTCCCTTCTATGTCTAAATCCTGTGATCTAATGGATACCAATGATCAAGAATCATTTCACAAATTTACCTCGCCTTGTCTCTAAAGGACTGCAACATAAGTAACCCTAACAAATTTTTGATGGGAATATACATGCAAAAACACATAACTACACATATCTTTGTATATGCATATGCAAATATACACATATGTATGGCTACATATACACATATACATATATACACACCTGCACACATATATATAGGTAAATGCCTAGTTGGCAATGACTGTAGGATGGTGGCATTTGTCATAGGGGACACACTCATACTGACCCCTATCCTTCTTCTTTCACCTTTAAAGAAGAAAAAAGAAAAAGCTTAATGGGGCCAGTAGCAAACACACCATCAAGTCTAAGTGTTGCTGTCCTATAACCACAGCACATAGGAATTGCAAGGGAGAGGACTAGGGAGCAGAACCGGCTATACTTCCTAAAATATAGACACAAAGTGAAAAACAAAACTCTTTTTTTCCTCTTTTTCTGGTTTCTTCATCCCACAACACTCAAAGTCAAGTTCAAAAAGCTTTCACCAAACTAGTGAATCTAGGGACAGAGTTTGCATATCCATTTTTTTATATCTGGCATATCTCATGGCAACATTCTCTCCATATACATACACCTTGCCTTCATGTTAGAAGATGGTATTACCAATGGTAGTTTCCACTTTCTATGCATACAGAGTATCATGTTCCTTGCCAGAAATGAACTACAATCTATCAATGACAATTTATTAAGTGCCTACTATGTACTAAGTGTTGGAGATACAAAGACAAGCTCCTAAGGAGCTTGCCTTCTAAAGCCCTGAGTATGTGATTTGTACAGTATATTGATGTACATTTGAGAGGCAACTTGATGTAATGGTTCAATGGTTGGCTTTGAGAGTAGGAAGATCTGAGTTCAAGTCCTTCCTCTGATACGTCCCAGCTCAGTGACCATAAGGAAATCATTTAATACCTTAGTGCCCCCAGGCAACTCTCTAAAGCTACAAATTACTCATGATACAGATCTGGAAAGATTTTCCAAACCCAGAGTTCCACATCCTGATGAAATCCCAAATCTGGGCCAAAATGCACATTCACATCCAGATAGCAATGAATACACACACACACACGTGTGTGTTGTGTGTGTGTGTGTGTGTGTGTGTGTATTTCATCTATCTAATGGTGACTTTTTTCCATGCTCTTCTGAATGTCTTTTTTTCCTAAAGATTCCCTCTTGAGAAATTCACTTAGGTTCGTTGAGCAACAAGTCAAAAGTTTTACATATATATACATACATATATATATATATATATATGTGTGTGTGTGTGTGTGTGTGTGTGTGTGATATACATATGTATGTGTATATATATGTACATACATATTTGTATCTAATGGAAGTCATCTCTAGTGTGTGTGATATATACTTATATGTGTATCTGTACATATATACTGCCAATACATACTGTCTACTTGGGCTATCTGAAGAAATAAAAGGGAAAAAAGTTGCATGATAACTTTATTATATATATTATATATATAAAAGAAAGAGCAGGTTGTACATAATAGATTTGCAGTTTCATGTACATCACCTTTTTTTCCTTGGTATTCTACTATGTTATGGAAATGTTTGCTTTATTTCTTAAGTTTAGAATAAAATGAATATTTTTAAAGTTATTAGGCCTATTCTTAAACAAATAGAGAGCTAAATAAACAAATAAGCCTAGTGTCTTCAGGCTACTCAGTCAGACTCCCTGCCAACAGATGCATCATTAGCCTGACAACTTCAAGGAGGAGGTCTGTTGAAACTGAGGGCTGAGAGAACCCTTTTGCCAATACTTTTTATGCCATAATCCCTGGTGATGCAAATATTACCACCATGGGAATAAAGGTGGATTAGGTCTGCATGACTGCATGAATAGCTGGGCATGAGAGTTTAAATGAATGAAGCCATACAAAAGCAAAATATGTCATATTCTTTTACAATAAGGCTAATCTATCTCATGAAAAGCTCTTGCCATTTCAACTGGTTGTGTGTCTTAATTCAGACTGTTTTTTCCTTTCTGTGTAATTCTGCTCAGACTGTGAAGGAAACAATGTAAACTCGATAGTTAAAATTTAACCTCACAGGCTTAAATTCAACCTTGATGGTGTGGGGTCCCTGGAGACTCTGGAAGACTGACTTGAGGTTGGGAAAGAAGTCTCTAGCATCTGGTAGGAGTTAGGTTACTGTCACTCGTTTATCATGGACCCCATCTCCAGTGACAGAGAACACCATAGGTTTGGTGTCTCAGGGCCCTAAGAACTACATAAATCTTTTGGCACCCACAGATAAGTGAGTGCTGTTTCTATTGCTTTTCCACTACTTACCGACAGCTTGAGAAGAACAAAAGCTAATGTAAATAACATGCCTAATATCCAGCACAGTAGGTATTTTGTATCTAATGTCATTTGTGGGTCCTTCAGCTACTCATCTGAAACAGAACACTAGTTCATTGCTCACACCTTATCAACTCCTATGATCTGAGAAATGGTGGGACCCTTTTAATTTATGACCCATGCATTATGTTCTCATGTTCTTTCATGACAATGAAAGGGCTCACTTTAAAGTATAATTATCCCTAGCACTATTACCCTCCCCATATTTTTTTAAATTAACCTAAACCCTTGTTCTGAGCTATACTTGGAAATTCAATAAAATTTGGCTGATTTCCCATTATTTTCCATTCACTGTATTTCTGTAGCAAAGTCAAAAACTGTTTCGAGACGATGTGTAGCCTGTCAGACACCGAAGAGTTTTAACTTCATTTGGATCCTAGCAAAGATACAAATGAAAATGCTGGGGAGGGTATCCAAGAATTTTTGATCTTTTGTAGCAATTTGCATCTCTGTTTTTGAGTTGTCTCCACATACAAATGTAGGAAAGGCACGAGAGTGTAAAGATACAGCATTCCACTGAAAGTCGGGGAACCTGGGTTCTAATCTTCAATCTGCCATTTCCACCTTATTGTGCTGTAGTTTCCTCCTTAAAAAAAAAAAGGAACACGAGGCAGCTAGTGGATAGAGCACCAGCCCAGGAGTCAGGAGGACCTGAGTTCAAATCTGGCCTCAGATACATGACACTTGCCAGCTGTGTGACCCTGGGCAAGTCACTTAACCTCGATTGCCTCACCAAAAAGGAAAAAAAAAAAGTAACAATCTGAGCCCATCTTTCAGTGCTAATATCTGTTAGTCTCAGCTACCAGTCATTTGCCTCTCACTGATGTGGCAAGGATAGAAGGAAAAGGCCTTTTCTCTCTCAAAACTTCTTAAATGTCCCTGCCAAATTCAAAAGCTGAGTGCCTTGAGTCAGGCCTTCGGAGAGCAGCCATTACTGACATCTCAAAACAAAAACACTATGTTGGGTGCTGAGGATATAAAGACAGATAAATATAAGATAATGGGGAGGGGGAGAAGCACTAAAAGTTGGGATAGAATATGTAGGCAGGGAAGACATTATGGTGGCACCTTAATCAAGCCCTGATGGAAGATGAGAATTTTGAAAGATGAGATGAGGAAGAAGAGCATTCTGGGGAAAATAATTTGTACATATAGGCAGGAGATAGAATGTTGGGCTAGGAAGAGGAGGAGGGGGTAGCACAGCTGTTTAATTGGCTTAGATGTAGAACATATAAAAAGTAATACAAAGTGAAATTGGAGACATATTTTGGATACAGATTGAGGCAAGTCTTAAATACTAGGTTAGGGTAAAATTAAGTAAGAATAGATGGAAGTATCCTTAGAAATCATGTGATCCAACTCCCTCATGATATGGATAAAGAAATTGATTCCCTAAGAGGAAAAGTATTTTTCACCTAACTAGTAAGCACCAGAACTAAGACTTTTATCTTCTGACTATCCAGTGATCTTAGTCCAGAGGCAGCTAGGTAGTGTAGTAGATAGAGAACTGAGCTTGAAGTCAGGAAAACCTAAGTTCAAATCCATGCTCACATACTACCTGTGGTAACAACCCAAGTCAAGGTATGCAACTGCTGTCTGCCTCAGTTGCCTCAACTATAAAATAAGAATAATAACGCTACTACGTGATACAGTTGTTGTAAGAATAGAATGAGATTTTTTAAAAAAGAATAGAATGAGACATTTGTAAAGTGTTTAACAGAGTGCCTGGCACATGTTAGGCATTTAACAAATGCTTGTTTCCTTTTCCTTCTCCTAAATCCATTAGAATATTCAAATAAATTTCACAAAAGACTATATGGTCCAAATGTTATGGGATAGTTTCCTCATTAATAGACTATACAACCAGGGAAATTTAGCCAGAATCTAGGTTATAACTATATTCTTTTGTCAGCCTATCTGGCACTCGCACATGCTATAGTTTTGCTTTTGCTTTTCAATTTTTATTCAGACTCCCTTCTCTCCTCTTCTTCAGCTACCCAAAAGTGACCCACCTTTCAAGGTCCATTTGAAGTTTCATCTCCTTGACTACAATGGATGCTGATCTCTGGCTTCTTTAGCTTTCTATACTTTTTCTTTAGTACCCAAGTTCACACTTGATCAGATAATGTCTTATATCTTCAAGTTAGTCTTATCTTCCCACCTAATTTGCTGACAAGGTCAGGGATGGTGGTTACTGCTTCTGTCCTATCCATTCCAGTACCTAAAACAATGGTGAGCGCATCCAGGACACACAGTAGTTAAATTTTAATACTTCAGTGTCAAGTAGCAATAACCCTTCAATAAATTAATTGGCTGAATAAATAACAGAATTTCTCAAGCTGTTTGATGATAAACAGTGCTGTTTAATATTAATTAATATTAATAATTAATTAATATTGATAATATATTTATTATTAATAAAATTGATACTTAATATTAATAATGTCATATTGAGTATTCCCATTTCCTCATCATAGAATAATAGGCTACTTGAGGTGAAATGAATCTTTGAGATTATCTAATCCTAAGCCACCCTATGAATTAGGAAAATGAGGTTTGAACATACAGTAACTTGTCCAGTTAGTTAATGTTGTTGTTCAGTCTCTGTGATCCCATTTGGGGTTTTCTTGGCCAAGATACTGAAGCAGTTTGCCATTTCCTTCTCTATCTCATTTTACAGATGAGGAAACTAAGACAAACAGGGTAAAGTGACTTGCCCAGGGCCATACAGCTAGTAAGTGTCTAAGGCTAGATTTGAACTCAGTGACAGTTTCAGATTTAGATGAGGTACTTCCCAACATTCTTTCTTCAATCTATATAAAGATTCCTCCTTTTTCAAGAAACAAAAACTCTCCATCTAGGAATCCTTCCGTAATTTAACCTCAATTCTTGCCTGAGCCTAAACAATTTGCTTTATTTCTTCTTTGCTTATAATATGCTATAACATATGATTTTTTCACTCGCTTTGTAGTAATTTTCACATTGCTTCCTGGAGATGTGTCTTGTGTTTCCTACTAGACTCAAGTTCCTCCAGGAAAAGGACTGGGCCTCCATTTCATCCATATCCTTTCAATAGTGCCTTAGACTATCCTTATTTCTTCCAAATAAAGGCTCTCTATGGACCCAAGCAACAGCTCTTTTTACATGTTCTTATCCAAAGTAAACATCATTGCAAATAATAGGAACAGTTTAGAATTCTCAAATAGGTTGCATATAGTTTCAGGAACTCAGAGTATTTAGGATCAATTTGATAGCATAGCTATTTCCTTTTCCTTTAGTCCATTTTTAAAGAATCAGGTTTCTTTCTGTCTGATCATTATAACTTCTCTTTCTTGACATGATCTTCCTTGAATCTATCATCAGTTAATCTAGAACAGGCAAGAAATGTCTCTGAAAAAAATTATTTGTGACAGGTTATGTGGGATAAGAGGGTGGTTGTGAAGTGGAAGAAAGGGCATTATTCCCTTTGAGGGATACTAGCTTTTCTGTACGCCCTTGCTCCTGGCTGCAATCAATGAATAAGCGTTTATTAAGAACCTACTATGTGCTGGACATTGTGCTTTGTGTCAGTCCAACCCCTCAGTTACCACAATTCATCTTCCTTCAAGATTCTATTAAATCCATTAAGGATGTTCCAGCCCAGTGGCACACTTATCTACCATTTATATCTAGCTTTATCCTCCTGTAAATACATTTCTTTTCCATTTAGAGTAATAAAACTATCTCACACATGTATAATGATTTATCATTTTATGAAGCACTTTCCCCACAACTCCATAAGTTAGGTAGCATAAATATTGTTATCTCCATTTTATAGATGAGGAAACTGAGAACCAGAAAGTTTGGGTGAATTATTCCCTGTCCTAGTGATCAGAAGATCATAAATCTAGAGTTGGAAGTGACCTCAGATATCATCTGCTCTAAGCCCTTAGTTTTATAGACCAGGAAACTGAGGCCTTTTGAGGTTAAGTGATTTATCCAAGGTCACACATGGTCAGTAGACACACCATGATTCCAACAGACATCCTCTTATTCTAAAACCTATGCTCTTTCCCCTGTTGCTTTTCATAAGGTAGGTCTGTCGGATGCAGGACTTGGATCCAAGCATTCTGAATGAAGTATTGTCCTTTCTCCTAGAGCTAGGAGTGGGGAACTTGCAGCTTCGAGGCCACATGTGGCCTCCTAGGTGCTTGGGTGCAATCTTTTGACTAAGTCCAAGTTTTACAGAACAAATCCTATTATTAAGGGGATTTGTTCTATGAAGTTTGGATTAAGTCAGAGGGCCGCACTTGAGGACCAAGAGGGCCCAACCCCTGTGACCATATCATCTCTTATTTGCTATTAGAAATACCCTATCAAATACTATATAATGATATACTCCATTGAAAGTTAGTTATAAACTTGAGAAATACACATTGGAGGGTTTTTTGCACATCCCAACTGTCAATGTACTGTCATGCTTAGACAATTTCCTTTTTACCATGGAGCCATGTTTGGTTGTTTTTTGTTTGTGTGGGTTTTTTTTTTGGGGGGGGGTCTTGCATGATGGGATAGGGAGATGTAAAGTATTTTCTTTCTTATCTCTGTGTTGTTCAGAGACTTGTTATCTAGTCTGAAAAATATCTATTTTTTTTTATCTATTCAGATGTCTCTCTGGCCTTTGTGCTGCTGCTCAGTGCCACCTCTTACCAGAAGAGGAAACTCCAATCAACTCAGACTTCCCACTTAAATGTCTCTGACAAGAGCCTTGATGAAAGAGGAAACTGAATAGATTATTTATGTGATAAATTCAGTGAAGAAGGAGATTTTTCCCCCTCAATCATGCTGTTTTTGAATGTTATCATTGTGGACAATCAGGAGTGGTCTACCTATCTAAATTGGGGAATAAAAAGTCTCTACCTCTTTAAGAGACCTTGAGGGAAGTCCTTCAAAGACAGATGAAACCAGGCTAGACCACAGAATTAAAATTAGAATAATTGTTAAATAAGTTACTGATCTTGATGGGAGGCTCAGCTGATTAAGAGTCCAGGAAGAAAGTGAAATAATAATAATCTGAAGATCTATAAACACATATATACATATATATACATACATACATACATACATACATATATATATATATATAGAGAGAGAGAGAGAGAGAGAGAGAGAGAGAGAGAGAGTGTGTGTGTGCGTGTGTATATATACGGGGGGGTGAGGAAGGGAGAGAGAGGAAAACAGAGGAGGGAGAGAGAAGAGGAGAGGGAAAAGGTAGAGGTAAAGAGAGAGGGAGTGTAAAAAAGAGAGAGGGGAAGAGAAAGGAGGAAAGAGAGGGAGAGAGGGGAGGGGGAGAGAAAGAAAGGGAGAGGAAAAGAGAGAGGGAGGGAAGGAAAAAGGGAGGAGAAGGGGATAGAAAGAAATCACTTCTTTTGTGAGGAAAACAATTTAAATATTCTTATTATCTCCACTTTCTTATTATAAAATTGAGGCTCAGGGAGATAATTAGCCAATGATTGCAACAGGTTGTTTAAGAACTGGAATTTGAATCCAGGCACCCTTCACATTGTTTAAGGCATTGGGTCTTTCTTCTGAACTTTTGTGCCAGAGTGCTTTCTAAACCTAGTTTATTTAGTGAGAATGCAGGGTGCCTTCGCAAAATTCTCCCATCTCCACTCCTCATATAGAGATCAGTGTGGAGACAATACTGATAGGAGTATTCAATTAAAAGAGTTTAGAGACCACTGATATAGATGCTAGAAGGTGGAAATAAGCATAATTAAATTTATTTTATATATCTATTCTTTACTCTCATGCCCAAAAAATTGATGATAGGTAAATAAATTAAAATCAGTGGTTAGGACTTCCTACATCCCCTTTCAAAAATAAATAAATAAAAGACCAATTGCTAAGGTATGTCATCAGTTATACGTCCAACATAGTTTCAGCTGAATTTCCCATACCTTCTATATCTATATCTATATCTTCATCTACAATCCTATAATGGAAAAGATGATGCCTAGAGATAATCCAAGGGAGGAAGGGCCCTCAGAGGCTATCAAATGCAAATCCTTTCTGAAACATGAATTTCAGGGGTGGGGAAGCTGCGGAGGCCACCCCTGAATTAGAGTATCTCAGACAAGTTGTCACTCAGCTTCTATTTAAAGAACTCCAGTGAAAGATATCCCTCCTTTTATAGTTTTTCATGAGGGACAGAAGCTGCCTTCTTCCTAGCCCGGGGTTAACGCCTCCAATAACATCATGCCATTAACAAAGATCAGTTTAAAATTAGGTAGTGAAGATTCCATAACCAAATGAGTTAAACTTTCATTCCTAAATGTTGAGTCATTTCTCTGTGATTCATATATTACTAAGATATGTCTGGTTTGTTGGAATTTCAGTTAAAAAAATTGAGTATGCTACCTTCCAGTTTTTGGAAAAGGTTTTGTTAGCGAAAAGAATCTATGTTCGAAAGTGACTCCTAAGAGAATTTCAAAGATTTGAAAAATGAAGAATAGAACTCTTGGACTCTGTACCAATATTCTCTTTACCTAAAACACATTATGATTCAAAGAACAGATTAATTAACGCTCTTGGAACTAGATAACATTCAGCTCATAGAGGCCAGTAGGTCCCAGGATGAGTGACTTCTGGTCAAAATAAGAGACAAGATGCTAATTAGTGTTGCTTATAATTTATAGCAAAGTGTTAATTCCATGTAAATGAGTTAACTTAGACACTCTGTGATTTGGTACCTTGCAACTAACTACAAATAGTAAGATTTAAAAAAAAAAACACAAAGGAACCTTTCATTTTCTCACTTAGTTAATTTGGTGAATCCATGATCTTATCAGTATTTGCACTCCCCCCATTAACCTACACTGCATCTCCTTAATACTTCCTTGTCCAAATTTTCCTATACATCTGTTGGAGAGGACTTACTTTCTATATGCTAGAACACAGTGCCTGGCATAGAGCAGTACTTAAATTTTCATTGACTGACTTCTTCTGTCCATTTAAATATCTAAGGATACCAATATCCCTCCTAAGCTGTCTATCAATATTCCTTCTCCCTCTCCATGCCTTGGTCCCCTTCTAAATGTATATCCATGCAGTCTCTTTTTCTCCTTTGTATACAACTGCCTAGTCTTAACACTAGAGAATAAAATTTGATATAATAATTCCCTTTGATCAAGAGAAAGAGCTCCTCACCTTTTTCTTCTCATACATACAAAGATGCCAGTTAAAGTAAGTTAAGTCTGTTTCCTCTTTCTGGTGGTTCCTCCTATTAGTTCTAATTCTTACTTACAACATCACTAATGTGACAATATGTTTAATAGGAATATGCACATGTAGAGCCTATATTAGATGGTGGCCATCTTGAGGAGGGAGGGGAAGAAAAATTTAAAACTCAAAAGCTTATGGAAGTGATTGTTGATAAATTAAAATAAATTAAAAAAAAAATTAAAAAAATAAAGTAAATAAGTTGACGAATCAATAAACTAATAAATAAATAAATAAATAAACAAACAAATGAATAGATAAATAAATAAATAAATAGAGCAAGTTAAGTCATTCTAAAATCTGCTAATAAGATGGATGGTATTGTAGGGAAATGTAGTAAAAATTGACCAGACATTGCTAATCCTAATAAAATAAGCCTGGGAATAACAGACTTTCTGGTTCACTTTGTCATAGTAGTTATTCCTGACATAGTTCAGAGTTTCCTTTTCTGCTTCGGTATTTCATTTGCCTTGCACTCCAAATCTCTGAGAGCCTTCTAATACACTCCACCACCACCTCCCTTTTAAACTAGTTGCTTAGTTTTGGTCTTTCTCCCTTTGAAGTCATAATACTCTAAACTTTTCTATATCTTGGGGATATCTGTTGGAATTTCAGGTAATGTGTATGAGTCTCCATACTATACTCTAGTAATCTCCAATGCAATGGCAGTGGCACCTTGAGGGCCATGGTTTGATCCTACAGATGTGTGAGCAACGAATTGGACAATGAAAACAGGGTCACATTATGCCATCCTACCCACTTATAGCCAATTGTGGACTCATCTCCAATACATTTGTTCATTCCTTCACTTATCTCCTATCACTAGCCTGCCATAAATCTCCCTTGAATATAGATCCCTCAGAGAGCATATAACCCTAAGCTGACTAAAGTAGATGAGCAGACACTTCACCCTACATCCATTCTCATCTTCTTTCCTCCAATCACCATAGCAGCATATTCTGGGCTCTGGAGTAGTGAGCAATGAGTAAACCTCCTTCCTTTATTTTTCAGTAGAACAGAGTGAGTAACACAGGATAAGCAGGAATGAATGAATTGTAATTGCATTTCCTTTTTCCCTAAAATCTACCCTCTTTCAAATTTCCCTAATTCTGTTGAGAGCACTAACAACTTTCCAAACACCCAGATTTGTAATCTAATTCTTCACTCCTCATTCTCCTTCACCCATTTACACAATCAGTCACCAAGCCCTGGCATTTCTTCCCCACAAAGATGCCTTACATCCATCACCTTCTCAGTACTCATACAACCACCACCCTAATTAAGGCCCTCATCACTTCTCTCCTGAGCTATTGCAACAGCCTCTTAATGTCTATGCTTTATGTGTCTCCCCTCTCCAATTTGCCCTGTACACAGGTACCAATGATTTCCTTAAAGCACAGGTCTGACAATGTCATTCTCTTACTAGGTAAAATAAAATGGTTCTTTACCAACTCTAGGATCAGAAATTATTTTATTTTACCCTCATTCTTTTAAATTTCTATTTTGTATATCTTATTCCATACATAATTACTAGTATAGTGACATACATATAATTTATAAACAAATAAATATATTGTGGTGTGTTCATTTTTTAATTCAAAGGGTGCACAATAAAAAAAAAGTTTGGAAACTATTGCTATAAACAAATGGAACTGGAGTGCTGAGACCAATAGATGTCTAAAATAGCTTCATTGCAGGGAGCAATGCACCTACGTGGCCACCAAACCAATGTAGTTTCACCTTTAAAATAGCAAATTGTCTTCCTGAAAGCAAAATGTCAAAAATTCAATACCAATTTAGAAAGCCAAGAGAATATGCAAACAATCAAGTGAAAACTCCACTGCCAGTGACTGCTCAAAGACTGAAAATAACTAAACATTTGGCTGCAATTCTGAAACAAGGAATGTCTTTCATTAATCTGCCTTTGGATGGGAGGAACAATATGTGACCAGCTGCAGCTAAATTTGTTTAGCTAGGTCTCAGTTTCCTCATCTGTGAATCAAAGGTGTGGAATAAAATGTTCTCTAAGTAGCTCCTTCATGAAAAAAGGTGGAAATATAACTATTAATGCCTCAGATGTGTTATTAAATATTAACAAATATCATTATGTCTATGTCCTACTTGGAAATCATTTGGACTCACTTGAATGAAAAATCTCATCAGTTTCCCTGGACTTATTGCCCAGGATACAGTGTCCTGGTCTAAGGTCCTTTAGTTTCACTTGCATCAAGTCCTAATAAATCTTGAATATTAGACTTGAAGACATGGAAAGGAGCTTGAATATCGTGAACCTAAAAGACTTAATTTTTTGTTTTGTTTTGGTTTTTGTCGAACCAAAGTAGGAGTGGAAATGCCTTTCTCTCTTTATTCACCTAGAACTAAATCGAAATATGATATCTTAAAGGAAGTGGTAAAAATGGGAATGGTCCTTTGTTAACCAAAGGAAGTGTCTCCATTTAGTCCATTTATCATGGACTAAATAAAGAGACATGGACCTTTGGTTAACCTGGAGAGAACCCTTTAGTTTTTCAAGAAGGTATCTGTATACCTCTCCAAGTGTGAATTCCATGATAATAATATCTGTATTGTTCTGTTAAGCAATTTTTAAAAAATGAACTTTGTATCCTTGCTTTATCTCTCTATGTAAATTTGCCTTTATTTCCTGATCACTGCAAAAGTATAAGGCCACATGGCTTGGGTTACAGAGAATTCCAACAAGCAGGAATACTTGGATAATTAATAAACAATCTCTCACAAATGTGTGCTAAAGGCTTAGCATATAGAGTTTTTCTTCCACATAACATTCTTTTCTTTTCGGTTTCTAGGTAATCAAAGGAGATCTGTGGTATGCACACAAAGAAAAAAGATTTTTATTACAAACTACTTTATATTGATAAGCTATATTTGTTCATAGACTGTGGCCACTAGAACATATTGTTGTTCTTCCAAGGAATAGCAGAGGGCGGGGTTGATAAATGGTAGAAGGAGACTGGAATGGGTAAAAGAACTAGAGAGAGTGGGCTTCCCTGGGCCTTAAGGGAAAAAAAAGAGATTTCTGGCATTATGGATCCTATCTTATATTGAGGATATGACAAAAGACTGGAGAATTCAATAGACATCTTCTCACTGCCTGGTGGAGAAACTAATGGACCAAGTGGCCATGATACAGAACTTGGAACTAAGAATAATAGGAAGTGGGAAACAAAGAAGAAAGAAAGCCATCCTGCTCCTTTGTTGGGTATGTAACAGAGAATCAAAGAAAAATTTAGGTTGGAGGTTGGCACAGCCGTCTGCCAGAGGAGCTTGAATGTTAGTGAGTGACGATTTATATCCATCTTTGAAATTAGAGCGTGCTCATTGAAGGGTTCCCCCTTCCATACACACATATACTTTATGTAAAACTTTCTTCTCTATTGTTATGAACTGTATGCTTAAAAGTGAGAAAGTGGTATAACTATTCCGGGAATACTATTCATGAATTTTCTCTGGTTTGTTATATGGGGAAGAGAGCAATTAAATCCCCTAAAGTGCAAATTCAATGAGTCTTTCATGTAAGAATTACATTTACATAAACCATTGAGAGGATGTGTATATATATATATATTTGATTTTATCAGTGAACAGAACTCCTGGTGTGAAAATTTCTTCTTCCACTGGTATAGATTGGTAATGGATCAGAACCTTATAGTTTCAGAGAGTGGCCTGGACTTCTGAGAGTTAAATTGCCACATCACTAGACAGAGGCAGGATTAAAATCTAATTCTTCCTAATTACAAGGCCAGCCCTTTATCTACTACACCATGCTGCCTCTCATAAATCAATTAGAAAGATTACATATTGCAATAATTTCTAAATGATACTACATAAATAATTGTGGTTTCAGGTACTCAGGAAATCATTAAAATCCTCCAACTAACCTTAGTCCAACTAAATCTCTCAGTAACTTTCCATGGCTCAGCCAATTACTTATGAAGTTTACAATGTCATGAAGGAGGGAAATTCTGCAATTCTAAGCATCAGGATCACTTTGGTAGCAAACCTTAGGCTCAGTCTATCCCAGGTCACATACTGTAAAGATCTCATTCATAACAGATAAAAATAAAGCCGATCATCAAACTTGGTTGAAGAGGGTAATACACCTTTTCACATCCTGGAAATGATTCAGTTGAATGAATTACAGTTCTATTTATATCATGTATAGTACATGAAACATAATCTCAGTACATAGATGTGTATGTATGTGTTTCTGCAAATATTTATGAAGTTAGGCATTATTTAGCTGAGTATATATATGTATATGTATATATGTATGTATGTATATATGTATGTAGACACACACACATATATAAAGTATATATATATATGTATACGTGTGTATGTGTGTGTATTTAATACTCAAAATCCTGAAGTAGATCTGTGATGTTACTGATACAGATGTTCTCTCTAATGACACAGATGGTGACCCATGCATTGTTGCTCATCCTATATGTGTCTTTGTCCCTGTCCTCCCAAAAGTTCAATGCAGATGGTCCATGCAATATGCTGTAGTTCTTCCTCACTTTATCCTGACATTGAGTGTGTGCCAATATCTGGCCTGTCCATTGGTTATCCAATATTTTCATCCACGTGTGGCTAACCCATCTCCCTTTTTTATCATATATTACTTTGATAATGTCCTTCACTCCAGTGATGTCTTCATAGCTTCTCATTCATTATATGTTGTAGCCTGCTCATACCCACTATGCACTTCTCTGTTATCCTCGGAATGACACTCCTTTTTCATTCTGTAGAGACTGTACTGCCATCCATGACTGGAAGCCATACAGCAACACCAGATGCTACTGCTTAATGACAAAGTGGGAAGAGGACAATTGTGGCTATTAGCATTTTGATAAGTGGTAGGTCACATAAATAAGCAACTTTGATGAACCTCCTCATTAAAAAGAATTTGCTCTATGTGAGGAGCTAGTGAACTCCAAATCTACACATCCATAATTCTAAACCATATAATGATAATTGGACCCTCAAGAGCTACCTTTTTAAAAAAGAATACCAACTCCATGATCATTTGTGCTTCCTTTAATTTGAAAACAACCTGAGTAAAAGATTAATCATAACAGAAGATGGGAGACTATTTTTATAAATAGATGAAAGCTGAATTTTGATTGGTGAAGTTGGCATTTTTTCATCCTTTTTGTTAAGGTGATAGAAAAAAAATACACTCCACAGTCTTTAATTACACAAAGTCTGTCATTAAGGAGGGACGTACCCAACAATTTTGCCATCAAAATGCAATCCATGATCAGTAAAAGGGAATTGCATGGGTCTATGATTCCACCCTTGATAACTAATTAATTAGGTGCCAAGTACTAAGTGCTACAGCCAAGGTGTACAAAGGGGCTTTTTCTTAAAAAAAATAAAAATAAATAACTGAACAAAGGCATTTGTCAATTATATGGGCTAATGTTAGTTACTGCCAAACATTTTGTATTAGTTTTCAGTGGAATTATTTTCTTTTTAATTCTGAGGGTGAAATTCCTTAGAGCATAGAATACAAATTTGGAGAAGTATACCACTTAGCAACAGATTTTTTTTTAAATGTGAAAATAGCTATTTGCCAAGACTTAGTATTAGAATATCACATTGCATAACTTGGATACATGGGTACATATATATATAAAGTTGTGTGTGCATATGTATATCTGTGTATGTGTATTATATCTGTATATGGTATAGATATTGTTTATATAGAGATATCACTTCTATGTATATTTTTACAAATGGTAAGGAGAAAGAAAATTTAAGTGTGCCAATTCATTGCTAAAAATAGATTGAATTAAAATGACTGAAAAGGAATCTATCAGCAATATCACAAATTGCAAGGGCAGTATGGGTTATTTTCTTCTGCTCACAAAGCCATTTTATGTTTCCTGTTGAGTAGCGCCAGGAAGCAAAATGTGAAAAAGAATGGGATAAAAAAGCTGCTTTTGACCACTATATTTTAACTCTAATAGAAGGAATTTGGTGGGAGGGGTATTATTTTATGTGAATTGGTTTTTACATTCTTAGTTATTAACCAAATTAGAGTTATTAACCAAGAAACAGAGGGCCAAGAATAGAACTGGGGGAGACGCTACAGGCAGCATTGTTTGTGAGTGAACTTGTAGTGTTTATAGCAACCTATTCATTTTTAGTCAACCTCCCTACAACTGTGAATAACTTCACAGAGGTTTTAGAACAGAGGAATAACATTTGTGGAGATTATGTAGCCTAGAAGACAAAACTAGGTTGAAATTTAGAGGAACTTAATTCTCTTCCCCCAACATAAGCCATTTTGTTAGAAGTGAAGGGCCCTAACTTGTAGATAAAAATCTGCTGATAGATCAGAGAATCTTGATTTTTAAGAAGCAACTTGATGCACTTAATTTTAAGCAACAAAACCCAAAGAGGAAAATTTTCAGCTATTTATACTTGAAAATGAATTCTATATATGATATGACAATCAATCAATAATTATTTAATAAGTATCTACTATGTTCCACACACTATGCTAGATTTGGGAATACAAAAACAATCAATGAAACAATCCTTACTTCTGAGGCAATTACATTTGTCCCTAACAGCTTATTACTGTCTGTATTTCCTTCCATCCTTTGATTGTTCATCTCTGTATTTGTGTAAACAAGTTTTTGTTTCCTATTATCTGCCACCATGGCATGGAAGTAATTCTTTATTCTCAGAGAAGTTGTCAGTAGAGTGCAAGTCCTAGCAGATTCTATTATATTAAAAAAAAACTTCAACTGATGGGTGATTATGAACTGCATGTCTCATGCCTGAGGATCGGCTTAAATTTGGAGAAGGTCATCGCCTGGTTGGTTGCAGTGAAATGAATTTTTCAGGAAAGTCTCAAAGACAATTTACTGTATCACGGAGGAGTTACAATCTATGTTACTGTTAGAAGCAGGCCTTACTCATGCTCATTGCTGGAATGAAATGAGATATTCCTGGATCTTTCAACAGCTAACTAAAGGAAATTTATTAGTTATAGTTACACTATAGAAAGTATAGTCAACAAGGAAACCTTAGTGTTTACCTTAGTCATTGGCAATATGGTACATAGCAGTCCATCACATTCAACAATAGGCACACAACAATAGACAACTGCAATCTAGCAAAGTGAAACCCTCCATTAGCTCATATGTGTCACATTAATTGAATTTGACTTGCATTAAATCAACCTGGCATCATTTTAGAACTCACACTAAACCTGATCTACATTCTTTGACATTGCTGAACTGAAATACAGATATGGTCAATTTGTTCATTGTTTTTATTGGTCTTCTTCATTTTGCAGTCCTTTGTATGTTGTACCACATTTCTTCATATTTCTTCTATTTATTATTTTTAAAGGCTCTAAAATTCCATTATATTAATATTCCATATTTTAGTCAACCAACTACTGGACATTTAGATTGTTTCCAATTTGCATTGGTGGCTGGAATCTCCTCAACCATGAGTTTCTATGCTAAGGAAACCACAGGTTCAGCCCTTACGTGCAACCCTAGATTTTCAGTTATAAGTATATATTTTTGAAGTATATGTTTTAAGTCAAGCACCCTTTTTCCTTCCCAACAAGATTGGTGCATATTATGAATAAGGAGTCAAAATTTACGATTATTTTTGTGGGTTTTTTTGCCCTAACATTAAATGTTTCTCAGGAAGAGTCTACTAATTTGCAATGCCACTAAAAACATTATAAAAGTAATTATTTCTCTAAATTCCTTCAGTATTATTTTGGTACTGTTATTCACTATATAGAATGACTAACACAAGGTATCTTAAGTTGTATTTTTCTAATAATTATCAGGATTGAACATTTCTTCAAATGAATGTTAATATGACTTTTTAATCAGTGGTGATATTTTCCCTTAAATATTTGTACCATTTTCTAATACATATTAGATATTAGGTTTCATCTATTTGCCACAAATACTTTCTTATGTCCATTTTTTTTTATCTCAAGTAATTTGTATCTGTGTGTGATTTGTAAAAAGTTTAATATAGTCAAATCCAAAGTCAAGTAGGTATTTAGCAATATCCTATCTAACTTTGGAAAGGAATTACACCGGGGGTGTAATTCACAATGATTACAGCAACCACTTACTTTGACAGAAGGGAAAACCACATGATTATATTACACATTCTTATAGCACCAAAGTGAAATAGAACCAGACTTGGAGTGAGGAAGGTCTGAGTTTGAATTCTGCCTCACATTCTTCCTAGTTATATGATCCTGAACAATCATCTAACCTCTCTGTACCTCAGTTTTCTCATCTTTTAAAATGAGAATAATAATAACACCTAACAAGTTTGTTGTATGGATCAAATGAAATAATCTATGTAAAAACCCTGTGTAAGCCTTAAAGCAAGATCATCCTAGTCATCATCATCATCATCACCATCATTTACCTTATCTGCTATTATTTCCCCTGAAATTTACCTGCTTTCCACAGCTGAAATGTAATTATAGAATCTCAGAGTTTGAATGGACTATAGAATATATATGGACTAGATTAGATATTATAAGGGACTATATATTATGCAGTACAGAGATACTGAAGCCTTATCTGGTAAATTTCTAAGATGCCTTTATTGCTAAACCACTTCTCTGATGTTTGCCAAGATTCACCAAAGTGCTGGGGTGGGATGCAGGTAGGGTTGAAGGAGGGTGAGCATAGCCAGCCAATTGTAATAATCTCAAGGCTCCAAAAGAGTAAATAGTAGCTCCATTTCACAGAGAGATCGTTGCTTCCTCACAACAGGAAATATATTCAGCTATCAGTGACTCAGTTCCAAACAATAATATTAATATCTAATACCTACATAGTACTTTAAAGTTTACAAAGTGCATCATGAATATTTTATCATTTTATCCTCACAACAACCCTGGGAGGTAGGTGCTATCGTTATCTCCATTTTACAGATGAACGGAGGCAGGCAGAAGTTCAGTGACCTTTCCAGGATCACACTGCTAGTAAATGTCTGAGACCAAATTTGAACTCAGGTCTTCCTGACCCCAGGTGTAGAATACTCTGAGCACTATGCCACTTAGCTACCTACAATCATAGAACAGCTTGTATCGAGCACTTACTACAATACTATGTGCTGTCCATTGGAATGTATAAAGGAAGAGAATATTTGGTCCCTACCCTAAAAGCAAAAGCTGTAATCTAGCTAGAAAGACAACAGCACATTAGAAACAATTATAATTTACAGCTGCGTGCTAAACTCTGCCATATTAGGAACTTACAACTTGAATGCTTCCTTCAATAATTAATTTCTAGATGATGAACGGACTGTTGCAATAGTAAGATAAATAATCCATGTCCAAGCAATCCAAAGTTCCCTTTAGAAATTCCTTTGAAGAATCATTGAGCCTTTTTTTTTTATTATTATAGTTGTTATGTAACAGGATAAGATGCCAGAATTGTAGGGGGGGGGAGGAACCCTCTGAGACTATCAGGCCCAACCCATACCAGACCAAGAATCCTCTTAACATTCTGGAATAATGTTCAAGCCTCCACTTGAAGACTTCTGGTGTTGGGGGAACATACCATCTACAGAGTCAGCCCATCCTCTTTTGGACATGTAAAATTCACATGCATGTTTGCAACCCATTTCATTAGGGTATGTACCCAGTGTGTACAAAATTAATTATTTGTTTAAAGCTATTCATTTATTGAGTACTCAGTCATAATGAACATTACTTATATTCATCGAACTAAAGAAAATAGAAGTTAATAAACATGCATAATACAATTCATATTTTAACCTAAAAGATACATCATGAAATTAAGTGAATAATCATTTTTTTGCAAGGTATATTAAAGCACATCTGTAATAGACTGTTACAAAATTATTCAATTGTTAAATTTTTATTTAAATTATTTTATTAAAAATTATATTTTACCTTATGTTAAGCACAAATTTAAAATTACTAATTATTTTCTTTATGTCAAGCAGAAATCACTATCTACAACTTCTATCCAGTGTTCCTCCAGGGCCAAACAAAACAAGTCTAGCCCTTTTTTCCACATTACAACTCTGAAAATATTTCAATTCAATTCAACTTATTTATGATGCTATAATCCAATTCACTTCAATTCAAAAAGCAGGAAATAAGCATCTAATTTTCCCTCCTTTTCTAATGTGCAAGGCACTCTGCTAACTTTTCAGATAGCTATCTCTTTTTCAGGGCAAATATTCCTAGTTTTTTCAGCACCTCTATATGTGACATGACTTTGAGTCTCCCTCCCCTCATCCTGATCAATCCCCTCTGAACACATAGCCTAACTTGTCAATTTCCTTTCGAAAATATGTTATCTAGAACAGAAAAAAAAAGCTTCAGATACGATTTAGTCACAGCAAAATTTAGCAATATTCCCTTATTCTTAAACACTGTTCTTCTATTAGTGCAGATCCCAAGAGGCAATATGATATGACGGTTAGAAAGCTATCCTCACAGTCATGAAGATCTGGGTTAAAGGCCTACCTTCAAAATACATTGATTGTGTGACTCTGGGCAAATTAGTTAATCTCTTATTGCTGCAGACAACTAAGACTCTACATTTAGGACTAAGAAATTTCCTCACAGGGAGCTAGTTCCCTTATGCCAATGAAATACTCCTGGTTTAAAAAAAGGGGGGACCCTAACATCACATTAACTGTTTGAACAGTTAGGTAGCATAGAGAATAGAATCCTGGACCAGAAGATCTGAGTTCAAATTTCACCTCAGATACTTCCTAGCTATGTGACTCTGGGCAAGTCATTTAACCTTGGCCTGCTTCAGTTTCATCATCTATAAAATGAGGATAATAATAGCACTTACTTCCCAGGATTAAATGAGGTAATATTTGTAAAGTGCTATATAAATGCTATTGTTGTTGTTATTACTAACACAATTGATTCATGCTAAGTTTTCATTTCCCTAAAAGAACAAAAGAAATACCTGTAGCAAATAAGGTATACTCATTATGGAGGTTTAGGAGAACACAAGCAAAAACTCCCATAGAAGGAAAAGATATACAGAACATTTTCAATCAGGTTTGAGAGAAGGAGAACCCAGACTTGTGAAATCATTGAACTTTCAAAGCATCAAATGATGGGATGAACTGAAATAAAAATAGAATATTCAGTGCTAGGTTAGTATTCTGATTTACCACCTTCTATAAATGGAAGCAATGTTAATTTGGTTTTAATTAAATGGTCATGAAAATGAAAGAGAAGCAAGCATACCTCGGAATCTTTACCATTTTCCTCTGTTTGAATGTCTTCAAAACATCATCATATGGCATTTAGTGTTAGAAGTGACTATGTTGGGTTTTTTTTAATATAGGTTTAATTAAAATTTCTTTTTCCTTCCCTACACAAATACAAACAGCCACCTCCAATGCTTTTTAAAAGATACACTATGTACTTGTTAGAACAGGGGCAGGTTCTTTGCAAATACTGGAGTGCATTAGGTAAATTATTCATTTGGGTACATAAACAACTTACTTTTATTTTTCCTCATATGCAGAAAGCATTTATTTCTATTACTTCCAAGTTGCCTGGTTGAGAATAATACATTGTTCATCCTCTTGACATTAATGGTTGTTGTAAATGTTTTTGTTTTTGTTTTTGTTTTTGTTGTTTTTTTTAACTTAGCAGTGCCTCAGTTTAGCAATATGTCCACTGTTTAAGGTTTGTCTTGAATATTTTAACATCATTCCCCACAAAATGATGTAAAGCAATATTAACATGGAGTCAGGAGAGCTACTCCCTAATCCTGGCTCTGATACTATATACCTGAATAACCTTTAGAATACTACTGAAACTTTATATGCCTCGTTTCTTCATTTATAAAATGAAGATAATTTTGATTGTCCTACCTATTTCATAGGACAGGGGGGAAAAAACTAGTTGTAGAATAATCCATAACACAGTGTATACCATAGGACACAACCCCCAATATCATTGCCTCTCCATGGATGAGGTAAGGTCGAGTTTTACTGTAATGGAACTTCTGGAGGGGTTGGGTTATGGTGCAGCAGGTCCCTAAAGGCCTTCCATTTCCTCCAATTATCTGCTACATGGCTTCTTGACCCTTGTCAAATTGATGCCATGGCTTTCACCAAAGCAGCAGGAGAAAAATACATTACTAAACTTGCAATATCCATTGTGCAGCTTTCTTTTTCCTTCCTGATACAGGAAGTACCCTGGACAGTGGTTGTATCACCACTAACAGCACGCCCTGTTGGAGATGCCCTCCTTTCCTGTTCTAGGGTCTGCGGTCAAGGGAGAAGAGACTAGGGAGGCAGAGATAGCTGATGATGTTATGAGGAAATGGGAGCAGGCAGCTGTATCCCTGTTGCTTTAGGATAGAGGACGTCCTTAAACCCAGACTCTATGTGCAAGGACTAGCATCACCCAAACATTGTACTTTATGTATACTAGGGCTTTAATAAAAATCGAAAGTACTCTGTGTCTGGCTTAGTGGAAAGACTGCTGGTTTTGGAAATCAGAAGGCCTAGATTTGAACCCTGGGGCTGTTACTTACTTCCTGTAAACTTGGGCAAGTGACTTCACTCCTGACAATTGGGTAAGGATGATCCACAAAATCCCTCCCAGCTCTAAATCTAAGATTTTTATGAAATGTGAAAAAAAGTAATAAATAAATAGGAAGAAGGAGGAGGAGGGGGGGAAGATATACTTTTAAAGAAAAAGTGACTGCTTTTATAAAGGAAAAAAAATCACACACCGACATCCAAATGCAGTAAAATCATAGACTTTGCTTTGATAAAGGGGTTTATAGCTAAAAAAAAAATAGAGTAAAGTTCTTGATATCTTAAGAGCAGGGTTTGTTTCTTTTTTGTCTTTGCAATCCTAGCTCCTAGCACAAACTAAATATTTAACAAATGTTTCCTGAATTGAATTGAGAGAAAATGTTGGACTGTGGATGAGATCATCCTGAAGTCAATATGATACTTAGATCATTAGGCTTTGAGTCAAAAGACCTGGGTTTGATTCCTGACATTTATACTTCCTATCTGTGTGACTATAGGTAAGTCATCTGTGGGTATATTTCCTCTTCTGAAACGGGGATAGTGATGCTTACCTTATTATTATAATAGAAGAAAATAAAAATAGAAAAGAAGAGAATAGTAGAATGAAAAATAATAGGAGAGTACCTAGGTGATTCAGTGGGTAGAGCAGTGGGCCTAAAGTCAAGAAGGCCTGAGTTCATAATCTGGCTTCAGACACTTAGTAGCTTTGTGACCCTGGGCAAGTCACTTAGCCTCTGTTTGCCTTAGAAGCAGCTAGGTGGCTCAGTGGATAGAGCTGCTAGATCTAAAGTCTGAAAGACCCGAATTCAAATCTACACTCAGATACTTACTAGCTATATAATCCTGGGCAAGTCATTTAACCTCAGTTTGCCTTAATTCATTGGAAAAGGAAAGAGCGAACCCCTCCAATATCTTTGCCAAGGAAACCCCATACACAGCATTGGTGTGCTATGGTCCGTTGAGTCACAAAGAGTCAGACATGACTGAATGACTGAACAACAACAGAGAATAATAGAGGTGAGATTTTCATAGAAGATTAATGGTAATAATCATAATGATAATAAGCATCTGATCCCCACAACAACTCTGCGAGGTAGGTGCTATTATAATCCTCATTTTAGAAATGAGGAAGCTTAAGTAGACAGACATTAAGTGACTTGCCCAGAGTCAAACAATTAAGAAATATCTAAGGCTAAATTTGAAGCCAGGTCTCCCTGACTCCAGATCCAGTATTCTACATATTATGTCACCTAGCTGCCTCCCACATTACCTTAAAGTACTTTAAATGTAATGAAGGATCAATCTCTAAACAATTTGGTGCTGGAGTTACCAGTCTATATAGTTGGTTTGGGGACATCCTCACAACAAAAGTAGGGGCTGTTTCATTTCTGTTGTCATACCCCCACTGGCTACTATAGCATCTGGCACACAGTCAGCACTTGATAAATGCTTGTTGCTTGGCAGACTGGTGGCTGCTTTTAGGGAAAGTATTCTTAAACTAAGGAGACAGAGAAAATCACTGAAGAATAATTTTGCCCCAATTAAATTTTACAGCAATAACAGTATACTTACTGCGACACGTTAATGGCTCTTTCATGTCAATTTCTATTCATGTTTCCCCCTCAAAGTCTTATGTGATGCTTCCTCGTGATGTACAGTGCATCCAGGGTGTTAGGGTCAGGCCTAACAATACTGATTAGTTCAGGTTCAACGTTGAGACAAAATGAGGCACTCACAGCTCATTGAACAGTTTACAGAAGGAGGTTTACTTTGCCTTAACACAGCAAGGATATGCCAAAAGGATACAATGACATTTAATTACTCTCTACAGAGCCCCACTCATCTTCACATAGCCCTGCTTGTTCTTCATATGGAAACACATCTGATCAGTAGGGCGAGGTATGGTGATGAGCATGATCTTCAGAAGTGCACCAAATCAGCAGGGCCTGAATCCATAAAGTTTGAATTTTTTATGCCCTCAGTTGACCAGGAAGCTGAGTTGGCAAAGTCAGAAGCCAATCAAGGGATATCTTTGTTGCCTTTTAAGGAAAACTAATCCTTTTTTGGGGAGAAATGAAGGAACCCTACTCCTGTCACAAAAGGGTCCTCAAAGGCTGAGGATCAGCCTAGCTAAGTGCAGAGAAGCTCATTACCAGCAGGTTAGACACTAAGTGATAAAATTTTTTGGCCGTTATGACCCATGAACCAAACAAAATCAAAGAAAAAATTAAAAAAGCAAATTATTACCGATGCCCCTAATATTATTTGAACTTGATTTCAAGTTTGAAGGATTCATGGAATTTTAAGTTTTCTCAAGACTGATTTTCATCTTTTCAACTGTAGCTGATAGCCTTAAAATGATCAAGTCACTTTCCCTTTTGGGCCCCTATGTCTTCCTCAATAGAATGAATGAGAAGGACGGAACAGACAAGCAGAAAGAAAGAGTGTTGGAATTAGAATCAGAGGACCTGAATTTGGATCACTTCTTGCCACTTGTTACCTACATGACCTTGAGTAAGTGCTTTAAACTCAAAAGGGATAATATTTGTAAAGCTCTTTGTAAACTTTAAAGTGCTACGTAAATGTTATTATTATTATTATTGATGATGATGAAAAAATATTTGACAACTCTGATGATCCATTTTTGCTCAAAATCTAAGATCTTTAAGGTCCTTTGCCCACTGGGGGAAAGGTGAAATAAAAACACCTAAGCTCATTTAAAGATTCAAGAGAGATACATATTCTACAAAGAGAAGGCCAGTGATATCTGTTTTATTTACCCATCAAAGGCTACCACTAGCTTCTCCACTTCTCAGCTCTATGGAGTCCTTTGAATGAACTGGAAATGTATGCAGCAATACTTAGAGTTAGCTAGTTTTCTTAAAAGCAGGAAGCCTGGAGCAAGAGGCAGAGCTCTAATTTCCAACTCAATACTGGTGACTCAGGAAGTTCAGATAAGGTTCAGATAATGACCCTATCATCTGACTACTTCGTGAACCTCCCTCCAATCCCTTTTCCTTACTGCAGTGTTTTGCCAATGGCAAACTTCCCTTTGGAGAATGGTATTTGTGAATAAAGCATCCAGCTTGTTGTAGCAGATTGGTTATGGTGATAAAAATCAAGGTTAACCTTAAACAATTTCTTTAGGTAACTCAAATACATAAAAATACAAAACAGCATCATCATCATTTTGCCTTAAAGGCAGCAAGAAGACTATAAGCAACATCGATGTGTGGCCGGGAAAATTAAAAAAAGAGAAGCAAAAGAAGCTGGAAATCAGTAATGCATCATCTCAGAACAGTAAATAACAAGAAAGGAGACAAATGCAGGAAGATGCATGGCATCCCCAAAGTGCTTACACATGACAGACAGCTCAATGCAGACAAATGAAATGTAATTATGACTTTGATGAGTCGTTACGACATCAGGCAACTCTTTGTAAGAAATAAAATATGAGTTTTTAAAAAGGATAAAAAAAGAATCTGGAGACAAGTCTGTGTATCATTAATGAATGAGAAACAGAAAGAGAAAGACAAATCAATGCAGTAAACGAGTCTTAATGGCTCAATTGTGTGTCCACATCACCCAATCTGTGTGTGCTTGAGAGATCCCCATACAAAAGAAAGCTTATGAATGATAAAATCCTAGAAATGAAAAATTCAAGAGAAAACCAAAGGTCTTGTGGTTAATCGCTGAATGTGAAGAATCACTTCCTGTACTTCTCCTTCATTGTGTTTTGCCCAGATGGGTTTTAACGTGTCCATAGTAATGGAGTTTCACCATTCCCAAAGGATAACATTTTATAATCCACTCATTTTCACCGGAGTTAAAACACACTTTGCATATTGTGTGTGAGTGTGTGTGTGTGTGTGTGTGTGTTTGCATGCGTGCGCCTGTGTGCATGAGAAAGACAGACAGTGTGGGCATGAGAGAGAACACAGACAGAGACAGAGATACAGAGAGAGAAGAAGGTGAGTGAAATTGTGTCATGAAATGAATCCTGTATTGTGGGTTAATCATTTCACCCCTCTCAGCCTCAGTTTCTTGATTAATAACATGGATATGTATATTATTTGAACTACCTTATGGGAATATTATTAGAAAAGTGCTTTATAAACCTTAAAGCATGCCTGTAATTCTCTTTTTGTTTTCTTTTTTTTCTTGCTTTTTGGTGAGGCAATCGAGTTTAAGTGATTTGCCCAGGGTCACACTGCCAGTAAGTGTCGTGTCTGAGGCCAGATTTGAACTCAGGTCCTCCTGACTCCAAGGCTAGAGCTCTATCCACTGTGCCACCTAGCTGCCCCTGCATGCCTGTAATTCTTGGTTAGTAGGGGAGGCTGAGCCTGGTGGATCACTGAGGTCAGGGGTTCTGAACAACAATAGGGCTAAAGTTGATCAAGAGGGTGTCTGCCCTAATTCTGGCATTGATATAACAGAACCCCCAGGAAAAGAGAGCCAATAGGCTACCTACGGAGGGGTAAAATGGCCCCGGTCAGAAAAATATGGTGGGCTAAAGCTTCCATACCAATCATCATTGGAATTGGTTCATGAGTGGCCACTATACTTAACAGGCTGATAAGATGTAGCCTGAGGCACTCTTTAACCACTAAGGGATAGTGATCAGAAAAGTGGCTTAAACCTTAAATTCATTTCCCCTAAACCAGCAATATAGATAAATATAATTCTATTCTGGTGTCTACTCTCAGGGGAGGAGTTGGAGAGGCTTGTGGCCTCAATCTCTTGCTGCCTTCCACGCAGGAATCAAAATCTTTTTTGGAGAGGAATGGACAAACTTCCAGAGACATCTACCTCTCTCTGAGCCACATGACAAACCCATGTGGACATATACATAACATATAACATAACATGACATGGGCAGCACATTTTACATGTGGGGGTTTGTTCAAAGTGGCAGAAGAGAAAAAGATATACCACACTATAACCTTTCGTGGTATCCTGTAATGCTAAAGTGTAGGATATAGCTGAAAAAGTGAGGCCAAAGAATATATAATTCAATACATTGAAAGGTTTATCTATGTTTGGGATTTGCTTGCCTTTGTTTTGCAGTTTTCTTTAACTGAGACTACTTGTCTTGTCAGGAAAGTTTACAATCTATTTGGATTGCCCTTGCTATAACATGGGTACCTAGCAGGGAAACTCCAGGTGTCCTTTGGAAGAAGAAGCGAAAGAAATTTGCCCAGACCTCTAAGGGAACCATCTATGGTATGAAGACCGCTAGAGAAATTTTAGTGCACTCTATGTAATGCACTTAAAAATTTTATCTAGACCCCAGTAGCATGGCTTCATGGAACTGAGGAAATCATAGCATAGTTTGTGCCTAGGACAGTTGATTTCTCCTTAGAGGATGAATGGATAACTTATGGTATACTCCAGGTCCTTAATCCCTATGCAGAGAGCCTAAAGAGTCTTGGGATCAGAGTAATGGTTCAGCTTCCCTCAGACATGAAGATTTATTTTATATTTCTTTAGGAGTTACCCAATGATTGAATATGCTCTTGGGAGTGAATCCAGGGGAGGAGGGTTAAGGGGCTATAGTAAGCTTCCCCTTTTCCGCCACTGCAAGGCTCAGAGCCATTTGTAGGTACCAAGACAAGTTAGTTTGGTTTCTCTTCTAAAAGTAAAGGAGTGATGTCTAGTAACTTCCAGTTCCTAAACCTCTGTGGAGAGAGCACCATGTGTTCTGGAAAGCTCCGTATTGACCAGATTTCCTTCTGACCTAGGAAGCCAATTTTAAGACTATTTAAGCAATGAGTCGACTATTTGTTCAGTATTGGGCAAGCAGTAATCATTGGTAAGCTTTGTCAAATATTCTTTTTTTTTTTGGTATCTGCAAAACTTTGTATTTGGGCATAATTGTGATTTTTTACTCTATATGTGGGATTTTATAAGATCATGCTACAGTGGCTATATATTTTTCTATTCTTTCCTATATAGCACTAGGAAAGCAAGTAGAATCCTCATGCCTTTCCAGAGAAGTCAGAAAACAATTCTGGGCTGGGGACATGGATAATGTGTTCAAAGTACACTCTTACCTATTTGCTGAGGACAGCAAAAGGTTTTATAAGGGAGGAGGGGGAGAATGTAATGAGGTTCTGGCACACATACAGATCCAGTCAGCTTACCCAACTGAAACAGATTCTCCTTGTGGAAAGAGTAGGGAGATGGCTTCCAGGAAAATCATGTTAATATATAAGAGAAGTACCTTGGAGAGATTGTATATAGAGAATATGTAGAGTCTATAATTGAATACTGTTGGCTGGTAATTTAGTTGATAATAGACTGTTTTGATTGGCTTTACAGCCAGAACTATCAGTGTTTTCAAAAAGGCCTAAGTCAACCAACATTAGCCACCTAGATGGTACATTCGTGTTTGGAGAAGCTCACAGTGTGAGATGCCACAAGGTAAAAGAGGATGACTTATGGATTTTGTCCCCTCTGAAGCCATATAGCCCCCAAGAAATGGACCTACATCATTAGATTTTTGTTTTCTGGTTTTTTTTTGTTGCTGTTGTTCATTCTTTTCTGTTCCATACACAGGGAGTAGTGTCTCCCACTATGGGACAGCTAGCCACAGGAATGCAAAGTTGGAGTCCAGGTCAGGTTTGCAAGCAGCACAGCCCTGTTGATCAGAGCATCCTTTGGGATCAGAGTCTAGCAGAAGGTCTAACCTGGCAGTCTTGACACATCTCACCATGTACTTGGCGGGCCAATGAATGATACGTAGAACTGAGTTGTTTTCAACCTAGTCATAGAGAGACAAAAGTTGGTATAGGTGAGAGTATGCCCCAGAGGTACTGGAAAAAATGTTTATATGTTTGTTCTTGCTATATCTTTTAGGTCAATACCCCTTTGTCAAAGTCAGTTGATGTTAAGTAGAACTTAAGTTCTACTTAAGTTAAGTAGAACTGCATATTAATTTCTGGTCCCTAACAAATGGAGGACACACAGTCAGAGGAAGATCATGCCAATTGCAGTAGAGAAAAACCACCCTACCACTTCAAGGTATCCTGGGACTAGAGGGAGAGGTATAGCTACGTGGCCTACTCCTGAAATGGTAGGCCAGAGTGTACCTAATTACATATCAAACATTTATTATCTACTGTGCATAGAACAATGTAATGGCACTAGTGAGATTCAAAATTTTGCTTAAAAATGATTCCTTACTCCCATAGAATTTATAGTCTACTAACAGGATTTATGTCATATACTCAGGTAGATTTAAGATGGAAACTTAATTTTAAAACTGCATCAGAGGAGTACAAAACAATATGCTACTATATGAAGTCTGAAGAGGAAGGTTATTGTCAATATTGGGATAAGGGAGAGGCTTTATGGAGGTATTATTTAGGTTGGGCTTTAACAAATAGATTGTTTCATTAGGCAGCTAGGTGACACAGTGAATAGAGTACTAGACCTGGAGTCAGTAAGACCTGAGTTCAAATCCAGACTCAGACACTTATTAGCTGTCTGACCCTGGGCAAGTCACTTAACCTTCGGGTGCCTCAGTTTCCTCAACTGTAAAATGAAGATAATAATAGCACCTATCTCCCATGTTAGTGTTAGGATAAAATAAAAATATTTGCAAAATGCTTTTCAAATCTTAAACACTATTAAAATGCTAGCTATGATTATTATTAGATAGGCATTCAACCAGAAAAGTCAACTGGTCAGAGAATATATTTAGGTATCCTAAGCATGGGAAAATCATAAACAAAGACAGAGGCTGGAGAGGACATGGCACACTTGAGTAACAAAGAGTATACCAGCTGAGGCAGAAAGCATGTGGAGGGTACATTCAGTCGTCATTTGAGTATGCTACTCTGTAGAACCATTTTCAATTAGTTTTGTAAGGAAAAATGTTATAGATCAAGAATCAAATACCTAAGTGGTTACTTATTATATCTTGTCTTTTGCAGAATTTTCTGCTGTATTTTCTCTTGGCCTGTTTCAAAGAAGAAATGATGCTTTTCTGCAGAACTGAAATTTCATGAGCCTCAACCAGTTTTATTACAGTCAACATTGTCTTCGTTTAAATGAGAAAACAGCAAGGCATTATTGTGTGGTCAGCAGTTCCATGTATAATTAAATTCCATTTTTGAATGGAATGTGATGGTATTCCTTTGTAAAAGTCAATTAGCGTTAAGAAGTTAAACAGAATTGTAGTGTTAGTTTCTGGTCCCTAACCAATGGAGGGCACTCTTTTCTAGATTAAAAGTATAAAACCAATAATGGTCTGGACAGTTTTATGATGTAGGCAAGATACTGGCCTTAACTGATTAAAGGAAAGGAAATCATCTCAACAAAAGACAGAAATAAGGAAACCACATGTGTATAAATTGGTCTTGTTATTCATGTTTCCTCTTGGTGGGGGGAACCCCACATAATGACACTAACTTCCTGGGGCTCTAATATTTCACACTCAAAAGTCAGTAGGAAAAAAAGGGGCACGTGCGTGTGTGTGTGTGTGTGTGTGTGTGTGTGTGTGTGTGTGTGTACGTGTGTAATTTTAATTAAATCTCATGGACAAGGAAATGTCAGGTCTGATAGGGCAGTTATGCGTGCAACAGGCACCAAGACAACATGGATTGCTAGCACTCTCTCTGCAATAGATCTGAAGACATGTTTTACTGCAACTGGAAGAGGTAGACACTATGTTTCTGGTAATACTGGGAAGACTGAGATTCCTTGTGTATAGAAGTTCCAGAATCCAGTTCATCTACAACTAAGTAATTCCATTTTTCCACAGCACTCTGTATTCTTTCGAAGCTCTGTACACCTACTCATATAAGTAAAAGACACCCCACAGAGTGTTCTATTTATTGCAGATCAATGGTGTTATTCCCACAGATGAAGATCAATACTTTACATGAACATAGAAAGCTATGGAAGCATAACAATGTTATATACATTTCAATGAGAATTCAAAAGTATAGAGGGATTCATGAGTATTGGTTGAACATATACTGTGGATTAAATCTATTTTTGGCTCATGTCAAATAAGAACAATCAAATTAATATTTTAAACCTATGTGGTATTGGATATTTAACCTCAAGGTTGTACAAAATATATTTTAGCTTCCCTGAAATTACATGTAGCCTGTAGGCCTCATGGTGTAATTCAGCTTGTTCAATCTAACCCTGTTAATGCTCAAATTAACCCTGTCTTTGTTTACTCTGATCTAAGTCTTGTTCACTCTAACTTAGGCCCAGATTGTCTCATTTAACCATATTAAGCATTGAGACAGCTCTTGGGAACATGATTGGCTTCCCAGGGTAAGGCTGCACTGACTGGTAAACCACCACTCCTATCCCCAAGGTATACAAAAACTTTGGCTGTCATGGGAGCAACATTGCTCCTCAGACCCCAATAGAATGATTTTATCTTCTTTTCCTGGATATTTTCTAGAGGTGACAGGAGGTGAGAGGAACAGTCTCTAATTCATATGCTGTATCCAAATTGAAACCCTTATGCCATATCTGCCTTAAACCAAGAACCCTGAAACCTATACCCTTGGATTGCTTTTGGATCGTTTTGCACAATTAAGTAAAATATTTGAAAAAAAGATTTTCTTTGAAGTGACTTGGTTTTAGTAGTTTCATTTACCACGTCTCTCAAATTTGGGAGACTGGTTCATTTAGAAGTAACTTAACACATATCTAATGATGTGTTCATTTAACTATCCACGAAGTTTCAGAGATCATCTAAAATTTATTTTTTTAATAATTAGAATAACAGCATTGGAAAGAAAATAGTAAATACAAGCACAACCCCTCATTTTGCCAAGCTTGTCTATCACTGGATATACTAAAGACCTCTGATGAAGATGGCCACTATCAGTTAAACAAAACAAAAAACAAACAAAAAGAGTTAGAGCAGGTATCAGACCAGACATGTGATCTATGAATCTGAGGATGGGTAGCAGAGTTTGTGGGGTTTTCATTGTGATATATTCACAGAACATTTCTACTAAAAATATTCAGTCTTTTGTTTTTCACCAACAACATAGTAAAGGATGGCTAACTACGCAATGCTTCAAAAAGTACTATGAAATTTTGAAGGAAAACAGTCTTGTATGATACCTGTATAAATTGATGGCTCAAGAGCCTGTTTATTCTAAGGAAGTCAATGGGTAGCTCTGGGAAGTGAGTTTGTCAAGGGGAAAGTTTTTAGTCTGATGAATCAATAAGTCCTGAATTATTCCAAACTTTGTTCTCCTGACATAGTTTACATGCAAGTTACTGATATTAAAAAGGTACCATGTCTCATTAAATGATTGATTAGACAAATAGATTTGGTATTTTGGTGTTGGGTGTAAGGAGAGTTTCTGTACACGTACTATTGTTATTAAGGCAGACAGATAAATATGCTTTAAAAACCATAATTTGTATTATCTCATTTGATCTTAACAGAAAGCCTGGAAGGTCGATGCTAACGTTATCCCCATCTTACAGGTGATGAAGCCAAGAGAGACAAGACTTTAGTGACTTAGCTAGGGTCACACTGTTCATAAGTATCCGAGGCCAGATTTAAACTCATCTTTCCAACTCAAAGTCCAATGCTTTAGCCACTGCTCTCTCTAGCTGCTTCCTTTTTGCCAAGTTGAGGGGTGACATTTCAATTTGCATTGCTCTTGTTATGTGAAGTATTTTTCACATAGTTGTTAATAGCTTACCATACTTTAGAGTTTAATTACTTCTCTACTAGGGAATGGCTTTTGGTCTAATATATTTCTATTGGCTAACTGTTTATCTTGAATATAAAATCCTTATCAGAGATATTTAATATAAAGACTTTTCCCAAGTCTTCTCTTATCCAAAGTGTTAATTTATTTGTGCAAAAGTGTTTCATTTTCTTATAACAAAAATTATCTATTTTATCTTTAATAATTACTTCTATCCCTTATTTGGTAAAAAATTAATTTCCTACCCATAATTCTGAAAGATATCTGTAATCTCTTCTGTTCTAATTTTTAATGGCATTATCTACACTATTTAGGTCACATCCATTTTGGATTTATTGTGGGGTGCAAAATGTTAGTCTAAACCCAATTACTATATGACTTTTTTTCCCAATTTTCACATCCCTTCTTATCATTTAGTTTACTTGTGACCTAATTAATTTATGTTTTCTGGTTTGCTGAACACTGGATTATTGAATTCCAAATACTTCTGATTCTTCCTTTTCTAAATTATTCTATGGTTTTGATGATTGCTTCATAATGGTTTGAATTTTGAGAAGTGCTATTCCTCTTCATTTCTATCCTTTTCCCCACTATTTGTTAGTTCATTGCTTATTTTTAATTATTTTGTTCCTCCAAGCGAAATGTTATTCTTTTATCATGCTTTGTGAAGTGTCTCTTTGATATTGTAATTAATATAGTACTAAGTCTTTAAATTAGCCTAAATGCTATCATTTTTATTTTTTCCTAGCCATGACAACTGAATATTTCTCTAGATATTTTACTTTTCCTTATTTCTTTAAGGAGCATTTTGTAATTGTCTCTCTATATGTACTGAATTTGGAAGTTTGACGTGTGTGTGTGTGTGTGTGTGTGTGTGTGTGTGTAATGGTTTGATTCACACATATATTTTGTGTGTGTATATGTATACAACTTATTGTGAGTGGGACTTCCCTTCCTTTATTCCCTTACTGCTTAGAATTATTATTATAAAGAAACATTATTATTCCTGTGGGTTTATTTTGTAGCCTACAACTTTACTGAAGCTAGGAATGTCTCAAGTTGTTACTTAGCTATTTCCTACGATTGTCCAGTAAACCATCATGTCCTTAGTAGATAAAGATACTTTCATCTCCTCTTTGCCTATCTTCATGACTTTAATTTCTTCCTCTAGTCTTGTTTGCTTGCACTTCTAGAACTACGTGAAATAATAATGAGGAAAGGAGGCATCCTTGATTTACTCTCATGTTTACTGAGAAAACCTGTCATTCTACACAGAATTTTTAAATGTAGATTTTCACTGATGCTTTTTGTCTTTACATAATAGTTATGCAGCCCTCTAACTTCCAAGTGAATATCTCCCTATTACAGCAACATAATGACACAAAAATATCTGATAAAGTGAACACATTTGGCAATGCATACAACATTTTGTCCAAGTCAGTCCAGTATCAATCAATTAGTTTTTGCCATGAGGCAAAAACATGAGCCACTGGTTTTGTTTGTTTGTTTGTTTTTGTTCTTCATAAACTTCATTTATGTTTTAACTTTTCAATGATCAAATTCCTTTTAGTAACCTTTTAAACTTTACATTGTTGCATTAATTATATGCATAGTTTCCTAATTCTTATTTCACTATCAATTGATATAAATCTATTTCTCTGAATTTCTTGTATTTATTTCTTTCTGCAAGATATTCCTATATTGATACACTCTATTTTTCTACCATTTCCCAGTTGATGTGCACCTACTTTGTTCATAATCCACAAAGAATGCTGCTATGAATATGTTAGTACTACGTGGGACCTTTATTTCTGTCATTGAGTCCTTTTGGAAGTATATTCCAAGGAATTGCATTGATATGACAATAAATATAGAACACTGAATCACTTTTTTTCCTTTTTCCCTTTTACGATTTTACTGGATATTTTCCCTGCCTCTATGATATACAGCAAATTCCTTAAGATATATATACCTGGATGAGTATAAAGGTCTGTAGTCTGGGGCCAAGAATATAAATCACAGCAACAGGTATGACTTCCCAAGCTTATTAGCTGGGGGGAAAGTTTTGGTATTCAGCAAGAATTCTGCTAGACATGTCAAGTCAATCATGTAGAACACGGGCTCAGTAACCAATGATATATATTTCCAATCTAATCTTAAAGAATGAGTAGGTTAAAGAACAAATCATAGAAACAATCAATAATTTTATTAGAGAGAATGACAATAATAAGACAACACATCAAAACCGATGGGATACAGGAAAAGCAGTGATCAGAGGAAATTTTATATCTCTAAATGCTTACATCAATAAAACAATGAAAGAGCAGACCAATGAACTGGCTATACAATTAAAAAAAAACTAGAAGAAAAACAAACTAAAAATCCCCAATTAAAGACTAAATTTGATACCCTAAAAATTAAAGGTAAGACTAATAAAACTATTAAAACCTTTAGAATTAACAAATAAAATGAAGAGCTGGTTATATGAGGAAAAAATAATAAAATAGATAAACTATTAGTTATTTTGATTAAAAAAAAGAGATGAAAACCAAATCACTAATATTAAAAATGAAAAGGGTGAAATATACTACTAGTAAAGATGAAATTAAAGCAATTCTAAGGAATTATTTTGCCCAATCATATGCCAATAAATTTAACAATTTGAATGAAATGGAAGAATATTACAAAAAGTATAGATTATCTAGATTAGCAGAAGAGGAAATAGAATATCTAAATAGACCTATTTTAGACAAAGAAATAAACAAGTCATAAATGAGCTTCCTAAAAAAGAGAAAAAGTGCCAGGACCAGATGGATTTACAAGTGAATTCTATCAAACGTTTAAAGATCAAAGAATTTCAATATTAAATAACTTATTTGGAATGACAGGCAAAGAAGGGATCCTACCAAACTCTTTTTTTAATGAAACAAATATGATATTGATACCTTAACTAGGAACAGTTAAAACAGAGAAAGAAAATTATAATTCCATTAATAAATATGGGTGCAAAAATCCTAAATTAAATACTAGGTAAAGGATTACAGCAACATATTACAAAGAATATACCTTATGAACAAGTGGGAGCTATGATTTGTTACATTTCCAGACTGAGATGGTTCACCCCTCTTTAGACAACCTGGTGATCTCCCCCCACTCCCTGGTGTTCAAGGTATCAGTGTCACACTTTAAAGATAGCTTAAACCACTGCTCAAAACCCCTAAACTGAAATGATCTGTCAATCTCAGTCTCTTTGGTAGCTAGAATTATTGGTACATACTATCATGACTAGTATCTTCCTTTGTTTTTTATTTAAAAAAAACATTATATTTCTATTTATTCATACACATATATATAAATTCATATGTACATATGTGTGCATATATACATATATGTATGTATAATATGTATGTTTTCTGGTAAGTTAACTCTCATATTTCTACATTTCATATTTATTTTGAATGGAATTTCTGTGTCATTTTTTCTGGTTTTCATTAATAGTAAATACTATAAACTTTATGGATTTATTCTGTATGCTGTTACCTTGATGAAGCTAGTAATTCTCTATTAGTTTCTTCAGTGATTCTTTGAGGTTAAGTATACCTAAAAATATAGTTATAATTTTGACTTTTCTTTCCTAATGTTTATGCATTGAATTTTTATCTTTTATATTATCAACATAGCTAGCATTTCTAGAACTATGACAAATAATGGAGGAATGAGATGGGGTTCAGTGGTGGTGGTGGTGGTGGTGTATCCTTATTTTACCTTTATGTGCAACGGGGAAAACTCTAGTATTTTTCCAGTATTCCTAGCATTGCAAACAATGTTAGCTCTTGATTTTAAATGTATTTTTTTGTTCACATTAATCCTGAGCCCTACCATGTCAACGGGGAGGGGGGGAGGAGAGGGGGGGAGGTACATGCTGTATTTTGCATTTAAAAATAGCATTTCCTGCATCTATTGTAATAACCATGTGTTTATTTTGATAATGTTTGTCATTTGTATGATTAACTGTGTCAATTGTGTTTGTAAGTCTCCTTGTTAGGATTTTATTTAATATTTTTGCATCTTTAATCGCATGTGAGATTGGCAAAATCCTTTTCTTCTTTGCCTTTCCTTGGTTTGAGTATCTCTGTAATTATCGCACAAAAAGATTTTGCCAAATAGCTTTCTCTATTTCTCTCTTTTGGAGAACTTCTGTAGTGTAGGTTTTCATTGCTTTTTAAACCTCTGATTGAAATCACTTCTAAGTCCATCTGGCCTGGTGTGTGTGTGTGTGTGTGTGTGTGTGTGTGTGTGTGTGTGTGTGTTTCTTAATTAGGCAATTCATGTGCTGCTAATCCAATTTCTTTTTTAGAGATTGGGTTAAGAACATTTTTTTTTTGTTTGATCAGGCATTTTTAAAAATTTTGAAATATTTATCAGTATCATTTCAGTTCTCAGTTTTCTGGAGGCATATCTGTGCTTATTAGCTTCTGATAATTTTTTTTAAAATGTTCTTTCCTTTATAAATTTATATTATTTTTTATTTTGGTAATTTGATTTTTGTCTTTCTTGTCTAGATCAGGTTAAGTAATAGGTTTATTGACTTTGCTCATCTTTAAGTAAAAACTATTTGGAACTTAGTTATATCAGTTCTATAACTTCTGACTTCAAGTATTTCTGTTTCTCCTCTAATTTTCAAGATTTCTTCTTTCTATATTTTGTTGCAATTTGCTCACTTGTTTATTTTCTAGTCTTAACTGCACGCTTGGTTCATTGATTTTGTAATTTTCCATTTGCTTAATAAAAGTTTTTGCAGATGCATATTTTCCATTAAGGACTGTAATATCTGTGTCCCAGCAGTTTGGGGTATGTTGTTTGCTGTCATTATTCACAACATGGTATTGATTATTTCTATCGTCCTTTGATTCATTTCATTATTCAGGATGTCATTGCCTAGTGTCATTTATGATCATTGTCCTTCCTTTCTTACTAATTTGTGTGATGGTCAATAAAAGATATATTTATTATACTTACTTTTTTACATTTGCTTATGATTCCTTTGGGCTTTAGAACAATCATTTCCTGCACAAAGGTTCTGAGGGATGCTGAGAATATGTGCGTTTTTTAATAGTCTTATTCAAAGTCACCAGAGACAGGTCAAATCTAGTTTGTTTGTTAAGCTCTATATTGTCCTTTTTGGTGGGAGTTATTTAATTATGAGATTGAAATATTAAAATTTACTTTTATTTTTGCCATGAATATCTTTTTTGTAATTGTTTTCTTTAATTTTAAGAATGTAGCCACTATGCCAATAGTATATATTCATCCAATACTGTTTTTTTAAATTTATTATCGTACTTTGAATATCAAATATGGTTTCTCTTGGTCTCTTTGACTTTATTCATTTTTTATTATGATTTTACCTTAGGTCCTGATTGCCACTTGTGGTATTTTCATATCACCTGTACCATAATAGTTTTTGTTTCATTCCTTTTTCACACTTTCCATATGTTTTAAATATTCTTCTTGTATTTTGTTTTTATATTTTGTTTTCTTATCTATTCCTCTATTCTTTTTTCTTCTTATTAGGGAATTTAATTCATTCAAAATCCTAAGGGGAATGACTTAGTTTACTTTATTTTCTTTTTGGTGGAGTACCTGTCCATTGAGACGGCTGCCTTTTGAATGATTGTTCATTTCTTCACAAGCAGCTTTTGTTTACTTTAATCAGTTATTCTGCTGCGTTTTCTATGATATCCTTTCTGAAAATCCCTTTCCTTCTGAAGGCCTGATATAGTCATGCCTTTCACCAGTGATTACTGCCTGTTCTCTTTTCATTCAGGCCATTAGGGTTAGAAGAGGTCATTTTCCTTCAGAGGAAGAGTGTGATCAGTTGGGAAACTGCTGTAGGGAAACTGTAAGTGGAATTTTTAGGCCTATTCTTGATCTTTATCAGTTCCATTCTGTGGTTTCTCCTTTCTGCAACTGACTTTCTTTCGTCTCTAAGCAGACCTCCCTTCTCCCATCCCCCACATCAATGTGATGCCACAAAAGGGCAGGGGGTTCTCTAGGCCAATATTGGTAGCATTTGTTTCTCAAATCTACCCTTCACTTCCTCCTACTGACCGCTTCTTTCTTCCTGAGTTATCTTAAATTGTGATAACGAACATTGCACTTCTGGTCCCATCTCACCTTTACTTTGTTGTCCTCAAGGTTTCACACTCTCTTCCACAGCAACCTCTTTTCTTCTTCTTGAGCTTTGGCTCTGGTATAATTCATTATATTCAATTTGACCTGGTAGTAGAATTCACCCTGGGACCCTGCCAAAGAGTTAATTCCAAAAGTTGAGTGTATAAAATCCACAGTCACAGGGATATGGCATCTTCTACCATCACCCTCCGTCCCTTATCCCAACACAAGAGCTAAGGGAAGAGAAGTATCATAGGGCCAGTATCTACCCCTATGATTGTCAAGGGGTAAGCCCTGAAAGTCATTTTCTAAATGTGCCACAACCACAGAGGGCACAGAGCCATTCTTAGGTTGGGGGGGGGGAAGGAGACAAGCATAGATGGGAGTGCCAAAGGAATTTTAAGAGTTTTTTTTTTTTGCTTTAAGAATTGCCTATTTGCCAAGAGTGGTGGCATACTCCTGAGGCCCTTGGTGCTGAAGAGGCTAAGGCTAGAGGGTTGCTTGAGTCTGGGAGTCTGAGCTGCAGTAGACTAAAGCCAAATGGGTGTCCACACTAAGTCCAGCACCAATATGATGAGCCCCCAGGAGCTAAGAGTCACCAAAGAGAAGTGTCCTGTCATATGTTGGAAAAAGAAAACAAGAACAAGCTTCTGTGCCCTATCGTTATTGGCACTGGGCCCAAGAGTGACCATTGCACTTCAAGACTAGACAACAAAGGGAGATTTTGTCTCTATCTCCCTCCTTCTACTCCAAAAAAAAAAAATTACCTTGTGTCTAGTCCTTTCATTTTCCCTCTTCCTGTCATTTTTTTTTAATTTTGTAGCTCCAACTTTTTGTGTGTTTGTTTGTTTTGGTACAGTCAGGTGAGAGATGGTTCTAGGGCAGTTTTGACTATACTCTCTTATCAGAACTCAAATCATCCTTAGATGATCCATTAGATCATGAGAAAATAGATTGAGAGCTGGGGTGGGGGGGGGGGACTTTGATACCATCGAGTCCAATCTTCTCATTTTACAGTTCAGGAAAATGAGACCCAAAGATCTGAAGTAATTTGCCTAAGGTCACACATGTAATAAATGTCACAGGTGACACTTGTATCCAGATCATTTGATTCCAAATCCAGTATTTTTTGTGCATACCATAATTCTGCTGAAAATTTAGCATTAATACTGATAACTGTCAGTGAAAGGAGTTGGATATCAGACATACGTAGACATAATCTTAGTGTCTGCTCACCTCTACCTCCTGGCTTCCCTGGCTTCCTTTGAGTCTCAGCTGAAATCCCACCCTCAACAAGAAGCCTTTCCCAATCCCCCTTAATTCCAATGCTTTTCTCTCTATTGACTATCTGCAATTGATCCTCTATATATTTTACTTCTACATAGCTGTTTGTATGTTGTTACTCCTATTGGACTTCGAGCTCCTTGAAAATGGGGACTTAGTTTGTTTGCCTTTCTTTGTGTCCCCAGCCTCTGGTACATAGTAGGCACTTAATAAGTGCTTACTGACTGACTGACCCACCTCTGCCAGCAGGCAGTGAAAACAAAGCCTAACTGATTGTTCTCACATTGTGAATTCATCTCCTGGAATGTTAAAATCTAAAGAAAAAATAGCATCTAGTCCAATTCCTTCATTGCACAGATAAGGAGAGTGAGAGCTGCAGTGGCTAAGCGACTTACTTGTAGTGATGCAGCACATAAATGACACAGCCAATATGATAATCCAGGTTCCCTGATTCCCAGCCCCATGCTTTTTATGGTGTACCACCCTGCCTCTACTTGTTAGCTACCTGCCAAATTCGTTTCACTCGTCCCGTTGGAGAAATTGGATCAACCTATTAACAGCCAAGGCTGTAGATTTATCCCTAGGATACCATTTATTTTCAAATGACAGGGAAAAGGATTATTTTTTTCAAAAGCTGGGGAAAGAGATATGTATTCTGTGATCTGCTTTTGAGAAGACAGAACAGGCTTTCATACAACATTTAGAACAATGGCTTTGCATTTTTTTAAAAATACAAACCACACATCTGGCCAATGTGAATATAGCAAAGCTCTTAAATGAGCAGCCTCCTACTATATGCTTCCAACTTCGATTCTAGGCAGGCTAAATGAAACCTTCCCCACATACATCTGGACATGCTCAAGACTTGTCATATTGAAATTACAGAACTTATGATGGCATAAGCCCTTCTGTCATTGATTTTTGACATCATTTCAGTGTTCCACTTTCAACATGGGGCAGTTGGACAGCTCTTGGAGGGATCATGAAGATTTAAAAAGCCTTGACATAGCTCAGCATACATGAAAAGGAAATGTTTTATTGTTTGGTGGTGGTTCTCCTTGCCAAAAGTTTCCAGACTCTTAAAGACACTGACTATCAAGAGGTATTGTGTGAGATGAGGGGAGGGGTATTTCTGGACATTGGATGCTTAAATGATGCTGGATGCGAACATGAAGCACCACATCATCTCTAAAAATTGTTTAAAAGCATCATTTTCTCCCCTTGATGTCCTAGCTATGATGACCTAAGATATATGCCCCAAAACAAATATAAGAAGAGATTTTCTTCAGTTGTACTATATGATATCTAAAAATACCATGAAGAATTCCATAATGAAGAGTTGTCAAAAGTATTTCACCTTAAAAGTATGGTTCAACTTCACTGACCTTCTGTTTGTCTGTAAATTTGAAGGAAAGAAGCAGGAAGGGAATAGTGGCACAGCAAACATAAGGAGAGAGAGAAAGCATTATTGTTCAGCTAGGTGACACAATGGATAGAGGCTGGGCCTGGAGTCAGGAGGACCTGAGTTCAAATAAGGTCTCAGACAATTACTAGCTATATGACTCTGTATACGTCACTTAACTTCTGTTTGCCTCAGTTTCCTCCCTTGCAAAATGGGGATAATAATACTTGCAAGCACTGTTTTAAGTATTAAATGAAATAATAATTTTAAAGCACTTAACACAGTGCCTGGCACCTAGTAAATGATAAATAAATGTTAATTGTTGCTGTTTCTTCAGGATGACAGCAGTAGTAGTCTCTGGGAAATTGATAGAATTCCAATCTGGAATGAGAGGGAATTATAAATGAAACCACTCCTAAAAGGGATGGAATGAAATAACAAATAGTAGTTATGTAACTTTTTCAAGGGAAAAAGCAGATTCTTCACTGTTCTTATCTCTAAGAATGAGATATAGCACCATCTGCTCCCCAAACCACTCATTTTCCTTCTCTACTCTGGAAATCTTCTCCATCTCTTCCCTATATTCCTCTGTGTTTTCAGATTGGCAATCTTCCTGTGAGTCACATCCTTCCTTTAAATGTTTCCATATTTTCCTCCCTTTCCCTTCAGCTTATGTGTGACTCTTTGTTAGGCTTTTCAAAATATTACATGTACAGTAAAACTTTACTTGTATCTAGGATCTTTTATTCACGGAACTGAGAGTGCTCAAACAATCCTATTTGAACTGGTACATTTAGAAATGTTTATTTAGTTTTTACAGGTGTTAGGTGGGGTAGGGAATATTAGCAACTGTTGCTCTCTTCTTGTAAATTGTTTTTATTCAGACTGCTATTTGAAGAACCTTTCCCTTTAAACTATGGCCAAAGAACTTTAAGTCACTAGGTGGATAAAGAGAATGTTCTGGAAGGGCATGAATTGCACTATCTTCAAGAGCACTTCAAGTGGTTCTATTATTGGTTGGTCCTTTGGTGTTGTATGCAAGTACTTTCTCTGCATAATACATGAAATATGACTACATCTTCCATAGACTGGATGTCTTGAACAAAAGTTACTCAAATCCAGAAGGAAGCTTAAAGTTCGAGACCAAAATCAATGACACAGTTGTATCAGGGAAGAAATGGCTAGATACATTATGGCCAAAAGAAAGGACATGGGTTTCCTGCCAGGCACCTAGATGAAGCTAAAGGAACAAATGAATGGTATAGATTAAACACAGCATGATACTGAGTCACTGGAATATGAGAACAGAATTCCAGTATATCTGATATTGATATGATCCCTTAGCATATAAATATAACATTAATTTGTTCATGTTCTTAATTCTCCAAAGTTCCTTGAATTCATTGATATGGCTATAGCCTCTGATACAGGTTAGAACCTCCATATGCCTTAGAAAATAGTCTTCCAACTTCACAATTATGTGCATATGCTTTCTTGAACTATATAGATAGCATTGGGAACTATGAGTTAAAGGGTATGGACATAATTCCAATTGCTTAGGTTATTTTTTTCTTTTGTATGTATTCTTTGTTATGAGTGGTGGCTTTCTGGGTTGGGGAGGGAATATATTGGGAAATTTAAGAAGCAGATAAAAACAAAAGCTATCGCTACATTTTTCTAAATATATAATATATATATATATATATATATAGTTGTCCTAAGTTGCTACAACTGTGCTTTTATGTATGTATACATAATATTATATAAATATATATATATGTACACACACACAAAGTATATGTGCACTTTTATATGTGTGTGTATACACATACATACATATATACACATGGGAGTATAGATTATATTAGTCTGATTAACTGATATGTATGCATATTCATAATAATATCTATATTGATAGCTATATCTATTTATGTATCATTCAGCTAGCATATCTAGCTTCTTGTTATCTCTTTCACCCTTTATCTTTCTCTTTCCCTTTTTCTTTCAGCCAACCATCTGGTAATGAATATGCCTAAACCTGGCTAGGCTATCATCATTGGGGCAATATGCCGATTCTTTCCAACTTAATGTTACTCTCCTAGAGCTTTGTTCTGCTTGTAAAAGCCTTTGAAAACTCAGGATGACCTCCATATGACAATGAGATATAGGATTTCAGGGAAGTATCATGTTCTTAGGGTACTCATTAGTAATTTACATTTGCACACTAAAAATTGTAAAAGAAACTGAAAATGTCTAGAAAATACCAATAGCATTGAATAAGGTATTTTTGTTGCTATTTTTTTTTCCCCTTTAGGGGAAGCAACTCCCTTAAGTGAGCCCAGGAGGGACTTGATGAATCTGAAAAAGGTCATTTGCATAGTCAAAGGAAGGTATCATGTGCTATCTTTCTCTCTATAAGTAGGTCCTATATCTCCATTAGTTTACTCAAACAAGAGGAATAGCTATTTATTCATTTATATTCCCCTGCCCGGTCTGCCAATGACATACATTTAAAAGACATTTGCCTAGGATTCCCAAGGAAATCTGGGACAATTAAAAGGAGTAAGGATTACTGGTTCATTCAGTTAAGTGCAATCTTAGCCCCATTAGCATCTTATCCAGAGCATTATGAAAGAATACTTAGCTACAGGATAAATATAGGCAACAACGAGAAGACAAGAAAAAGGTATTCAGCTAGTTTCCTTTGGCATAGTGTCACCATTACCATCACTGTCATCATTATCAACATAAGTGAAATTTATTATATAATGCTTTAAAGTTCGCAAAATATTTTATGCATCTCATATTTATTCTTCACAACAGCCTCATTTTGTCATAATTATGCACATTTAACAGATGAGGAAACTGAGGCTCAGAGAAGTTGATACTTGTCCATGCTTACATAGTGTTGGGAGGAGGGAGGGTTTGAAGCCCAGTCTTCCTGACTGCAAGTCTAACACTTTATCCACTATATAACTATGAGTAAAACTTGCAAGCAGAAGTTAGTATCATTTCTCGTTACTAATAAAATCTGTGGATTATTTTAGATGTTAAAGATGTTCTGTGTTTTTACATGAAATTCCAGTTGGAAATATGGTTACTACAATTAAAAAGAATTTCAAGGGGTCATCTAGGAATCTAATCTGCTCTCTTGCCTCCAATGAACAAGTTCAGGCCAATAATTAGTCTTCTTTAAAAGAAACAAAGCAAAATAAAAACAACTGAGGAGTTTAAATAAAATTAGTGATATACAGAGACTAATAATAAGGAAACTAAGACTATCTTACTTAGTTCATCAAAAATCAGGACATATGTTGTTAGGTAAAAAATAAATATTAAATACATTCTGATTTGGATTTTCCCAGAATAAAAACTTTGCTTCTAAATATCTTCAATGTAGATGAAGTTTAACCTGCAGGAATTTTAATAATTTAGAAAACGTGGACAGAGAAAATTGTAATCGTGTCTAAACTATCATTTAGAATTCATCTAGTAACCCCACATTTGTGATGTCAAGTGACCAAAAGCTACCACTGAACTATAATATATTCAATTCCTCAGCTCTTCTTCAAGGAACATGATAGTGTCCTTCTAACTTAACTCTGATTTTGAAGCATTAGGTAGACCTGAGGCTTGTAAGATATATTCTTTTGCACAAATTGAATGCTTACTTTATTACCATGACAAAAGCCCAAGCAGTTCTTTATACCTTTTGGCTGTGAACAAACTCTGCTTGTAATATTTGAATGTTGTTGGGGAGGGGGAGAAGAGAGAGAGAAAGAGAGAGAAGAGAGAGGGGAGGAGGGAAGGGGAGAGAAGAGGAGGGGAGGGAGAGAGGGAGAAAGAGAGAGAGTTCCTACTCTCCATGAGCTTACATTCTAATGGGGAAGACATATAAAGGAAATTAGGGGAATTAGAAATTTGTGGTGGTGGGAACATAGCTGCATAGGGGTAAGGCTATTGGCAAGGAGATGGAGAAGTCAGGAGAGCAAGGAGTCAAGCCAGGAGTAAAATGAACATGGTCCATAAAATGAAAGTCTGAGCTAGAGACAGCCACAACAACAAACATTTAGAAGCACTTGCAATGTGCTAGGATTCAAAAATAAGAGAGGGCCTCACAGTAGAGGCATTTCCAGGGTCAGAAGGCTGCTGGTATACAAGTAATTAAGTCTAAAGAGTGAGAAGTGGAGCTAGGAATAATATATATTCCTAGTGAGATTTACAGGTACCTCCTGGTGGCATCTAGTGAAGACTAAAATGAAACTTAGTTAAGGAATTCTCAAAAACATCATAGAGTTCAGTTAGAAAGAAGTCATTTGAAAGAAAGTTTTATGTTCAATGAGTTTTTAATATTTATACTGCCTGTGAAACAACAAAGCATACATGCATAATGCAACCTTTAAGCTACCATGTGTTACTGGGGGGCATAGTTGGATTTAATCTCTTGTATGACCCCAGCTCTCTGATGGACACAACTATTTCTAGATCCCTTCCTTCAGATGCCTCTTTAGCATGACCTTTAGTAAACTCTCCCACTGTTCCACATGGTAGGTAAGTATTTTTTTTTAACTTGCCAGGAGAAAACAATGAGGAAAGGACAACTGCTCAAGGTCAACTGAGCGGCTTAGAGGGGCTTAGAGAGAAAATGTAACCTTATCAAGAATCTTTTCCCCCTAATACCAATGCTTAGATCCTTCTTTGTTCAGAGGAATTCATTACAATCCAGATCCATTTCAGGGAAGTCCAATAGTATGTTTTCAATAAAAAAAATAATCTTTGGCTGTCTAAGCCCCTAATTCATTCCCCATCAATTTATGAAGTTTTCCTTCTATCTTTCTTTCACTGTCTCCAGAGCAACCATAACCTCCCACTTTGCTGCTTCTTTTCATTCCTACCCAGGATACACCCACACACTCTAAATGATATCTTAGAAAAACTAGTTCAATTTTAAGAACACGTAGCTAACTAACATAGAAAAGGAAGAGAGTTTCTTGAAAGAACAAGCAGCAGGTATATGGGAGAAGTTAAAGTATGGCTGAGGAGGATTTCCCCTCCTCCTATCTGGAAAGACAAGGGGCTGATCCTTCCTAAACAGGGAAGTGTTGGTCCTTGGTCAAACTGGTTCATGAGGGTCAACTTTTAAATTTTCAATGTGAGCATTTATACCCTGGAAATTGGCAGACCCTACATATCTGGGCTGGATTTATTGTTTTGTTGATTTAAGATTTAAGAAAATGATGGGGAAAATGTTAATAACACAGATTAAACTTAGAAGTAGTTTTGTGTCCATTTTTTTATTTTTCTAGACAGCAAGTTGTTAAATATTTACTAGCATACTCCTATTCTTAAAGCATACTCATATCTTCTGGCCTGGCTTTGGAAGTGACCTTCCCTCTAGAACCTATAACTACCCACTCTCCTTTCCTCATTGGTGCTACTACATAAGAATGACCTGATTATGGTTAGGAAGAATAACACGTTTAACCTAGGGCAAAAAAAAAAGGGTTTGGGTCCAGTTTAAATTCAGATTTCAATAAAGTTTATAAAATCATGCTAGTTAATAATTTTAAAAAATCACACAGAACTCTTAAAAAAAATCACATAGGACGGATTCCTAACATCTTAACATCTGCCCAGAAATTTCAATTTCTGAGCTACTAAATTTCATATATTCACTCTTAGCTACTGTTTTATACAATTTCTCTCTCCCTCTTTCCCCCACCCAAGATAACTAGTAGACAGACAACACAGCACACCATATTTATGATCAATCATGGGTTTCTTTGTGAAGCAAAATCAGGATAGAGAAACAGTTTAAAGGGATAGCGAGAAAATCACATGAAAGCCTACATAGGCGCAGAGAGGGAGTTGACAGAGATTTTAAACCATTTGCTCTATTTCCACATTTCCTAAGAGATGCTCACTTCTCAGCTGTATTCTTTTAATAAACAGCAACAAGAAAAAGCTCCAGCTGATGAACACCTATCATCAGTCCCTATGTAAAGCACTGACCATCATCACAGTTTCCATTTCTGTGACAGACTCTCCATCTGTCCTCGGTATCTGCTTAACCATGTGTCTCTGTGTCATCCCAGGGTGAGTCAAAACTCTCTTCTGTCAGAAAACTCTGGGCTCCAGTCCAGAGTCTGTGATTACAAGCCCTAGTTTCCCTAGAAGAGCCCCATCATTTTCTTACTCAACTCATTGAGTAGCTAGTCTAAGACCTCTCTTAATAGATTGTTACAAAAGAAATAAGGAATGAGAAATAGGCTCAGTGAAAGAACCAGAAAAAAAGTAGATGTTTTACCATTACTGTACTCATTAACCAAGGAGGAGCTACAATCTCTTACCTTTTCATCTCAGCCTTTTCTTTCCTGCAAGTTCAAGGTCATTTTAGTGGCCACAACAACAGTGGTATCTGTAGCACAGGAAGTTGACTACTCTTCTGTCTTCTCCATCTCCTGTTTGTACCTTCTCATGAAGCCTTCACATCCTAGCCCCCAAGTACATTGCTCACCTCTTGCCTCTCACAAAATTTCAGGTCTTTCTTTCAGATGAGAGGAGAAAGAAACTTTTTCACTCAGTCTGTTGTGTGTTGGCTCACATATACAGCCATTGAAAACTTTAATCCACCAGTTGACACCATTCGCAAGTGTTTTACTACATAGAAAACTGTCAAGTCAAGTTCATTCAACAAGAATTTGTTAAGTATCTACTATGTGCCAGGCACTAGGGACACAAAAAGTAAAAATGCCTGGTCATGTTCTCAAGGCGCTTGCATTCTACTTTAGAAGAAACAACACATATACAGATTGTTATGGGGGAATGGCTAATGGAAGCCTTGAACTCAGAGCCTGCACAGTACGGTACTGGATTGACCCCCTCGGCCAAATTTCCAGGTCCTTCAAACAAGGAATTAACATCCTTTGTCAAGTCCACATATGCAAATGAATTTGGTGAGGCAAGTATTTTCTACTAACTGATTTAAGTTTTAGCTCATTTCCCTTTGGCACTGAGGTGATATAAAGTTAAGTATGTCCCTAGGTAGGAGGCAGGTATGTTTTGTACTTTTGTTTTTTGCTAGGTCTTTTCACTAAACATTCCTTTATAAAAGCTAACTGATGTATTATTTGGTTTACTGATACTAAGGCACAACTCACAGGTGAATGAAATTGGGAGAGAATACATTAGAATGAGGGCTTGAGTTTGATGGTATTAGAAAGGTATTTCAGCCCCTGAAGGGATACTTAATATCTTGTTGGGGACATATAGCCCTTTTCAAGGACCTGGCTTGTCCCAGAAACATGGGCTCAAAGTTAAAGCAATTGCTACAAAATATTAACCCCACAAAGTTCACTTCCAAATCCAGCGTGTCTGAAAAACAGTCCTTTACTTATGGGACTCAGCATCTCAGCTTTGTAGTTAATCCGCTTTGGGAATGGGTACTGGTCTCTCCTTGGAGCTCTGCTAGAAGACTAGGTTTGACTTGACTAACAGACCACAAACATTGGCATGGAATCCAGTTCCTGGACCTCTGGTGGCCCTCTTGACCTTTTAAAACTCACAAGGTCACAACTCAGTTGATTCCATTTCCAATACTTTCCCACCTAAGACAGGAAAGAAGAGATGAAACAGTCACAGTAGCAAGAGCAGGTTTTCATGTCGATGTCTTCATGTTGACCTGGGTTGGAAGAGAATGTTGCTGGCACTAGCTCTCTCTCTCCCTACCTGGAGACTTACAGCAGTTCTTGCCTCCTCACTCAAAAGCAACCAGGCAGGAAAGAGGGAAGGCTAGCTTTGGCTAGTTGGTATCTTTTAAATGCACATCCAGTTCTGGTTCAGTAGCTTACCACCAGTCCATTTCTTCATCATGTGGTAAGCAAACAGGAAATACTTATAGAATAATTGCAGTTGAACATTCTCTGAAGTGGGGAGCAGGGCCCTCCCTTACATTTCACCATTCACTCCCAGAAATAGGTTCACCAGGCCTCCTCATTTGGCTTGGCAGAAGGCAGAACACACAGTCCATGCTCTGAGGATGGGGCTCCCACTCACCAGTTCTACATTACATAGATTACTAACTACAACGTAGTTGTATATAAAGTAATTGGGGGTAGGTTGGGAACAAACAACATGGACCACCAAGAAAAAAAAATCAGCCCTCTATCCTCTTTTGAATGTAGGAATATAAATATTTCCTAGAGGAAATGTCTCAGAAAAGAAAAAAAGTGTTGGGTTTGGGGTCAGAGGACCTGGGTTTGATTGCCAATTCTGCTGATTGCCAGCTGTGGAGACTTTAGACAAGTTATTTTCCCTCCTCATGTCTTAGTTTTCTCCTCTGCAAAATAGCCCCTTTGACCTTTAGATTTATGATCTTATGACCTCTTTCTAACTTTCAGTTTTACTGAAATTAAGAGAAAAAAGATAATAGTGTTTTCATGGGTTAGTATAGTATAATACTAACCTTGCAATTATGTATTTTTGAATTTTTCAAATGGGTTGAAATTTATCATTTCATTTGATTATCATAAGATAAATTCCATGAAGTGGCAGGAAAGGAATAAAAACTTCCATCTAACAGTTAAGCAAATTGTGAGTCAAAGAAGATTGATAAGCTTAAGGTCACAGAGCTAGTAAACTGCAAAACTCTACTGGAACCCAGTTGTGCCTACTCTCAATCTTATGTACACTCTTCCCACTATGATACCATTCTTTTTTTTTTTTTGATTGGGCAATGGGGGTTAAGTGACTTGCCCCAGGTCATACAGCTAATAAATGTTATGTGTCTGAGGCCGGATTTGAACTCAGGTGCTCTTAAATCCAGGGCCAGTGCTCTATCCACTGAGCAACCTAGTTGCCCAGATGCCATTCTTTTTCATTAAACTTTGGTGCTTCTCTGTATCACAAAAAAAGGCAGGGAAGGGTGGGACACCATGGAAAGCAGAAAACATGAAGTTAATGGATGTAGGTTGACTCAAGCTCTATCTCAACTATTTACTAGTTTTATAAACATGGAAAGTCTCCTAATTCTCTCACACTATTTACTCTTCCCCTTACATGACAAGATGGGAAATCTCCCACCTCCAAGTTTTTGCATAGGCTGTTCCCCATGGCCAAAATGCTTATCTCTTTCTACCTATTTGTTTATTGTTCAGTCTCCTTTCATCCACCTCATTGAATCCCATGTAATTCCATCATGTAAGGCTCAGTTAAAGTACTTATGTGAGGCTTTTCCTCATCTCCCTAGTTATTACTGTTTTATGCCCTCCTCCAAAATTATTTTGCCTGAATTTAATTGCATAAATTCCACATTTATTTATCTGCGTTTGTTTAATCCCTTACCCACTCTAGGAGAATATAAGCACCTTGAGGGCGGTAATTATTTTTATTTTAAAATTTGTACCCATAGTGTCTGACAGTGATTGATTCAAATGCTTCAAATCAAATACATTGGAACATATAAGAGCTTGATCATAAGCAGATTTTATAAAATTCATCAAATCCAGTACCTTTATTACTATTAATAATTATAATAATTATAATAGCAGTAATAACCACTCACATTGCTTTAAGGCAGGGCTTCTTAACTTGGGTTCCATGGACAAATTTCAGGGGAGGATAAGGCTGAGAATTTGGATAGGAAAAATATAAATCTTGATTTTCACTAATCTCTAAATGAAAATATCACTTCATCAATTACAAATATAAAAACCCCACACCATTATTCTGAAAATGCATCACAAGACTGTCAAAGGAGCTGTAACAGACAAAAAGATTGAGAATCTTTGCTTAAAGATTTACAATGCATTTTTATCCTATAACATAGGAGTGATATTATAAAAAAAATGTGATTCATATCCATGACAAAATATGCTTCATAATATCAACACACAAATTCCCATCAAACCTTGGGGTAGTGCCTTTTCACTTCTATTCATGCCTCAGAGCTCATTAAACTGGCTTCTCTCTATGTTTCTTCCATTTGGGAATATTCTCATGATTGGATGATTAATGGCTCATTGGTTCGGTAGATCTACTCAGAGTTCTAATCTTGTTCATTCTATCAACAGTTCCCCAAAGCCTAAAAAATAAGGTCTTCCTGGCTATAAAGGAAACTATTAGAGTGGCATAAACTCTATTTTACCAGATCTTGTGTGCAAACTTATGACCAAGAGAAATGAAGCCTGCTTGTCAACCAGAGCCCAAATTAAACTGACACAAATGTATTGACTGTATCGAGGCCTTTCCATTCATTGTCCACAAAGTGCAGTCTATGGTCTTTCTACTATTAAAGATGTAAACTAGCTATTTCCATTGCATATTTCCATTACCTCTAGGTCATGAAAATATTATGGTAACTTAGCAGAATGAAAAATATCTCCTATATGCTTAATTGGACTACCTACTTTTTTCCCCTGAAATTTTCAGGGCATATACCAGCAAAGTGACATATTTATCTACTGCAGAGTGATAAGTCCTGTAAGTTAGAAGCTTCTTAAGAGACACCATTGGTGTTTTCCCCCTTTATTTATCTTCTGGCTGTATTCACACCCGGTGCTTTCATCATCTGAGAAAAGAAAGACTCTTGATCTAAGCACTTTGATGGACAAGATGTTGTCTTTCTGTCTTTTCCCTTTGGCAACTGATACTGTGTCTGATTTGTTTCTTAATTCATCTGTCATTTACTTGCTTGATTCACAAAAAACCAGAGGGTGGTGGGGGAGGAGACCCAAAGAAGGCTGCAATTGCTTTCAGTGTGCATCTTTTAAATGAGACAACAAAACTATCCTGAACTGTATCAGAAGTAATGGGCTTTTTGTAAAATACCTTCATATGCAGTAAGAATAAAGAATGTATATACCTTTGGTAGGATAGTATCTGGTGAACAGAGAATCTACTTTGGAAGAACTAATAATTCTCTACAATATTCATTTATGGCCCTTGGCCTTAATTCAGTTGCCTATGAAATCTAAGTCTTTTGTTTGTGAAAATATTTTCAGGGAGTGAATGGACAGCATATTGTTGGTTTCAGAAAAGTGTAGGAAAGCAAGATTACTCCTGAATTTGTATAAATGTCTTGGTTAGGGGGAAAGTGAGGAGGGGTTTATTTCAGCAAGGTAGGTAGAACTAAACAGGCTATTCTGAATCTGTGAAGATTAAGAAGACTGGCTACAAGTGCTGCGATTCCACTTTTACTATTCTCCCTGACTTTTATCAGGATTCATCACACTCTGGGAAAAAAAAAAAGTTAAAACCCTATTGATAGTGGTAGGAGATTTAACTAAACCATTTTTACCGCATTAAAATATTCATAGTCATTAAAATATCTTCTCCTTAGAGCTATTAAGGCTTATTTCAGTAATACCTAAAGCAATCTACATGGGGCAGAGGTAGGAGAATGTTAGGTCATTAAATGAATCTGCTTTTTAATTTATAGAATCGTGGAAAAGTTTCACCTTGATCTCTCTTACAAAAAAGGACAAATTGGAGTGATAGATAGATTTATTGTGCTTTAGTGTACAGATCATTGGTATAACTGTGACAAGGTACAATGCACTCTGTGGGGGGCCACTAGGTGTGCAGTGGATAGAGAAAGTACCAGGGCTTGGACTTAGGGAGATCTAAATTCAAATCTAAATGGCCTCAGACTAGCTGTGTGATACTGGTCAAGTCACTTAACCTCTATTTGCCTCAGTGCCTCATCTGTAAAATGGGGACACACTAGAGAAGGAATGGCAAACTACTGCACTATCTTTGCCAAGAACCATGGGGTCATGTGGAGTTGGACACCACTGAACAACAACAGTGGCCTCTGGAGTCAGAGGTCCTGAGTTCAAATTCCACCTCCCATGCATACAATCTGATTGACTTTGGGCAAGTCACTAAAGCTTTATGGGCTTCAGGTTCCCAATGTGAACATGGACTTTCAGCTCCAAATCTGTGATCCAGGTTCTAAGTAAATTTTCCTCAATTTGCTTATCAGTAAAATGAGGATAATATCTATTCTGACTACTTAATAGGTCTGCCACAGGGCTCTAACAAGACAATAGATTTTAAATCACTCATAGAAGCATGAAGATCTATAAAAACACAGTACAGCATGGATTGGTCTGATTGAATGACTGATTTCTAATCCTGTCACTTCTTTGTGAGCCTTAAGCCAAAGAGAATTTCAGATCTGCTACAGTATTTTTTTTTAAAGCTCCATCTCTTGAATCATTCAGGGAGAACGAGGACCACTGGCAGGTTATTTTGAACACACAAACATTAAAAGCCTGTTCCTTCCTATTAGCAAGAAAATGACCCACACATTAGAGGTAATAGACTGAACATCTACAAAGCTCATAATTTTCTTCCCATAATTTAAAGTGCATGAATTCTGATAACAAGTCACTGTTTTGTGAATAATTAAAGATTTCTTTATAAAGCCAAGGGAAATGGGAGGAGCTTTCAAATCCAAGCTCTGGTTAATTACAGTGTCTGACTTCTTAGAGAAAGGAGCCTCTAGGCTTTTGTTAGGAACCTGTCTCAGCAAAGGCTTTCACATCAGAATGACAGGCCACATCATTCTTTTACTTCCTAGGAAGGGGAGTTTAATCCCACCTACTATAGTCCTGATAATGTATTTCTAACACTAGGACAACAACTTTTCCTCTTGGTTAATACCTTTCATAACTTCTAGAAATGTTTTAAACCTGTTGAAATGTTCGTTAAAAAGCGAGTCTCAGCGTTGGGGTTGGTGGGTGCAGCAAATTGTTATCTTTAAAATTGCATTATCGAGTTTCCTTTTAAAATCTTTGTATCAATTCACTGCACGGGGAAAAAATGGGCTGATTAGGATTTTTCTACTTAGACAAAGTGTTGAGATCCAGATAATTATTTAAATACACACACACACACACACACACACACACACACACACACACACACACTACCACTACACCACCACCACCACCACCACCACCAACAAAACACCAACTCTAAGAACAGAAATAGGAGCACATAAGCAACACAGAACTTCCTTGTTACCCCCTGTGATCTGGAAAGAGGAAATGAGCAAAGAAAATGGATGACAGAAATCCAGATATAATTTACAATCTAGTAGAATGGGAAACACAGTAATTCCCTTGGGCTAGCAAACTGGGATTCTGTTAGGTCAGTTCTGTGTAGAAAAGTGTAGTACCTAAAAGTATCCAATCCTTGTGATATCTAAGCAGTTCCATGCCATCAAAACCCAGAATGTTTCTTGTGGGGTTAGGATAGATGGAAAGATAGAAATCCAAATATAGCCAAACCCCCATCATAGCATTCATTGCTCATTGCTGTGAGAATTCAGCTGTATGAAATTGTCTTGAAAAATATGTACAAATGTGTTACCATAACAACTACATATATTTTTTAAAGGCTAATAGAACATTTAACCTTTAACAAAGGTGTTCCTCTTTTCCCTAGACATAAACTTTATAAGATCTGTATAGAGTTATCCAGGCAGTTTACATGGCACAGTGGATCAAATGCTGGACCTGGAGTCATGAAGACTCAAGTTCAAATCCAGCCTTAGACATTAGCTATAAGACTCAGATCAAGTTTCTTAATCTCTCTGCCTCAGTTTCCTCAACTGTAAAATGAGGATAATAATAGCACCTACCTCACAGGGTTATTGTGGGAATCAAAAGAGGTAACATTTATAAAGCACTTAGCACAGAACTTGGTCTATAATACAAATACTAATTTTATTATCTAAAACTAAGATCGTTAGAGAGTCGTCCTGAGAACCGAGGGTTTAAATGACTTGCCCAAAAATCACACAAGGGTTATATATCGCAGAGAGGACTTGAACCCAGGTCTTCCTAACTCCAAGTTCTTCACTTTATCTACTACTCCATGATGCCTCACAGGAAGGGCTCTAATAGTTGTTTTTAAATATCTAAAACACAGTCATATAGAAGATTTAGACTGACAAACTACTGAACTTTGTCAGCTATAAGACACACACACATATATAATATGTTTATATATAGAAAGAACATATATAAGAAAAAAAGTAAATGTGTGTACGTATACACACAATATATGTATATATATCTGATAAATATGTGCATACATGTGTATATGTATATATATAAATATATATGTTTACATATATACATTTGTATGCGTTTTTCCTTACCTAATCTATGATTACATTGGGGTAGGAAGCTCCAGGTGAGGTAATTCCTTTATTAATACACATTTGTACCTTCCCCACAACTTAGTCTTTCAGTTTCCTGGGAGGTACTGATAGGTTAAGTGAATTAGGGTCTACACTGTATTCGGGATATATAGCAGATTCAGGACCTGAACCCAGGGCTTCCTAAGTCTGAGATCAGCTTTCTTCCCCACTACAGACTGCATCATACGCTATGTAAAGATGAATTATCCCACAGGTGTCTGTGGAGAAGCATGTAAAAATGCATACATGCCTTAATTCTAATTCAGAATCTCATAGGGAAAGGAACTTCCATGTATTACCTTGGCAAGTTAGGGAAAAAAGGGAAAAAAAACCCTTTACTTTTCAATTACCCTTCAACCTGAGTGATAATCACTTAGATGTTGAAAGGTTAGTAACATTTTCTAGATTGGTTGCTTCTATGGCTGTATAAATGTGTGGATGAATCTTTCATCCTTTCTTAATGAAGCTTTCACCCCTCCCTCTGTCCCCTCTCTATCCCAAAGCTCCTTCAAAAGAAGGGAGTTCCCCTCACTTATTCCTTTAGAACTCAACTGGAAAAGGTTTGCCTTTAGTTCTTGCCAGCTTCCCTTTGGAACAGAGAAAGTAGCTGCTTAACAAATGGCAGGTTTATGTAGAGGAAATCTCCATGGTTTAAAGTGCTTTTGTTCCCTGTCAATATGTACCTTTCTTTTTGTTCATTCATAATCATCATGTAACACTCATTGAAAGGTGAAGAAACCAAGGCTTTGGGGAGATGGATAATCAAGCAGTCACTTCCACAGAAATCCTCCAGTTCTCATAGGGAGGGCCTGAGATCTGGGAGTCTACAGAAGCAAAATTCCAGAATAGGAATGTGAAATCACAGGACATAGATTTACAGCTGGAAGGGACCTCAGACCCTCTTTCAAGGTGGAGGAATCAGAGGCCAAGATAGGTTACTTAACTTTTCCAATGTCACACACTTAGTAAATGGCAAAAAGTCTGATTTGAATACAGGTCCTCTGATCCCAAATTGAGTACTTTTTACTTTTACCACCCTGCAGGGAATATGATACTGAATTCAGCAAGAAAGAAGTGTAAAGTAGGCTATCGGAGCTTATCATTTGCAAAACTTGATTTTTTTTTTATTAGTAAGAATGGATTTGTGCAGATTTAACTAGTCTTCATCGACTATTGTCCCTATTAACTAAAGACATGACAGGGTAAGGATGGTTGGGTAGGTTAGGAGTGGCTGGAGGTTTCATCTAAATACAATACTGGTGGGCTTGACCTAAATTTTTAAAGTCAAATCCAACACATCATCTAGTACATGGCACTTCCTTATGTAAGAGTCCAATTATCTCTACACTGACCCTAACAAGTAATCATCTAGCTTCTGTTGGAAAATTTTTCAGTGAGAGGGAGTCCATCACTTCAAAAGGGAGGCCATTCACTCATTCCATTTTGGGGTAACTCAAGGCTCTCTATATTGAGGAAAGTTATTTTACATTGTGCTGAAATCTTCCACCTCGTAACTTCATACCACTGGTGCTATATCCAACATTTGGCTTCAAGCAGATTAAAAACTAAACAAAACAAAAACTAAATCCTCTTTTTTACTACGTGACAGCTTTTCAAATATTTAATGATAGCTATACTGTTCTTGAGAGGCAACACAGGAAAGTAGATAGAGGTCTGACCTGTGACTGTAGGCAAGTCAAGTATCTTAACCATTCATTTCCAGTCAACTCAGACCAGCCCTCTACAATCAGTGGAAAGGGTTTCCACACTGGAATTCTCTACATATTGAAGTCACAGGCTTGGACCGAACCAAACCAAACCAAACATGTCCCTTGTCACCTAGAGAGAAGGAATTTTTATCTGAGTATATTAAAATTGCATGGTACATGGAAAGACTCCTGGATATCAGGAGAACTAGGTTGGAGTTTCACTGCATTACTTACTAGCTGTCTGACCACAGGCAAGTCAGTTGACATTTATGTGCTTCAGTTTTCTCATCTTTAAAATGGTATCCGGATAGTGCTATTTCACTAAGTACCTGACAAGGTTGATATTAAAAAAAATGCTTCTAAAAATATAGTTTGAATTTGAGCTATTGTTAGTGTTTATTTATTTTTTATAGTGATAATTTGGTAGTGACCTAAATTGGGAGTTCCACTGTATCATTCAATTTTGCTTCTTGGATTTTATAGGTTAGGATACAATGATGTAGTGCTGGTGACTGTCAAAAGTATTTTCTGATGTAGATATTAAATGGTCTAAGTGTATTGGGGAAAGTTATCTTGAATGTGAAGAAAGGCAGGGGTATGGGGAATTAAAGAGCTTAAGGTTGCAATAAAATTTTACCTTAAATCAAACTGAAAACACTTTTATTGCTGTTTTGAGAATTCTAATCCTTTCTGTAAGCAGTTTCTGAAAATCTGAGGATAACTTTAAATGTGCTGATTTTTTGTTGTTCTTATCTGAAATTAACAATTGAATCTCCAAATACACTTTAAAATAAACTTTGTCAGCTTACCCATTTGCTTTTTTCCTAGTCTCCCCTTCCCCTTTGTGAATTTATCTATTTTTTTCTTTCCAAATATAGTTTATTTGTCACAGTTTGGTGAATAGCTCACTGCTACATCAAATTGCATTTAAATCTACTGTGATTATTGCTTTGAATCCTCCAAATGGTATCTGCTGTTTTTCTTCACCCCCTACCCCCAGACACAAGCTCATAGAATTTACCCAGTTTAACTCCTCGTTTTTATAGATGAGTAAAGTAAGATACATAGAGGTTTAGTAATTTCCTCACCCCCACAAAGCTAGTAGGTATCTGAGTCAGAATTCAAACCCAGGTCTTCCTGGGACAGGTCCAACAGGACATCCACTGCACTGGCCCACTTACAATGTCCTCTGTGATTCAAAGATTTTTCCAGAAAATACATACACACACAGACTCACACACACACAAATGCATATCAAATGCATATGTATGTGTGTATGTATCTCCTGCTGTACCTGCTTCCTTATTTAATTTTCCTTCTCTTGCTATGACGAGTAATTGCATTAATGGCCTCTAATTGGGATCAGGGACACATAACACGGTGCTCTTACCACTTAGGGGCACAGATAATCTAAAACATAAATACCATGCATCTGCATCCCCCTTTCAGTCTAATTTCTTTTATAGCAGTCTAAAGCAGCAAAGCAAATCCAAGGATTCTATTCATTTACATTCCTCCCTCCCCAAACGTAGTTAATGGTGAAAGAATCAGTGAATCATAGATAAAAAAATTCAAACATCTATATAAGATACAGACACATTCGTGCACACATGCATGGATGCATACATATATACATACATACATTGTCCAAAAGGAAAGATTTTAAAAAGCGAGTAGGTTACTTCTCCGATGCTTTAAAATGTGGTCTCCAGTGTTCATTCTGCTGTTTCCTCCTCCTCCTCCTCCTCTAAGAAGCCTAAACCTGTGTTTTGCTGCCACCTTGGCAAAGTAAACGGATTTGCAACGGAATTCTTCAGCCAGCCTGCTCGGCGCTCTGAATGCTCCAGTGGGCACTGCTTGGCGATTTGCAGATTTATAAAGCTTTCTCTTGGCATGGGTCTCTGGGAGAGAATTTAGGATAATATATGAATGAGCTCCGGGGAAATCACCGGATCTCTTCCTTTGTCGCAGTTTCCGCAAGATCTGCTGAGTTCAAGCCTCTGACTTGTTTGCAAAGGCTCCTTTAAAAAAAAATAGGGGAAGCTTTTTTCTGTTTTAGTTGTGGGGTAGAAAACTCCGTTTGAGATGCTTGCGTTTTGACCTCAGCATTATGTTGAAGGTAATCGACTCGTGTGTACTTAGGTGTGACCGTGTAATTAGTGGGGCACTTCTTTTACCTAAGCTTTCCTCTCCTTTCTAACTGGTGATTCGCCTTAAAAAATAATGCTAATTTCTCCGGAGTCAAGAGAGTACTTAGTGTACAGTTGTTTTCAAAATGCAAAACGCGTGGGATGCGGAGGAAAGAATGCCTTTGTGCTCTTTATTTAAACTTTTTCAGAAGGCGTGGGGGAAAATGTCACGGATCAAAACCCCGGAGTAGAGCTGACCAGTTCCTTCCAATGCTGTAACTCGCTTATTTTTTTCAATCATACCTGTTTCTGCTTCCACTTTTATTTACTTCATATTAGTAGTCTCTCCTTCTTCCTCTCCCTCCTGTAACATCTGCCGCATTCTCCAGCTACCAACTCCAACTCTGATATATTCATTCTCTCTCTCTCTCTCTCTCTCTCTCTCTCTCTCTCTCTCTCTCTCTCTCTCTCTCTCTCTCTCTCTCTCTCTCTCTCTCTCTCTCTCTCTCTCTCTCTCTCTCTCTCTCCCTGGAGTTCTCATCAGATCACTTCCTTTTGAAGGAAGATTGGCACAGGGTGGGGGAAGTCTGCTTGTATTTTTTATTCCACATACACTTTTGCGTGAGTGATACAGTTATCGAGTGGGGGCACAAAAAACACAGAGCTCTAAGAAGGTCCTAAGAAGGACTTTTAGACGAGATGAGCTTTCGAAGACTCTTCTGCTAATTATAGTGGGTACACTTACAAAAACGGTGCAAAGGACCCTCAGGGAGATACCGAAGATAGAGAAAGGGGACTATCAAGGCTTCCCTAGCAACTTTTGATAAATCCAACTACAGAAAGTTTAAAGTATCGGGAAGGCTGTCTTTTGTTTAGAAGATACAGCCTAGAACAGAAACGTAACTTTTGAAGTTATATCATTGAAAGTGCATTTATGGCATTAAGTACCAAGACAAACATTGCAAAATGCACGTGGGCAAAGCATACTTCCACGCCAGCCACCCGGTGCTGTTTCCTCATGTGTTCATGCTTCCCGCTCGGTTTGCCTCTCCTGGACCACAAAGGGTTAAACTAGTTCCCTCCCTAGTTGGAGGGAAGGCCAGGGGGGCGGGAGGAGAAGCAAACTGTCTTAGACTAGGTACCTTGTAGCTGCAAGTTCGAAATCTGTCATCCTCGCTTTAGAGTTTGGCATCTCCCATTGTCACCAGTGAGTAATGATCATAGGGAGATAAGATCGCTCAGCCGGGTTGGGCGGAATCTCTGAGAAAAGACGTTTAACCACTTCAATCGTTCACTTGCCGAAGCCCTCACTCCAGTGTCAGAGTTAAAGAAAGGAGCCACAAGACCGCGGCAGCTCGCTTGCTTCCGATCCTCCAAGCCTGATAAGACATCTGGGACGAGGGTAGCAATTGTCAACAATGGGAAAGGGAGACCTTGGTGGCGATCCTTAAAACAATACCATGCAGCAGGAGCCCAGCTACTACTGTACCAGCTTTTTCTCTTTTCACCTTCCTGACCCGGTGGGATTTGGATGAACTAAGTCGGAGATTTCACCAGCAGGTAAAAAAAGAACTCCGGAGGCTCAGGTGAAGTTGACGAGGGTCAGCCAACGCTTCAGAGACACACGCTACTGCCAGATTGGGGCGGGGGGAAGGGGGGAATTGTTTTCTGAACTGGCTGGCGAGGGAAGCAGACTGTAGGTTTTAACTTTCTGCTTAGGGAGGAAAGGGAGAAGGGTGCAAGCTTTCATTACATTGCAACCTTACCTACAGCTAGGTGCAAATTCGAACCGGCAAATCCACCACCTTAAAGTAGTTTAGTAACTGGCATTTACCTTCTTTGCCCTATATTCTTAAACTGGGGTGTCGGAGCCCTGCGGCTTGCCAGAGAAAGAGCACCCAGTTTCCAGTATGACTCGCTATTACCTTACAGACATCAGTGCTTCTCCCTCTTCCCGCATCAATTATTGTTATTATTATTATTGCTGTTCTTGTCAGTTGGTTCTAAAACCTCCAGGCTCTGACCCCCCCCCCTTTTTTTCCATGCAATCTGTTTTAGATTATCAGCCCTTTAAGGGGATCCAGCCGCGCCGGTTCTTTCTACTTTGACTTTAGTGATTTCCTAAAAACCTAATGTGATTATTTGGAGAAGTACCACCTCCAACTGGCAGTTTGGACTCTTTGCTAGGAAAGGGCCTTAGCTAGGCTAGGGCCTCAGTTTGGAGTGGCTCAGCAGGAGTTGTGCTGAGACCTATAGAATTCCTGGCTGCAGTGTTCTGGAGGAAAAAAACAAACAAACAAAAAGACAAAACAGCGCCTGGGTCAGTGTACGGAGAGAAAAAGGTGAATGGTGGGGAATGGGAGGAATTGTGAATCTGTCACTGCTTGCTGCTTGCTTCCTTAAGTACACAGCTAAGCAAACTTCCCCCAGCGCCTCCTTCTTTGCTCCTGGAGGCAGGGTGGAAAAAAATCCCTTCTGTGATCGAGAGTGTGTGTGTGTGTGTGTGTGTGTGTGTGTGTGTGTGTGTGTGTGTGTGTGTGTTGTGGGGATAATTCTTCAACTGGAAGGAAGATCAAGGTCGTGGGGTTAGTAGTGGGTAGGAAATTCTAAGGGGAAGGAGTAGGGCGGGGAGAAGGGGTGATTGGACTGGGCAGGACAGTAACTGCCCCCTTGAGTGCCAAAGAAACTACTCCAGGCAGGAGCGCTTTGAGCTGCCGGGTTCTCAGCAGGGTTTAGCGGCTAGGGTGGCGGCAGCTGCAGCTGCTGCTGCTGCTGATCAAGCTGTTAGATTTTGCTGCTGGTACTGCTGGAACCTCCCAGCAAGATGGCACTCTATGTCTTTCCTTCCTGGGATCAAAACTTCTCCTCCCTCCTTTCCTGTTTCTGTACGTTTATTCGCCATTCAACACGTTTATGAACAAAGTGGGATATTTTTTTTTCCTTTCCGACCTTGCAGAAGTCAAGCTAAAGATCTTATGACCTGCGCCATGCACACACGTGCAGCCATGTATGCGTGCATATAATTGAATTTTGTCCTTGGAGTCAAGTCAGACCGGACGTTTCTCTAAATTGTATTAGTGTTTCGTAGGCACTCAAAAACATGAGTTCTTTAGAGACCGAATGCAGGGGGAGGGAGCGAAACAATTGGTAAAAGTACTGCTCAGTGACTCAGGCTTTGATCTATGGTTGAGACCAGCCTATTCCTTATCAAGAAGGTGAGAGTTATTCTTGACTACTCATTCTGCCCTAGAATCTGATCACATCTCTGTCGGTTTCCTTCTCTGAGTTTCCAACTCCAACGTGCCGACTGACTTCTAATGCAGACCAACCAAGCGTTTGCTTCTTTAGGAAGTCTGGTTTGTAGGAGAGCGCTCTCCCTCTTCTGTTCAGAATCAGCCTGTCTCTTGACTTGTTAAAACATGACAGGAACTTACTGTAGGTAGAGAGACCTGCAATGAAACCAGAGTCGAAAATCAAGAATATTGTGGCGCTTTTTTTAACCTATGTTTCTTGCTTCCCTAAGACGTCACTTTTCAGTCTACAAAAAAATAAAAAGGGGGAGTTGGCCACATACAACTCCTGATTTCTTCAGCAGTTTGGAATCTGATCCTTGTTCTTGTAGTCCTTGTTCTTGAATCTGCGTGCCCACCACAGTCTATCATCAAATAAGTGGTCCTTTTCTAAAAAGAATGAGGAGGAGGAGGAGGGAAGCCGGGGGGGGGAGTGCAGCTTAAAGGAGGGAGTCTTGCAAAATAATCGTAAATATTAGGTAATTTTTCCGATTAGAGTTCATTGAAGAAGGTGTTGGAGAAATGATCATGGGGGGATAAAAAGGGGGTGGGGAAACGCATGTCCAAAGTTGCCTCTATTTGAAATAACGCCATCTTTGTAGAAAGGTTTGATTTTCTTTCTAATGCCACGTTTTGGACCTTTCTCAAGAGTTTCTAAGTAATAAATTCTTCTCATTGGTAACATCGAAGTGTCCAGACTGAGAAAAGTGACCTTCAGGGATCTGAGTGTCTTTTATTACTGGGGGATGGGAAGGTGTGGGGAAGAGGAGAAAAAGGGGGAAAAAATGCCGTCTACTTCTGTAGAGCTAGGTGATTATAAGCTGGGTTAGCAAGAACAGCCCTCCTTTTTACTTTCCTTCAGGGAAGGACAGGGTTAAAAAACCTTAGTCTGACTTTGCCTCTTGGAAAGCCTTGGGTTGCAGCCCTGCCTTCCAAGCATTCTTTAAACTAGAAATGTGGGAGGGCCTCCAGGAGGGAGAGAGAAAGAGGGAGAGGGCTCTTAGAGGAGGGAGAGCTAGAGAGCAAGCCAGAGAGGAGCGAGATGGCTATCAGCTGAATTCATTACTGTAAACATCTCCCAGGGGTGTCAGGCTGGGGGGCGGGGAAGGCGGGGGCGAGGCACGACTTACATTAGCGGGGAATAGTCAAACCTGAGGCATCGTTACTGCTAAGATCAACCTCGCAATCCCCGTCTGAAGAAGGCTCAAGACTTGGAGCTAGACACACGCGCGCGCGTGCACACACTCACACACACGCTCCCGCTCCCACATACGTGTGTGGGGTATCTGGAGACTTGTCCGAGTCCTGGATCTCGGTGTTTCCTCCAGTGATCCTTTCATCGCCTCTAAAGGAGACCCCTTCGAGAGCGCATCCTGCGGCTGCATTTTTCCCCTTCGGTTTTCCCCAGTTTTCCTTTTCCTTTTTTTGGGGGGCGGGGGTCAGAGAAGGGGGCGTCATTTTTTATTTGCGAAGAACACCAGTAGGGGAGCGGGGGCGCTGGGCAGAAGGAAGGGGTGGTGGTGGTGACAAGAAGGCAGAAGAGAAGAGAAAGTGGGATGCCAGAGCCCTGGGCTGCGCGTTGGAGGAGGAGGTGGAGGAGGAAGGGGGAGGACGATGCCGCTGCTTCATAGGGGAGGAAGGCGAGAGCAAGGGGAAAGGAGCGCTCCGGTGAGCTGGCAGAGGCGAGCCGCGGGGTGCGGAGAAGCGTGCCCGTCACAGCGGCTCCGGCTCGGGCTACAGCTCCGGCAGCCCCCGATCCAGCCGCCGGATACCCACCCAGGGCACCCGCAGCCTCCACCGCGATCCAGAGGCAGGAGCAAAAGTTTGGATCTCGGGGAGGGAAAAGCGCAAAGAGGGATTATGACCAGGGCTGGAAAAGGACTGCAAGAATCTTCGCAGGTAAAGTGACACCCCCACCCCACCCCCACTCCTCATTCACCCTACTCTTTCTAAACCCCTGACCCCCTTCTCCATCCCTTTGGCCTCGGAAGGGCAGCTGCTGCCGCTGACAGGAGAGTCGGAAGGGAGGCAAAGTTAATGATCCAGGATCTGCTCCTAGGACCAAAAGATCATTCGTCACCTAATAGGCAGTATTAGAGCTTTTCCCCATCTGCGAGAATGTGGGGAGGTGGATCCCGTAGCTAGAGGATGGAACGTATGTCCAGCTGCTGCCCTGTGCACCTATTTGGCAGTTTAAATGTGGATTTCGAGGGCTTTGGTATCTTTCAATTGAGGCAGATGGTGCATAGATTTGAACATCCCCAATTACAGCAAATAATTATAACATCTGTTTTTTAGCAACCCTTAAAAATGACTGAACCTACCACCCTCACATCCCGATTTTGTTGGTACTTTGGAGGTGAACATTTAAAAATCACAAAACCTTCTAAGTTGAAATCGTAGGCGCCCCTCTCCATCTCTCATCACCTTCAGCCCTCATAAAATGGGAACTTTAGAAGTCGAGTTTTCATTGAGGGGAGAACTGGCTTGTATTAGTCATTGGTGACGCGAATTTGCAATGAAATAAAGGGTGGTAGGGTGGGTGGGGGGAGACTGTGCAGAGAATTAGATTCTCCATCAGTAGCTACATTCACTGGGGAGGCTCAGGGAGTGTGTGAGTGCGCCTGTGTGCGCTGAGGTTGGGGGCAGTGGAGAGAATGCTGTCACATCGTTCAAATATCTTCCTTACTTAGGAAAACTGGGAGAAATGGCTGGTGAGCCTTCTAGGAGAGGAAAATGGGAAACCCTCAAAGAGATGTTTAGAGCAAGCACATTTATTACTGCTATTATTGTTATTAGTAGTTCATCTGGAAACTCAAGAAGGTGTCATCTCTTGTAAATGGAAATCAGTCACCTAGAGCCTTAATTAATTTTAGTGGAGGAAATCTGTTTTAAAGCTTGCAGTAAGCTAATAAAGTGCAAGACACAAATCCGTGTAAACGCCTTTATAGTGTGTAAGGCGCTGATTAGATGTGCTGCATTTGCCTTGCAAAAACCCCCTCTTTCAATAGCAGACATTGCTTCCAACTCAACTGGGAGATTACTTAAATGAAATGGATTGTGCTGTAGGGGTGGGGGGCCAACCTCTTGCCCCTACCCCATCCACCCACACACATTCAGAGGGGTATTGTTAAATTTATTACATCTAACTTCTCATGGCAAAAAGCTAATGAAGGCTAGTTTAGATATAGAGCCTAATATTGTCTATGGAATTAACCTATTGACCTTATTTTATTAAATCTTAAATGAAAAGAAAGGCAAACTTTGGATCCACTCAGTGTTTTTTGAGGTGAATAAATTGAATGCTGGCATTTTCCCAGGATATTAGACTGTTATAGTATGGTTATCAATTTTTAAGGCCACTATTGTCATAACTGAAATATGTTTTTTTTAATTATTGATAAGCAAAATGTACCAGATACTTAGAGGAGAGGCCAACATATTGGAACAATCATATTTAGGTGATATGCATGCAAGTTAAAGTTGCTGATTTTCTCAGAATGCTTTTGCTTCCAAAAACCTATCCTTTTTTTGTTTTCTTTTGTTTCTAAAGCCTCAAATAGGTCCAAATCCTGTAAGGATTTCCAAATAATTGAGAATGACAGTGTGGCCTTATGCTGTCAGTTTGGGCAGATTCACCTCAGTGGCTCTAGGAGTTCTGAAGATGAAATTTCAAACACCATTCTAAATCTCAGAGAAGCAGGTACAAGCAATTCTTAAGTAGGAGCGTGCTGGTTGCTCCATAGCAGAACACATTACAAGCCTAGTGTCAATGCAATGCTAGTAAAATGTCTGTACCCTGAAACACTTGAGTAGTTTCATTACAGTTTTCAGTATTTCAGGTGATGTTTCTAATACCATAAAGCAGATTTCTAAATGACACCATGCTGAGTTGCCCACTACATCCAAAAGAAGTCCAGGTTTTTCCTGTATGCTGTATTTCAAATGATGTGAGCTTATATCAGTTTGACTTTGTCTGGATCTAATTTGAGCCCTGTTGCCTGTTACATTTATATTCTGGCCCAATGGATAGTATGGTTTAGGATTTAGACATATCTCCCTAAAGCAACTTTATATTTTTCCAGTTGGAAACTGCATTATATAAGGTATGGTTTCAAGGGAGGTTGAAGAATATTTACGCCTGGGAGGCCTTAAATAGAAGATAACCAATGTGAAAATCTGTTCAAGTTTGACTTTCTAATCTTTCTTTTTACGAAAGAACTTCTGTAATGGGTAGTGTCTGAAATTTAAACATTGAAGATCTGTTAAACTTGTCTTGTGGTTGGCTTTCAATTTAGAAGGTTGGAGAAGGCCAAACAACATATACTTTTCATTCAGGTGGTATTCTTTTGGGTATAATCATCTCTTAGTATCTCTTCTTTAATCTCAATTCAAATTCATTTTTCACTAGATTACTTTTATAACTTGGTGGTTTCTTCCACAATGATTCAAAATCAGTCCATTAGTGACCTCTATCTGTAAGAAGTGAACAGTCATTGTTTTTTTTCCTTTCCCCTTTCTTTTCCAAAGCCCAGAATTGCATAGAAAGCAGACTATACAATGTTTTGTCTCTATACATGCTTAGATTTGCTAAATTATAGTTTTCCGGACATTCCCGTATGGGTAATGGTATTTAACAAGAACATTAGAAATGTTATATGATAATACAAGAGCTACTAAATAGTTATTCCATGTAGCATTCATAATATGTTCAACATAAATAAAACATAAGTGCTGTCCAATTCTAATAAGAGTTGTATGTCTGAGTACAAGTGACTTAAGGCATGCAATCCTGCCGACTGTAAGTGAAAATTTTATTACCCGTAAGTACTTACATAAAGACCACACAACTTTGAGACATATATTGAGAACAGATACTTATTGTGTCTATATGTATTTGTATATCTGTGCATATAGATGAATGGATAGTTACCACGGTATTTGTATGTATTTGTATGTTCTACCTGTGTGTGATAGGTTTCAAGAAGAAGTTGGAGTGTGAGTGGGATGTCTTTAAACAGAAAGTATCATTTAGGAAACTTTTAAAACATGTTTCTTAATAAAGTTTTGTCTTCTAGTTATGTTCAAATGAAATTTTAAGTTTAGCTGCTGATTCTGAATGGAAATGAAAGACAAAGTTTACTTCATTTGTTAAGTAGGTGGATACCATTATCTGCCATTTTCCAGATGGTTTGTGAGGCAGTGATATTTGAAAACATGGAATTTTGGGAGGGTTCTCTTTTCCCATGGGTAAGCTGTACTCGGAAGAGCCGTTGTAGAACAATTTAAAAAGAAAAAGAAAATGGTCATCATTATGTCCTAGCCCTTCTCCTTCAACCCTCTCAAATTACATTTGCTTTGTGAAAATATCTTTTGCTTCTAAAACATAAATGTTAGGTTATTATTTTTAAGAGTGGCACAGATGGAACTATTAGCTTCTTTCTTCTCTCTTCAGCAAGGGGTGACCTCCTCCCTCCAATTAACTGTCTTCTTTTCATGGGGAAAAAAAGCACCCCCAGAACCATTAGTAGACAGAGTACCTTTTTAGGGTTTCAAATAAGGTTCATTTTTTTTAAAGCAGCTATGACACAAATATTGTAATAAAAATATTCTCTGTTAAGCTGAATACAGAGACTTATTTCAGTTGCATGAAACAGTAAAAACACTGTATTAGAAAAATAATCTTTGGTATTTTCAGTAGATGGCCAAAATCGGTTAGAACCTTCACGACTCTTTTTCCTTGATGATTTTCACATCTACTGGTCTTTGGTTTTCTTTAATTCCTTCTGCTCTGATTCTTTGAAGTGAATCAAAACCAAACAGGGGCTACTTTCTTAAGGAAATTCATCATGCTATGTTCAGGATCCCAGAAGAGTTAATGATGCAGAAAAAGTCATGTAAGACATCTTTCTAAAAGGAGCCTTTTGGTTGCAGGCCTGCCACTGACTGACTAGCCCCCTGCACCTTTTGCAGCGAATTGGAACCACATTATTTATTTATTTTTCAAGTACTGCCTCTAGCTTAATTTAATGGGGGGTATGGGTATAGCAGAATGTTTATGCAGAAGCATGTAGAGCCATATGTCCTTTGCCTCATTCAAAAAAAAAAGTATCATTGTTATAGAGGCTATGAGCAGGAAGGTCAAAGAAAATGTCCTTACATGATTTGAGAAGTCAAAAGGCCACATTCATAATACTCAAACACTGGCCCGCTATTCCACTGATATACTATGGGAGTAATTATTTTTGACAGTTATGGGTTAAAGGCCTCAGTTATTAAAAAAAAAAAATCTAGTGATAGCCATTAGGTATTCTTGTGACTCGAGTTACTCTTCCATGCCCCAACATGTTGTCCTCCCCCACCTCTATTTTTTTCCAGATTGTATATATGGGAAAATGTAAAAAGACATGGACAGAGGGTTCATATCCCCACAGTTCACGGACCATTTAGAATATTTCAATTTTGTTTATTAGTACTTTCAAGATATAGAGAAAAGGAACTCCCATTTGAACTAGAGAGCCTTGATTTTTAAACTTTGAAATAAACTTAGCAGTCCAGAAAGTGAATAGAAGCCATTAGGCCTCAGAACACTGAAAATCTTCACCTTTAGCAATCATTAAAACAAGGTGTACAGGTCCTTTTGAAAATGGCTCAGAAATACATTGTCCATTAAAGTCAGCAAAGGTCATATGGCTGAATGGAAAGCATTAGGACCTTGTGCCTCTTAAAATAGTTCATTACCAAGTGTCATTTTCAGGCCCAGTTGGCTATTCATGTCACTTTCTTTCACAAGTAGTGTCCCAGCCCACTGGAGTAAACAGATGGTTCCTCAACCCATTGCTCAGTGATTTGATCCATGCATTCATTATGTGTCTTTGATTATGAATAATAGAGCCAAATTATTTAGAAAATGGAAAATTGAAATATTCCCCTCATTTTTGGATAAAAGCAAATTGAGAAAATTGGAGGAGTGGAGAAAATCTAATGATCCTTTGAGATTCCTGTGATCCTCTGAGAAATGAATCAATCAACTAGCATTTATTAAGTGCCTTCTATGCGCCAGGAACAGGCAATGGAAGATAAAAAGATTTTAAAATGTAATACCTTTCAATTAGTATTTATCAAGCCGCTACAGTGTACAGGGGGTGGGGAGGGTTAAGAGAGTGGATAGTGTCTGGGAATGTCTGGCTAGGAAAGGAGGTGGGTTCACCTTGTACTGAGCGAGAGAGCAGTAACAGATGGAAACCCCTGGTACTGCACTGGTATCCGTGAAATAGGAAAATATCCAGAAGAAAGCATTCTTTGTATTGGGTGGGTCCTGTATAGAAGACTGAATGGGGAGGCATAGATAAGAATTGTACAGAGGGAAAGGGATCTACCCTACTAGAGAGGAAGTACCCATGTAAGCTCATGAGCCCACATAGAATGATTTCCATTTAATTAGCATCTTGCCCATTCCAGATGGGTTCATCTAGTGTCCTTCCTGCACCAAATCTATGGATTAGGTATAAGGCAAATGCTTATTCTCTCAGTTTTCCTGATGAGAAAACTGAGGCATGGGGAAGCTTAAATAATAGCCTAAAAAGTTCACAGTGACAAGGTGATGCAGAATACTAGAGTCAGAAGGGATTTTAGAGGTCAATTTGGTTTTCTGACTCTTAGTTGTATAGTGACCTTTCCACTGTGCTGTATTTCTGCATATGAAAATATAGAGAAGTGAAATCTAAGTAAGTTTGATGTTTAACTTTCCAATTTAAATTTAAGAAATTGTATGTTATGGTATACCATAATCATCATCCCCATCTGATTAGAGGCTGCTTGAGAGCAGGGCAACAATATCTTGTTAAGAGAAAAATATATTTCATCTTGTTTCATGTTGAAACAACATTTCCTTTTGTTTTTATATCACTTATATTTCCTTCTTCTTCCCTCCCCCAGAGAGCCACTCTTCATAACAAAGGAAAAAGAAAAGTTAAGTTTCACTAACCCATCAAAACGTTTGAGTTATGTGTGTATATAGTATTCCACACCCATAGTACCCCACCTCTATAAAGAAAATGGGTGGTGCTGCCTCCTTTGTCCTCTTTGGAACCAAAGAGCAACAATGTCTTCCTCATTTGAAGATCTTCCGTGTAGCACAGTGTCTTGCATATTGGGGATGCCTGATAAATGTTTGTTGAATTGGACTGTCCTGAAAGCTGAGATTTTCAAAAAACGTGACCATGTTGTAACATATTTTGTTTTGAAATCTGTTATCAAATCCTTCTATCTTCCAAATTACTTTGGGTAAATGGGTTCTACTTTTCTAAATGATTCCTAAACAATTTTATATTTTAGATATTCAAGGATTGTATTGATAATGGCATAAGGGGTGGAGTGGGGGGAGAGCAGTATTTGTAAAAATTAGCACACATAAAGTAGAATTTCAGAGTGGAAGGGGATCTAAACCTATAACCTTATTTTATATATGAGAAAACATAGGCCCAAAAAAATGAAATTACTTTCCCAAGGTAACGTACCAAATAAGCAAAAGAACCTGAACAGAACCATGGTCTTCCAGTTTCGTCTGTTCACTACATCCTTCTTACCTCAGTCATGTCTCTCTGTGTGACTTTCTCACCCTGACATATCCCTCTGCCACCTGCCAATAGTCCTGGAACCTCCATTTTGGGGACGTGCTCGGGATGGCTGTGCCCGCTCCTTCACTCTTCTAGCTGTCTTCTGACTTTCAAGATTTTGCCATGATGTCCTCACATGGGAACCTCTCACAAACCATTGCCATCTGTAACTTTTTAGCTCTGTTGTATTCGTTGTCTTTGCCCGTTAGAATATAATAAGCTCCTTGAGGACAGGGACTTCTTGCTTGTATTTGCATTCTTAGTGCTTAGCATAGTGCCTGCCATGTAAGTACTTAATAAATTCTGACTCATTTGATATAACATTTAAGTAATATGATTTAAAATTTTTCTCAGAAAGCACATTTTTATGATTGCATCTACCCATTTGCTGTGCAATTGTTGCTTTAATAGCACAGGGTATGTATGGGTGTAAGGGGCTGGGGGAGGGTTTGCAATTAGCTTCTTTCACAGAAAGAAATTACTTTCACAGTTTGACTAAAAAAATTAGCACTGCAGTGAACAAGTGTGACTGAGGCCAGTCCAGTCTTTTTAGAGAGGGAGCCTGGCACTTGTCATGTGGGAAGACAGTCCTTTTTCCTTCCTGTGAGAGTTTGGATGATTTTCAGGAATTGAGACTGATTTATTGTGAATGGATTCATAAGGCATTGCTGCCTGCATGGGGACCAGTTTGGCTGAAATGCTCCAAGTTCCCTGAAAATGTGGGCTGAGATACACACATACACACGTATATGTATATATGTGTGTGTGTGTGTGTGTATACATATGTGTGTGTGTGTGTATATATATGTGTGTGTATATATGTGTGTATGTGTGTGTGTATGTGTATATATATATGTGTGTATATATGTGTGTGTGTGTATATGTGTATATATGTGTGTGTGTGTGTGTGTGTGTGTATATATATGTATGTATATATGTGTGTGTGTGTGTATATATATATATATATATAATTTTTCCAAGGTATCTTTGTAAAAAAAACATAGTATATTGGAAGCTCTTTCTTTTTTAAAAATGATTTTTGGAAAATAAGATAGGGAGAGCTCAAATATCACTTTTCACAGAATTTAAAAATCTTGTTGTAGATATTTTCATTTTTAGAGAAATAGAGCTTAATTTTTTACTGTTTTAGCTACATATTCCAGGCTTGACTCTGATTCAATACTGACCAGTCATAGAGTCTCTATCTGGCAGATGCATTCACTGCTGGTCATAGATGTATTCACAATATACCATATTTTATGCACTCCAGGGGGGGGGATAAAAAAGAAAAGAAAAATCATATAAGTAAAAGATTTGTCATAATTTGGCCCATGAACTCTTCTATAGATGTTTATATTTATTTTCCTTCTTTTTAAATAAGCACATATTTGGACCTTGGGAAAAAAATTTAATTCTCAAATGTTTCAAAACTTTTCACCCACCCACCATTTGTTAAAAACCAATTGTGTACCTTGCCTTGTGCTTAACTTTTGAGATGAAGAATACATCAAGACACCTACATTATGCAATTCATAATGTGTGCAATCTGCACACACTGTCACATTTATATCAGATTGATAGATGTCCTTTCCAATAGCTCAAACTGGTACTTGGCTATAGTATGGTATGAAGCCGAACACAACTAAAATCAGCAGAACAGTAACAACAAAACTGTCCAAATATAAATAGCATCATCAGTTGAACCCCTTTGTAATAGAGAATCGAGTATAGTATAAATGGACCAGATTTTTCCCATGATAAATACGACTTTATCCCAGAAAGTGGGTTCTCGTAGGGTGAGAATTTTATCTGAACACTCAGTGATGAAAGCATATTCCATGTTCACACTTTTGGATAAGGAAAATGTGTGTCTCTATATAATAAAACTTCACCTTGACTTCAGATGTGCATTGTTCTTGATTTTATAACTTCTTTACAATTCCTTCTCCTTGTACCTTCTACTGTTTTACTTAGTATTTATTTATTCTTGTCTTCATGTGTAAGAGTTGACATTCCAATATAGAGGTCATTAATTGCTGAGGCTTCTGAGATGGTAATTAAGGTATTATTTTATTATTATTATTATTATTATTATTATTATTATTATTAGACTTAATTATCTTCATTTATTTACTACTGTGTATTGCCACCTAAATTAAGCAATCTTTTTCTTAATTGGTTCACTTTTTTATAGCATGCTTCAAAGTCCTCTTGTTTTCAGATTCCTGTGTTATATATATAAATCTTTCATAATAACTTACTTATGAAGCTGCAAATCCAGGATGAAATAAATTAAGGCTCTGTGTGTGTGTGTGTGTGTGTGTGTGTGTGTGTATTCACATGCATGTGTGTCTAGTTCTTGCTTCTTTTTTTTTATCCCTTATTTTGGTTACTTCCTATGGAAGTTCTCATAAGGATATTGGCTGATGTATTTACCTCCTACTCTAGTTGAGTGACATTGTAAATGTTGCTCCTCTTGAGTAACTGTAGGTGGACACCCACATTTTGGCATTGTTTACAATTTAGGTGAATTTTATGGTGTTTCTAGCTAAGTCAATGGGAGTACAGTTAAATTGAGTGGGACCAGAACATTTAGTCCATGTGATTTCTCACTCATAAATGTTTATGTCATGTGAAAAAACCTGGAATTGCCAGTTTTGCTATGTAATACCACTAAAATAGCCCCAGAATAATTTAAATTGATTTATCTTTGCTATGAAGATTTGGCCTCAGTATTTGCCTTTCCTTTCCATGGGCACTACTGCTGCTCTGGTTCATGCTATTGCCATAGCCTTTTAAATGGATTTTTGCTTTGAGACTCTAATCCATCCTGAACAATCATAAAATAGTAGTTTTGTTATGTTATTTGCCAATGAAACAGAAACCATCCATGCCTATGTAGGCAAGCAATCTACATAAAGACCAAAATTTTTAGGTTGGCATTCAAGGAGCTCTGTGATCTGATCCCAACAGAACTCCATGCTGAGGAGAATCATAGAATATGATATTTAAAAGTGTAAAATTAGGTTAAACTCCCTGTCTGAACCACGAATCTCTTCTGCAAAATCCTTGATGAGTGCTAATCAGCACTTTGTTTTTTAGGTATCTTTAGTGATGAGGAGCTCACAGTCTCACAAAGTAGTCAATTATATTTATGGTGAGCAATAATTGTTAGAAAATTTCTTATGTTGAGATGAAACCTGCCCTCCCTATAACTTCAGACCTCTTCCAAATGGATTTCCTTTAAATGTGGTAAAGATGGTGTAGATGTCAACTATTTCATCTTTATTATATTTGTCTTCAGTTTTTGATATGTTAACAAGGATTGTCTAAGACCTTACTCTTACTGATTCTACATTAGCATGAATAACAAATGTTGCCATCAGGAGTAGCTAGTAGAAGTAGCTCCTTTTTTTTTCTTCATGTAAAGCCTGTAGAGTAATGGGTTGCTTACTAGATTTTGAGACTGTAAGACTGGCTTTGAATTGTACCTCAGACACAATAGATGTGCCCATTCTGGGCCACTCACTTAGTCTGAGATCCTCAGTTTTCTAATGTGTAAAATGAAGACAATGGCTATAATACTTACCTGTAGCATTTTTATTGAACATCAAATGAGATAGAGTATTGAAAGCTTTTTTTTTTTTGCAAACCTTAAAGTCATATAAATGTTAGTTAATATTGTTATATTCGTCCATAATCCGAAAACTTCTTATTTGAAAAGGACAAATTATGTCATTCCCAGAAAATAATGGATTCTTTGATTACAGTAGGAAAACTTGCATTCTTTCCAAGCCTTTAGGCGCAAGCACCTAGAAATAAGAAAGGCCATAAGAACTTGATTCAGTTGAGTTGGAGTCTTACCACTAAAGTTTGGTGGCCAAAATTAGTCATATCACATTTTTTTATTGAACAAGACATGATTTTGCTTAACTCCAGCTTGCTGTGCTCTTTACACTATTCTTTATTCTGAGAATTTATTTTTCAAATTTACCCAGGTGATCAACATAGAGATATTTATGCTGACGTTTTTCACTTTTTTAAAAATCAAAATTGATAGATAACAAAGTTGGTTTCCTTTGTAGTTTTATGTATTTTATTTTGTGAATTTAAAAACATTCTGAGGAGTTCCTGGCCTGATTCACACACAAAACAAGGGTAAGCTTTCTTGATTTATATTCTAAATTCCATGAGGACAGGGATTCTGTTTTATGTAAAATTTGTATTTTTCCCAGTACCTACCACTGTGATCTGCTCATAGAAAGCATCAAATAAATATTGGTTGAGTTAAAATGAATTCATTGGTCCTTACCTTCACAGATCTACAATGTATCAGATTTTCCATACTTTTTTAAACTTGTAGAGGACAAAATCCTATAAATAATAATTATTAGTCTCTTTCATTTAGGTCACTCAGTGTTAGAAGTAACCTTAATGTCATCTACATTAACTTCTCTCCTAATTGCCAGACCTGTATTTTCAATTTCTTGCTACACATAGGATTGTAAATTGAGAGCTGGAAGAGACCTCTTTGAAGCCACAAATCAAAGTAGATGTCTCCTTGGCACCTCAGATTCACCATGTCCAAAATCATTCACTGTGTCCAAAACAAAGCTTATTAACCTTTCCCAGGAAAATGTATTCCTCCTCTGGATTTCCCTTTTTCTCTTAATGGCACCACATTTTCCAAGACACTCAATTTAGCATTTCTCTCTTTTTTTTCTAATCTCTCTCTACTTCTTCCTCTTCTCCCTCTTCTCTCTCTTTCCCTCTTCTCCCTTCCTTCCTTCCCTCTTTCTCTCCTCTGCTTAAGAACCTTTAAGTGGTTTCCTATGGCATGCCACAATTAAGTCTAAACTCCTCAGATGGGAATTTAAAGATCTAGCTACATTTCCATGTTTCCCATCAGTATAGCTACATTTCCATGTTTCCCATCAGTATTCCCTTTCCTTACCTTACCCTATGCTTCCATAGCTCTCTGTCAAACAACTAACCAGTAATTATTTATTTAGTGCCTAACATGTATCAGATACTATGTACTATGGGATGATGATAAAGAGGTAAAACAAAATAGTCCTTTCCCTCAAGAAGCTTACAGTTTATCAGGGTAATATTGCATATACACATGAGTATATGCAAAATATATACGACAAATAGAAGATAATTTCAGAGGCACAGAGGCCCTAATAGTTATAGGGGTCAAGACCTCCCTCCCACCCCCTCCCCAGACTGTCTGTGTTGTTTGAGGATTCAGCCTAAACACATATGGAGGGACTCAACAAAATTGGATTGACTCACAACCAGGTTAGCCAATGGGAGTCAAAGCACTGTGATACAGTGGAAAGAGAGCACCCTTTCTGGAGTCAGAGGATTGGGTTCAAATCCCTCCTATGCAATATATAGCCTGTGTGACCTTGGTTAAGTCACTTGTCCTTCCTGTACTTCAGACTTCCTCAATTGTAAAATGAGGGGCTTGGATTGGATGATCTCTGAGGTCACTTTCAGCCCTAGGATTATGATTTTATTTTATTATTATTATTTTTTTGGCTATGGAAACTCTTGAGGACTGTTTACTAAACCTTGGAGGGATTAGGGATTTCCCACAATGAATGGAATAGATAACATCAGTCTTCTGAAGTAAGCACTTTGTACTTCTCACCTGCTTTTGTATTCCAGTTTGTATCATTGTTGATACCTGTTCTTTCTTATCAGATTATTTTATTTTATTTATCTTCATCTCCTTTTCACTACCTTGTAGACAGTAGATGTTTAATAAATGTTTGCTAAACTGAAATTCATTTGAAACTCACTGTTCTGGCATGGAATTGCATAAGCAAAGTTGTTTGGGGCAGGGGAAAGAAGACTCATTCAGGAATAAAAGGATTTGGGTTCAAATTCTGCCTGTACTTACCCTTACTCCCTGGGTGACTTCTCTTAGTTCACTTAACCTCTCTGGGCCCAGGGTTTCCTCAAATATCAAACGGGAACTTCACACAGAATCTGGAATAAACTTTAGAGATTATCTAGTCAGCCTTCTTGTTTTACAGATGAGGAAAACTGAAGCCCAGAGATTCAGAGTGAGTGACTTGTCTACCATGGCCCAGTTGGTAATTGACAGAACTAGCACTTGGAACTAGGCCTTTTCAATCCAAGTGCAAGTCTCTGTTAAAAAAAAAAAAAGAGAGTCGTTACTACTATAGTTTTCTTTTTCAGTTTAAAAAGTAATAATAACGTCCTTCAAAAATTCTTCCCTTTATTTTCATAGAATTTAGAATTGGGAGGAAGTCTACAAGTCATCTATTCTAATTTTCTCATTTTACAGATGGGTAAATTGAAGTCTAGAGAGTAAATGGCTTTTCTGTAATTACACAGCAGGCAGCAGGCTAGACAAGAGCAGAGGTTTCCTAGTTATTCGTTTATTGAATACTCTACCCACCACAACTTACTACCTCCTCACATTCTTTAGTTTTTAATTTCTTGAGAAAAGCCTAGCAGGTTCAATAAGTACCCTCAGATTTGCAGTGGAAGAGGAAAGAGATGGCCCATAGTAGGTACTTTATAAATGCTTGTTGGTTGATTGGTACCAAGAGGGGCCATGTAGATGTGCAGGATTCTCTCTTCAGCCTCAGTATAGGGATAGTCCATCTGTTCTCAGCTCAGATTACCAGTCCAGTTCCCCTTTTCTCATGTGTCCTTTTAAAGGTCAAGTCTAAGGGTTCAGCTCAGGTAATTAACTGAGCCATTAAGTATTCAAGAATTTCATCATCAAGGTGGGATTAACTCAGTGATACCCAGGATGAGGTCATACTTCATCAAAAAGATATTGTCAGTGCCAGGACAAGAGCCTGGCCTGGGCTAACCTCGTTAACAAGACATTAACCTCTATAAAAAATTAAATTTGTCATGGGACTCTTACCTTATTAAAAAGACATGAGAGCTTCAGAAAACCCTCACTGGGATTCTTTTGGGTCTATTCTTTATAGATTCACAAGTACATAGGCATAAAAATACTTCCTGAAAAATCTAACGATGGGTGCAAAATGGAAAAGTTTATAAACCCCCAGTGAGTAAAGTAACATCCAAGTGGGAGCATGTTCTAAATGTTTCTATTTTGTGGAATTCTCCCATATAGGTTTTTAAGAATTATGATATTGTCCCAAGACAGCCTGAGGGGAAAAATACTAAAAGCCAAAAATAAATCAGATAGATAAATGAATTAATTGTAGCCATTGTTGTAGAAGTGAAGACATGAGAAATATTTCTTTTGGCAGGAATGTGCCCTACTACTCTGTGCTCCCTATGGTTCTGTCCCTTATGCACAACCAAAGGTCACTCAAAGTTGCCAAAAATGTTTTTCATATCATATTACCCTTCCACCCACAAAAGTATGTTCCTGGGACATACTTGATTTCTGTGACTTGTCGAGAACTAAGCCTTAGTCTCTATTTCATCTCAAAGCAAACCTCAGAATCAGAAAGGAAGAAGAGAAGTTAACAAAGAGCAAAAATTGTTAAAAGTAAATAAAACTGTAGATTCAGGTTTCATTTTATTATTATTGTTTTCTTTAGGTATAAATGTGATTTCTTTTTTTGTCCAGTTAGGGAATGGGTTACAGAGGAAAAGTGTGAGAATTTCTTTCAGTGGAGGTTATTAAAACCAAAAGAGATTATCATCTTGTGGAATGGTTTAAGGGAGTCTTGCCAAAGGCATGGGGATAATGTAGCTGACTTCTCCAAGTCCCTTCCAGGTCTATCATTCTTAATTTCAAAAGCCAGTTTAGCAAACAATTAACTGATTGCCTCATTTATGCAAAACTTCTTGAAGGAGGGACACTAAAAGAAGTATTGTCAGATTATTCTTCCTAAAACATGCCTCTGATCATGTCAGTCCACTACTCGAAAACAATCAAACTTTTAACCAGCTTTGCCTTTTTATTGTTTATTAAATTAAACTTAGTTTACTTATCCTGGGAGTTCCTCCACAGTGTAGTTTCAACCTGTCTTTTCAGCTTTAACTATAACTATTCACATCCAGTGATAGTACAGTCAGAGTTGGAGTGCTCACGTTGTTCCTTCTCTTTCAGAACCCCTCCCTTCTCATCTTTGCCTCTTGCAATCCTAAATCTTTCTTCAATGCCCAAATTAAACATTCTGTCTTCCATTAAGACGTTTTCTCATTCCCTAAACTGGATAGGATTCCTCTCTCTTCTGAACTTCGTTTATCCCTCTTGTGGTATTTGATACATTTATATTGCCCTGTAGTTATGAATATAAATGCATTATCATTCTCTATTAGTCAGTAATCCCCTTGAGCCGTAGGATCAAACTTGAATAGAAATGCGCCACTAAGCAGTAAATAAGGATCCCTGCAGATTGCATATAGACTTAGAAAAGCACATATTAATATTATGTCCTATTATATCTATGTTCTATTATATTTTTATTTTGTTAAATATATCCCAGTTAACATTTAAATCTGGTTCAGGTGGCACTGGGGAATATTACAGAGTATGTGTTTCACATATGTCTTTGAAGAGAGGAACCCATGTCTTAATCATTTTTGATTATCCCACAAAACATACCTCAGTGCTGGGAGCATAAGTAGGTCTTGATCTAGATATTTGTTCAGTTAATTGACATTGATGATTAGACTGGTAATATTTAAGACCCCATCCAACTCGGATATTATATAATTTGTGTTATCTCCATGAATTGCCAGTCAATCAAAATTTATTAAGCCCTCAAGTTTATGCTCTAATTTGAAAGAGAACATGTCAATAATTAGTTATGTAGAAAAAATATACAACATAAATAGTAGGTAATACCAGAAGAGGAGTGATAAATTGGTAATGGGACTGGGAAAAAACCTTTTGTAGAAGATGGAATTTGAGCTGAGTATTGAAGGAAACCAGAGGGAAAATGAAGAAGAGTGGGGAGAAACCTGAGGCAGGGAAACCAATTAGAAGAGCTTAGTCCAGGTAAGAGGTGATGAGGGCTCTTAACTTATGGTTCCATATGGAGACATATGTTATGGAACTAAAAATGTTGAGATCTGGCAATGGATTGGATGTGGGGAATGAGTGAGAGTAGGGAGTTGAGGGATGATACTGAGTAATAAGCTTGGGTGATTGAGAGATGGATATTGATGATATTCTCAGAGGCTTGTGGCATCAATATCTCTGTACCTTAAGCTAAGAAAAGGGCTTAAAAAGAATTCCTGAATATTAGAAACTGATCAGACTCCTATCACAATATAATATGATAATGCTGCACAGAACATACTGGGAGGGAGCCCTGGTCTCAGTGGAAGGAAGGCCAGTAATTTCAGGATAATGCCAAGAGTAATGCTTCTAACATTATACAAGTTTAGAATGCTGCAGAGAATATGTGCGTAGAAACGTTGCGTTTTATATAGCAGAATTTAGAGAGCTGATTGTGGAGTCTTTGAAGTAAATGGGCTGCTATTACTGACATTTTTCAGATTCTTCAACGCTGCTGTCGTTAATGAGTCCTGTTACTCATATATCTGATGAGCCCAGGGATGTAATAAGTCTCTGAAAATTTTGCCAGCCTAACCTTCAACTCCTCATTTTCAGAAAAGACTGCAGGTATAATGGTTTTTATTGATGCAGTGCTAGGCATTTGGCACTTGGGTTAAATTTTAACTGTTGGATGTTAGTGGCTTAAATACTTTCATTCACAACAGGAATGCTGAACTAGGAAGGTAGTATCTTCCTAAGAGTTACTCCTTCACCTGTTGGCCATTGTCTCCTTTTGATTGAATCAAGGCTATGCGTAACTGAGTTAGTGATCTGAGCAGCATATGCCATTTTCCTTTGCAGTATCAAGATAAATTTAAAGAATTTAGTAGCTAGTATAGTGATGAACATCCTTTGAACAAGGAAATTGTACAGATTTGGAATTCAGGGCTAGCTGTCCCTCTCTTACCTTTAAACGTAGAGCAGGGGGCAACTTTCACATGTTATAATAAAGTATGTCCTTGTCTGCTTCATTGGTAGCTTCATTGGTGAAAACTGATTTTCTATTCTGGAATATAGCTCTCAAGTAAAAGATTAGCATCCTTTGCAATAGTAAGAAAATCAGAGTGAATAAATGGACAATCAGTTCAAAATCATTCAACTATGCCAGCATATTCCACAACAATTATCCAAATGATTATAGAAACATCATAATTTTAAATTTGTGGCTAATAACCCATAGGTATAAATGAAGACATCTGGTAAGTAGAACTTTTTGTTAAATTTTTAAAATATTGTCATAGATATTAAGCCAAATCATTTCAATTAAATTTGAAATATATTTGTTTTATTCCTACTTTGTGCCAGGTTCTGTGCTAGGGGCCTTGGAGATATAAGACGAAAGCCTACAAGGAGCTGATTTTTTTAAAAAATTAGAGTGGCAATATATACACAGATAAGTTAATACAAAATATTTATGATAAATACATTTGAAAATCATTTCTAATGAAAGAGCATTAGCAATTGGAGGGGGACATTCAGAAAGTCCTGCATAAGTAGAAAATAACCGTTAAACTACCAGTTGGGGCGGGGAGTATATGATTGAAATTCTTAGCTTATAAGAGACACATTTTGGAAACTGCAGGGTGTATAACTCATCTAACTTATAAAGATGCCTTGCTCAATCAATCCATCAGCCAGGACTTATTAAGCACCTTCTATGTATCAACACCTTGGTAGGTGAGGGTTTAGTACAGTCTTGAAGAGATTAAAAAACTGTCAGGTTACCAAATAAATTTACACACACACACACACACACACACACACACACAGATTTATCATTAGTTTTCTCCATACTTCAGTATCATGATGTGTGTAACTTCACTCAGCATTTAATAGGCTGAAGATATATAATACTAGTATTATTGATAAGAGGTTTCAATTTCTCTCAAGATTCTTCCCAGCTTAAAGGCAGAGGCGTACATATTTTCTATAGGATCCATCCAGGGGATTTTTAATGCTTAGGTTCAGTGGCTCTGTGTGGGCTTGGACAAATCATTCCTCTTGCAACCTCAGTATTCTCATCTGTAAAGTGGGGCTAATAATAATAATACCTGTCTTTTAGGGCTGCCATAAGGATCAGATGTGATAATGTGTAAAACATTTTGTAAACTTTAAAAAGAACTATATAAATGCTGTTATTATTGCTGTTGCTTATTTCTGGATTGAAATTAGTTGTTGCTAAAATATCCTATTTTATTTGTATATATATAGAAACTAGTCTTGGCGAAGAGAGGAGCTCAAGGATAAAGTAAGTTTCTTTCCTTTCAGCTTAGAAGATCTGATTCTGAGGGGCACCCTCAGCTAAAAATAGTTTGTTCTCCAATTGATTCATGTACACAATTCCATCTACAAGCTGGCATCTAACACACATGCACATACATTCATGTACTTGTCTTCGGGAAATCACAGCCTGCAGAATGTACCGGATATGGATTAAGACCTATAACATCATCTAAGAATGTTTATCTTGTGGAAATATGTATCTTGCTGGTAATGTGATTTCTATCTTTTGGAGAAACCAGAAATTTGATTTTACTCCTTAGTTTTAAAAAAAGGCTATTTTTATTGGAAGAGAGATAGAAGCTAACATGGTAAGATGTTATAAGGTTAGTATTTTACCTCAAAAACCATGGTAAAGCCAAATCCTCCTTTAGGAGGTACAAAGAAATTAGAATTTCTCTGGTCTTGCTCTTACAAACAGAACTGAAGGAACCAGTTGATTAAAATTCACCCATTTTTCCAACAGGCTTCAGGAGTGAGCATTAAGACTATCCTTGGGGCAGCTAGGTGGCACAGTAGATAGAGCTCGGGTCTTGGAATCAAATGCGGCCTCAGATACTTACTAGCTATGTGACCCTGGGCAAGTCACTTAACCCAATTGCCTCACCAAAAATAAAACGCAACAAACAAAAAAAAGGACTATCCTCAAGCTGATTGGGGAGGATGAAAATTGGGGAAAAGACAGTTTGATGCAAGTCACTTTTAAGGGCTGGGAGAATATTCTAGCCATTGAGATGGAATGATTCTCCAGAGTTCCAGGACTATGTGTGCTGGTATTTTTCCATTATGTAATACTGCTTCTGGAGAAACGCTACAATTAACCAGTTAATGGTTGAATGGTTGTCTTCAGCCCTACAAAAAAGGAACATTTTGAATCAACCTAAGATCTATGTGGAATATGTGGGTGACTCTTAAAATTAAATTGGGTATTCTAAGAGGAGCAGGAATAATAAGTCATGCTTAGATGATTCAGAAGATATAACGTGTCCTGGAAACAGGACATCAGCTTCATAAAGATCATTCAACATTTTGTTAGCTCCCACTGTCATTGTAGAGTTGCTCAGAAAGTTAAGTTCACAAGGTTAATTGCTATTACCATGAGTATAGTACACTCATTTTGTTAGTAGCACAATATTTTTTTGGGTTATGTATGGAAACAGTGGTAAAGTAGATCATTTGCAATCACTGGTACTTTACTTCTCCTGTAAATTAAAAAAGATTTAAATAGGGGTTTCTCCTAGACACAATTCTCATATTATTTTTTCTAAGCATGTAGTGTGTCTCACTGCTATCCACCACATATTAACGGATTGATCAACCTAATAGAAAACCCTTGTCATACTCCTTACCTGCTCAAAAATCTTCAATGACTTATTGCTCAATTGCTTAATGAATAAAGTTTTGTTCAACCTGAGATTCAGCATTCAATCCTTTCGTGCATGAACTAATGAGACATGATGCCTTGCAAACATACTACAGGCTTCCCTTCCCTTATCTTTTCTTTATACTGTTTGCTATGCCTAGGACACATCACCCATTCTCACTGACACTTGAGCTAATTACTAGATTTTCAATATTAGCCGTGACGCTCAGAAATTGGCAAATGCTTCAAATCAGGGCTTGATTTTATTGCTCTGTTTATTGCACGGACCTAGTGATGGAAAAAATGTTGATAATGTATTTTAAACTTAAAAGTGTGTCCTGTATACATTTAAAAAGCCTATTGTTAAACGTTTACCGGCACATCCCTGTTTTAAGGCCTAAGTACACCATCACTTCCTTCATGAAGTTCCCCTTACTTTCCCAGCAGGAAGTGGTCTTTTTTTTTTATATGTTCATACTTTTCTTAACTGGTTACTTTCTACATGGTTTTACAGTTTCTCTGCATGTCTTAGTTTGTCTACTAGACTATAAGCTTGTTGAAGGCAGGCACTGTACTATATTTATGTTATTTTCACCGGCATCCAACCCAATTTTACATAATCTATATACTTGATGTCATTAGTGTGAGGAACTCTTGATATGGAAACTCCCTTCACTGATATAAATCTGAAACTCATCTATGAGGGCCATCAACAACACTAAGAGGTTAAGGAATTTGATATTTGGATATGTTAGAGGCAGGGTTAGAACCAGAACCCAGATTTTATTTACCCTAGAATTATAGAATCATAGTTTTAGAGCTGATGTGGACCTTGGTGACCATTGAGTCTAACCCCCTCATCCCAGATAAAGCAGAATGGATAAAGTGCTGAATTTAGATCCTGGAAGACTTGAGTTCAAATTCTGCCTCAAGACACTATCTGTGTGACCCTGAGTAATTCACTTAACCCCATCTGTGCCTCAATTTCTACATTTTTAAAATGAGGAGTAATCATAGCACCTGCTTCACAGTGGTTGTGTGGTCCAAATAAGATAATATCTAAAGTACTTTGTAAGCCTTGAAGTGCTAGTTAGCATTATTATATCATCTTTTATATCATATTATATATCATATATTATCATTAAATTACAGAAACTGAGGCACAGAGAGCTTGAGGGACTTGCTTAGGATCATATAGCTAATAAGTGAGATTTGAACTGATGTCTACCTTATTCCAAGTCTAATGCCCTATCCACTATACCACACTGCCTCTCATATTAGGTGCTTAATAGACTTTTGAGTGGTTTGCTAGTTGATCCTCTGCCTTCATTTCTGATGTTTAGCACATGTCTGTGATACCTGTTGGCTTCTGAAAACAATATTATATGTGTATATACATATATTATATATGTGTGTATATATATATATATACATATATATAAAAATTCATAAATATTGAACAAATTGGTGGTGAAGTTATGCAGTAGAAATATACTTTTTGCCTTAAAATAAAATCATATATAGCTTGCATTTTAGGAGCAACATGATAAGGAGTGAAGCCATTTAAACTAGGGATATACCTGGCAAGATGGGTGTGGTGAGAGATAACCCAGAAACAGCTCTCTCCTCTCCCTCTTAGATAATTCCAGGGTTCCCAAGTGCAGAGAACTTGGCAGTGCAGGAAGAGGAAAAGGGAATGACTTTGCCACAATACAGTTCTTATAGGAAAAAATAAAATAATTGAGGAACTACTCACTGGCCCATTGCTTCTTAAATCCTCACTCCCAGTTCTTTCCCTCTCTCCTAATATATGCCCTTGTCCAAGGTGTCCCTGTGATCCTTGCGACTCTTCGGGTTTAGAAAACAACTTTTTAAGTAAACTCATTAGCAGTCTTTTGGGAGAGTTCTGTTTTGCCAAGGTGAATAGAGTCCCCATGGATTTAGAGGTTTTCATCCTGGCTCCCTTTATCACCAGCAGTGGCACAAGCAGCCTTATCACCTTCCTGGCTTTTGCAGTTTGGAAAGCTGACATTTGGTGTTAATCTGTAGGTGTATGAGAGTGGGAAGAGGTGTGAACCAAGCACCCAGGTGAGGTTTGTTGTTCAATCATTTCAGTCACGTACAACTCTTTGTGACCCCGTTTGGGGTTTTCTTGGCAAAGATAATGAAGTGGTTTGCCATTTCCGTCTCCAGCTCTGAGTGAAGTTAGAGGCTTATAAATCAGAGCAGCCCAAAGGTACAAGAAGAAAGAAAGGACATGGCTGTAGAAGAAATATGGAGCACATGGGAGGGGGAATGTAGGAAAGTGGAGGAAGAAGGGGGCAAGGAAGTCAGACCTAGCTAGAATTGTATAATTCAGCTCAGGAGGAATGAGGTGACCAGTAGAAGTGAGAGGAGCTCAAAGGGACTCGAGTGCAAAACATTCTTGGACCATCCCACTCCAATTTATTACCCTTATTCTCTGACGAAAACAAACTTTGTCCAACCCTGGATATCTGAGAGAAAAGAAAACAGGCCACAGTTCTCTGGGGAAGGGACGCTGGGCATTCTGAAAAAACAAATTGGGTAGTAAGCACATTATAACAAAGATAGCACAAAAAAATCTTCAGCGTGATTAGGACAGACAAAAATTGACAAGGGAAAAATGAACAACTATCTATAAAATTATGTATCTACATCTATTTAAAGAGCCATATCAATGCATATATAATTTATAACAAAGAAAATAGAGCCAAAATCTCCTGAGGAAAGATGAAGATAGCACAATATCATCTCAAAAAGGATTCTTTAAACAACAGTGGAGTTCAGAATGTTTCAGAAGATCAGTCAAAGAATTAGGTAAAATTTTATTTTTTAGAAATACATGAAAAAAATAGAGCTGTTAAGGAAGAAAACAGCAAGTATAAGGAGATATAGGGAGATTTAGGATAAAGGAGAGATACTCTGATGTTAGATTCCTTGAAAAAGAGGGCAATGGAAATGGTATACAAAAATCAGAGGTAGGAGGAAAAAATAATAGAACAGTTAAAATCAAGCTTGGAGAGGCCTATGACAATAGTATTAGGTAGGAATATTGAACTTGAAGACAGGATACAAAGAAAAAATCTAAGGCATTATAGAAAATAAATCCCTAGTACCCATATCATACAGAATCCTATAGAAAAGTGGCCCAGAAGGCTAAGTAGAGATTCAGAGAGAATACTCCCTAGAATACCAAGAAACTCTGAATTTAACTTATAAAGAATAATCTTAGTAATTTCAAAATTACATTATCAAAGAAAAAATTATAGCCAGCAAGGAAATAAACACTTCAGTTCTAAGATTCAATTAAAATAGCAAGGAATTATTCTTTGGTTATAAGAGATCCAAGGGAAAATTAGAATATGATATCATGAGGAACAAAGATGATTCATTCCAAAATAACACATCCTGCAAAACTGATTTTAAAGAAAGGATTCATTAAGAGAAGACAGAATCATTCCTTTAAAATAAACCCATAGGTGAGTAGGGTTTTAAAAATGTAAACTGACCCCAACCATCAGGAAGTCAAATCCTGCAAGGTAATAATGAAAGACTGGAAAATAAAACGTTTGTTTTCATGTGGCTAGGGCTAGTAGACAAGGACATGAATGCCAGTTAAGGGAGTCATTGGTTATTTCATTTTATTTTATAAAATTGTACAAACACACCTATGTAGAGTAGCTCACACAAGATGGGGTCTTACCAAATTTTGTAACCTGTTGGGGGCTTCTCACAGTGTTCCTTTACATGATTTATATTACATGTCCTCAAGCCAAGTGTGTCTGGATGTAATTTTAGTTACTGGGGATAACTAAATGTGATTTGGGTTGTTCTAGAATGCTTACCTATGTAAATTGAATGTCAGCCAGAGAAGGTTGTATAATGGAGTCACCAAGCAGACCTTTCCTACAGTAACCCTCTTTAGCTGCTCCCTTCTCAATCCACCCTTTGGCCTGAGATTAGCATTCATTGTTAATCCCGAATTAATGTCTTTTATTGAAAAGACACGGAGTAGTTGTAGTGGTACATATTGACCTCCAGAAATGCTTCTGAAGACTTCTTCCACTACTTTACTAATTCAAATCCCCCTCCAAACTAACTCTTGCATTACAGTCACCAGATTTAATGGTGAAAGTACTGTATCAGCTCCACTGTATCATTTCCAGAATAATATCACTATTACTGATGCATTAGAGCACTATAGGGTGCAGGTTAAGGAAAACCATGGTTTTGGGGAGAATGTCATTTTCCCACCAATGGTTAAATTTTTTCCTGGGTTTTGTGAATAAGTTCACCCTGGGAGGTAGAGAGAGATGTAAAATGACCTAGTATACCTGTGAGTTTTACTATAAATGAAAGAATGGATGAATAAATAAAATAATCATTTATTAAGCATTCATTACATGAAAAGCACTGTGCTGAGCATGAGGGATGCAAATAGAATTTGCTTTGACAGTTCACATTCCAGCAGAGACAACACATCTGGAAGATTTCAGCTGGAAGTCAGATGGAAAGGTCCTGTGGTTCTTAGAGTAAAGTTGCAAAGCTTATGGTAGTGCCTCATCTTTCATGCTATTTCCACTAATAAAACTGTATTAGTTTCTGATGCTGAACAATTTAGCAGTACCAAGAACTTTGGTGGCAAGAAGGTTCTATGCCAATTTGACTGTTTTTTTCTTTTTCTCCACAACAAAATTTTTCCCTTGTATTATATCATTTGTGGATTTGGGTTTGCATAGTGACCACAACAGAGATTCATCACAAAGCACTTGGGTGTCTTCTTCAATAGTCAGAGGAATTAACTGTGAACATTGTTAATAATAGTAGTGAATTGTTCTGTGAACTTTAGGTCTGAATGTTTGTCTCCTGACTTTTCATATGTGTCCTATATCAAAACTCCCTCCACTCTACTTATTTTTGAGTAAAGTTCTGAGATTTTGGAGACAATCATTTGGTGAATTATAAGTTTCCATTATTCAAGCGTGTTTGACCCATGGTCTCAGGTGGAAGATTTTCTTTTTCCAAGGAAATAAACAGTATAATGGGGAATGGATCTCACCACTATTTTACAGAATTGTTTTTCTTACTTTCCCAGAAAATTACGTCCACGAAGAACTTATTTAAAATTTTAATTTGATACTCAGAACACTGCAGTAGGTGGCCCTCTGGCATTTTCCCTGTGCATGTTGGGTTGCTGATTTCATCAGCTTGAACCCTTTTACCAGGATCAACGTGAGGTCATGAGCAATAAGCAAGACGTATTTATAGGCCCAGGTGGTTCTACTTCATGCAGCAAGGTCCATTGCTTACAATTAAAATGGGGTTCAAGTATTTTCAAGTTAAGCTGACTATCAGCAGGTATTAGAAGTGGTTTTCAGTTGTAGCGCAATACATGGCAGCTGTAAATAGGTCATAATAGGAGGGTTTGTATTTCTAGGAGACAAATCACCATGGTACAAAACCAATACGAAATTGAGAGAGCTGTGGAAATTTATTAGCAGCCTAATAAGGAGAGCAGATAACAAGAATGGAGAGGGCATATCACTCCAAAATGGGAAGTTTAAACATGCTGTTATTCTCTTCTAGTCATGTGTCTCATTTGATTTTTGTTCCTTCGTGAGAAAGGAACATAAATACGTACCTTCTTTTAAAAAAAATTTACAAAGGTATATTAATCTCAAAGATAATAGCAAAAAACAAACATGCAAACATTTCCCTCTACACTACTTCAGTGGGGAAAATGAGAGAGGAGGGAGGGATTAGGTTCATAGCTTTATCTCAGTTACTACATAACATTAGTCCCACCAAGTTTACATTGAAAACTTCTCCTGGGTTGGAGTCTCATCAGGGCATCACTGATGATCTGGCTGTAATATCTAGTCTATATTTTTAGACTTGTAGATCCCCATGGCTTGTGTTCCCTGGCCAAATCAGAAAATTCACTTCCTATAACTAGAACTGAAAAGAATGACCAAAAAGGACATTTTATTTGGGGGAGGGGTTGGCATGTGGTCCAAGGGGAGAGTAAATGGGGAAGAAAACGACCCTCAGGTCCTCCCTCACCTTACCACATGAATGCCTCAAAAGCCAAGTATATGCTTATTACTAGTGACAATGTAAGATATTTCAAGCAAAGAAATATCAAGACTAACACAAGTATGGAAATCTCACCGTACTGAGGAAATTCTTTCCATATCAGGCTTCTGGAAGGGATGGTTTGATAACAGAGGAAAGAAACGGTCATTTTTTGAAAGGGATTTTGATTTTACAAATCTGTGTGGTTTAAATGTATAATGGTAATACTATTGCCAGTATGCAAACAAAATAGAGAGTTCCCTCAGGATGATCTGTAGGATGGAAATGGCATCATTTCCAACTGGGGGGAAAAAAAAGTTGACTAATCTTGTGTTATCACTAGAGTATGTAGCTGTGTTGAAAAGACTTTGTTTTCACACAGAAACCCTTTTACATTTAGAAGTCAGACTACCAGGGCCTCTACTACCTTTTTACCAAAACCAAATTAGTTCTGATAAACCAGTATAGAGAAAAATGGTATAGCATCTCCTGGAAAAACATATTACTTCGGTATGAATGTAATACTTTCAGTAGGAGAGTTCAGGATTACAGCATCTATGAGATTATGCATAAAATCACTAAAGTCTGTCTTCTCTGGCAGCGGTGTCATGGTGGTCATGGCGGCGGCGGCAGGTAGGATTACTTCAATAGGAGACTGACTTGGATTCATAGGCATAGCTCTTAACATAGTAAACATTGGGAAAAAAAGCCTTTAAATTATCAGGAAATAGAAAAATGCTTCAGTTCAGGCAAGGTATCATATAAAACGGCCAGCTGGGTATCATAGTAAATAGAGTGCCAGGCCTGGAGTCAGCAAGACCTGGGTTCAAATGTGTCCTCAGATACTTAACAGCTGAGTGATCCTGGGCAAATCACTTAATTCTGTTTCCCTCACTTTCTTCATCTGTAAAATGAGCTGGTGAAGGAAATGGCAAACCACTACAAAATCTTTGCCAAGAAAACCCCAAATGGGACACAACTGAAATGACTGAAATGAATGAAATCAGATAAAGTATAGGCCAATATTAAGTAAAATGAAAATTAGCTCAATTGAACACCTAGTTGTATAAAGCAGTTGACTTAAAACAGTTTCTAATAATAAATCATATTATACCACAGTTTTGCTTTGAGAGAGAGAGAGAGAGAACACATACAATAAAATACCTTTGCCATTCTAAGGGCTCAAACTTCAGAACAGGGATATACTTCTAAGACAATAATGTGTTTCCATCACGTAGAAGGTAAGTAATTACAGTCAGTAAAGGGTTTAAGGATAAACTCCTATATCTAATGATTTCCATTCCTGTGCTAGCAGGCACTTACAGTATTGGGAGAGACAGAGATATACATAGAGACAGATAAGGTACGTGTTCAGGGAGCAGAATAAAAATCGAATGTGTTTAAGAAAATGTGCTCCAGATGCTAAAATATCTGAATTCTTCAAAATATCAATTCCATCCAGGGAAACTTTGAACTAAATTCATAATATAATTTAGTCACATAAAAATATATCTTGTTTTCATTATAATTCACAATGAACCCATCAAGTTTCCTTTTATATTAAAAATTTTTGCCCTTTTTTGTGGAGTCATGAATATAACCTTTTTTGAAAAAATAGAAACAAGTCTCAGGAACAATAGAGTGAATCTCGTTGATTGTGTGTGTGTGTGTGTGTGTGTGTGTGTGTGTTGCCTTCTCTCCTGGATGGTCGATCAAAAGGAAAAATAAAATCTCAAAATGGGCTACATTTCCACCTAAGTAGGAGGAAGTTTCATTACTGGAAAACTCCTGTTTCTTTATAAATTAATTCTAATTTTATTAGGAGCTAAACAGATTCATCATATTTAAATAGAAACATAAAAAACACTAGAAAATAACATTGTCATTATTCACTTATTCAAAGAATTAAAAAGACAAAATTATAGCTATCTTTCCTGGGATTCATTCTTCTTATAACTTTCTCTATTCATTAGGAGGAAAGAACCAAAAAGATAGTCTTTCTCCTGCATCCCATGTTCCTAGTACTAAATTTAAAGGGTTTTGTGAAGAAAAAAAAAAAAACCTCGGTATTTGAGACATTGAAGTTCTGTTGTTGTGGTTTTGTTAATTAGTCATGTCCAACTCTTCATGACCCCTTTCGGGGTTTTCTGGGCAAAGAAATGGGAGTGGTTTGCCATTTCCTTCTCCAGCCCATTTTACAAATGAGGACACTGAACCAGACAGTGTTAAATTAATTGCCCAGAGTTCCACAGTTAGTAAGTGTCTGAGGTAACATTTGAACTCGGGTCCTGTGATTTCAAGGATTTACTGCACCTATCTACTGGATTTTATTTTCTAAACTCTTTTGCTAATTATTTTGGGGTTGTTGTTTGCTATTTCTTCCTCCCAGGCTCAGCAGTGGGGGAAAAAAAAAAGGAGGCAATTTTAAAGTATTGTATGGGGAGGAGGGAGTGTCAACACCTTAATTTGTTTTCTAGGCACCTGTTTTAACTAATTTGAACAGTAACTTTATAGTTTAGCTTGCTTCTCCTATTTAGTTTAAAGCAGCTGAAGTACTGAGTGCCTGGGGAAATTCCTCCTGTCCATCTGAATTTCCTTTTTAATCTAACAAGCTAAGTCCTTGCACATCCTAGGGAAGTCTTTGCTCCCCTGAGTGAAATGACTGAGAAACATAGAGTTCACAGACTTCTAGGGGGTATGTATCTGTCCACGCTGAAACTGGGCCGGGGAAGGGGGGAAGGTTAGGGAATATTGCTTCATTCTTATTTTTCTTCCAAAGTTCAGTTGAAATTATTTTAGGGCTCTTATCCCTGTGTTTAGTTATGCCGGGCTCTTTTTTGAATACTGAAGCCATGAGACAGACATGGAACTTCTAATGCTGCTGTTTATTCAAAAGAAGAATATGGAGCTGTTCATGATGGCTTCTCAGTGTCTGATTATAATGCACCTTCCTAGGTCTTTCTTAGCTACAAAGGTGCAAGCAACATATGTAAGGCAGTAGTGATTGAAATGGGGTAGTTTCCCAAGTCTGAGAAGTCACACGGGGCTTCACACAAGGGTTTTTTAATACACTTTACAATACTTGACCTCTAGCTAAGCTTTACTGCCCAGATGCAGGCTTTATAGTTGTCAAGATTGCCTTTCTACTTGGCACCATTCTGACAAGCTTCCTAGAGAGCTTACCTAAATAAATTTAAGGTCAAGAAGAAGGAATCATGAAGCAGGATCATCCAGTTAGTGTTTCCTAGAGTAACTCTACACTTGCTGTCTCCACAAAGAGGGAAGTGTGTGAGTTTGGGTACTACAAGCAAGAGAACAATCTTTGAGTATCATGAAGTGAACTCACAGAAGCAGGAAGGTGTGAAACCAGGGTCTTGTAGCAAATGTGCTGGTGTAACCTATAAAGAAGTCAGCTGCCACAAGAAAGTGTGGTGCATCTCAGTAGTAACTTCTCATTTGAGCGAAGGAGTGGTTGCGTCCCTAGGAAACTGTGGCTTAAAGAAGATTGAAAAGGGATCTTAGGTCCAAAGGAAGGGATGATATGAGATCTAAAGGGATAAGTAATGAAGAGGAAAAGAAAATAAAAAACAGGATTCTTCTCTGTGTACCCCGCTGCATCCATTAAAAATTAGTACTCCTGGGAATAGATTATGTAGAATCCTAGAAAGAGGTAAAGGGTAAGAAAGGGAATGGAACGAAAAGAACATTTTTTGGAAAGGGATGTTACAAATTAATGTCGTTAACATAAAAGAAAAAATGAGATGGAGTAGGAAGGAGGATGAGGTACCACACTCTTATATGACCAGGGAAAGGACAAAACAAGTGAATGAGAATAACAATAAACATAAATTCGATAAGTTGAGAATAGGAAGGAATGAGAAGTGGTCAGACTACGTTCAGTTAGAGTAAACAAATCAAACTGCAGCAAACAAGCACTGACTTAAAGAGGAGGTAAATTCATATACACATAAATATACCTCTATTTATATATTTCTATATAGAAATAGTATGCATTTAATGGAAGAAAACACAAGATGACCAGTTAAAACCCATAAAGTGACTTGGTTAAGTTTCTCATGAAAGAAAATAAAGGGATGGATAAGAAAACAACAACTAAAAATTTCCTGCATATGAAATCACATTTAAAACAGGTAGGAATACAGAGAAAAAGATTAGGTGATAGAACAAAATCTAGTATGCTTCAGGCAACTTTCAAAGCAGAAGTTTCCAACATCTCAGGTAAGACAATAATAAAAATTACTAAAATCGAGAGACAAATGGGTAAATTGTTCAAAGGAGCAATAGATGACAGTGATTGTTATCACTACCATATGTTGTACTTATTGCATATATTATCATGATCACTATGATTTATATGCCACACAGAGTATGACAGCTAAATTCTTCCACTGTGCCACCTAGCTGCCTCCTCCTGGTTGATCCTTGACCAGACCTTCCATCCTCTGACCTTGTGCCTTCCCAATGGCTGTCTTTCATGCTTGGAATGTCTTCCCTCCTCACCTGGCCTCCTGGCTTCCTTCATATCTCAGCTAATCTCACCTTGGGAAACAAGCTTTTTCTGGTGCCTGACACTACTAGAACCTTCCTTCTGCCACACAGAGTATGACAGCTAAATTCTTAATAGAGCTCACCATGCTCTGAAAATGTTCATAGCAGGTTCACTGGAAGTTGTATCATACAAGCCTACTAAAGTTAGATGCTACAGACAGAATTATGTATTCTGTACTATGAATGATACATTCTTCCTTATTGTTACAAAGTTACTTTTTGAACACCCTCTATATAAGTTGTGCCAAACTCAAAAAGAAATGGATCCCTGCAAGCCAAATATTGACTTGGAAAACACACCAACGTTATTTATGGTTTTTTGTGTGTGTGTATATACATACACATCTATACATACATGCAGATACATATATATGTACATATACATGCATTTACATATGCTATATATACACACACACACACACACACACACACATATATATATATATATATAATTTTGTTAAACATTTCCCAATTATATTTTAATCCGGTTCGGGTTATACTTGAGAGATTTGTGGCCTGGGAGAAAAGTTAGCTAATTTCACCAGGAATTTACTTTCTTCAGTCTTTTCTGTAACACTTTCATTGGATATTTTAAATTCTCTAAATATTTGTTAGGTGGATGGGTAGATTAATGGATTTAGTCAGACATCTTCTCTAAGACCAAAACGTGGCATGCAAAGCACAATTAGTAGCACTTGTTTGGAAAAAAAAAAGAGTTCCTTCTGATGGTATAACAAGCTAACGTGGTGTCCCTACAGGGGCCACCCTACAATTTATTTTGTATATAATGTCAGTCTCCGTACTTCGCAGTTTGTGATTATGTGGAATTTCATGTAAGGTCAGACTCCATCCAAGGGACTTTAATTACAAAAGGTATAATCACAGATAACCTCCTTAGTAAGATTTGAGACTCAAGAATGATGCATACCAGCAAAGCTGTGTTTTCAGTTTTGTGTTTCTTATATTTTGTCCTTCCAATCCAGAATATGTAAAATGTGAGCATATCATTTTGGAAGAGGTGAGAGGGAACCACACAACATCCTCTTAACCTCAAAAAGAAAATAGAGAAGTATCTTCTCTTGAAATCTTTTTCATCCTGCCCCATTATTATCTTTTTTTTGTAATTAAAAAAAAGTGAGCAAAATCGAATAATTAAAAATGAGGGCAAAATAATCAGAGTCATGAGAATGGGCAGCTGCTTAGATGGTTTAAAATGAGCAGAGCAGAGGCCAGTCTCCCTGGATAAATGTCAATATGCATTATTAAATGAAACAGTGGTAAAATATAGACTGTCAAAAGCATTTTTCTTTTGGAGACATGGGAAGAATTGAAATGCAGTTTCAAGGGAGAAGTCTCTTTCAATGTTTCTTCAATCATTTTCTGTTTGAAGCTTTAATTATAGGGCACCCTACTATCTAATGCTTTCAGTTTAAAATCACCTTACAGTAGCAAGGGGGAAGAAGCAATTTTTCATCTGAAAAGGAGCCAAAGCATCAGGGTGTTTATTCATCAGAGATTTCTTTCTCTCATACATGACTCATTAAATCAACATTCTGTTTTTCATATTTTTTTCATAACACACACATTAAGCATACTGTTACTTTACAGTGATGGCTGTCATATGGCTCCTGACAGGTCAACCATTCACCTTTTAGAAGTAACACAGCCAGAAATGTAGCAGCTGATTACTCTGGAAGCTAGATTAAATAATGATTAATTTAATAATAACTTACATTTTTATAGCAGTGTGACAGTGGTGGGGTTCATCTCAGAGTCAGGAAAATGTGGTTTTAAGTACTGATTCTGACATACTCTGACTGTGGGACCATTGTCCCCGCAATGCCTCAGGTGACTCTTCAGGAGACTCTTTGTGTACGTAGTAGAAAAAGAATATCCAGACCTGGACTACACATACACACATGCATTCATGCATACATATATTCATATGTATATATGCATTCATATACATGCATGCATGCGTTTTGTTTATTATGTAATGTACTGACCCTTGACAACAGTTGATTTCTGTAGAGGAGATGGCTGCTTCAGATTCTGAGAGAGATGGTTGATGTTATGTCTGCCTTGACAGATCATGCACTTTGAAAACTTTAAAGTGCTATATAAATACCAGTTATTATAAATATGAACAGTAACAAAAACAACAACTACGAACAGTAATCATTTGGCTGGGGCATAAGTATACTTCAGAATTCCAAGAGGAGGAATGACCAAGTTGTTTGATTCAGAGTTCAGTTCTGAGATAGCATTTGCTCATTTGAACAGACAAGGTTAAAAATGTTGGTACGAATGGGTAGTACCATGTACTTCAGTGATTGTATGTGAATAAATGAAGAATCAGATAACTTTTTGGTTAATAACTAGAGAAATGAATACAGATATCAGAACAATTCTAACAGCATGGCATAAATGCAATTTACCTGATTGTAGGCCAAAGATTAAAATATCGTTTCTAACTTAACAGTAGGGTCGTTTGTAGTAAAGACCCAGGTGCTTACTTAAGAAAGGTTAGAAAACGAGGGCAGAGGTGAAAGAACTATGTCAGAGAGAGCTAAGTCTCTTCGGGGTTGCTTGTTTCCAGGGAGATTGGTTGGCCAATTAGAGGCTGGTGTGTTTTTTAATGCTACCTATCACTAAGAAGATGAATACAAAGGAGAAATAGAGAAATAACTCTGCTCTCTATTATTAGACTTGCTCCTAAGAATAAGAAGAAAGAGTACAAAGAATATACTGTTCTGTATTATGATTTTCTTTTGAGAAGTCAGAAGATATTTCTTTGCATCACCACCAGTTGTTAATGAGAGGTAGAGAAGAAGAATCCTGCAAAGGAACAGAGTTGGAGGTTTTGTCAATATTAGGATAAGTTTTTGCCCTTTTGTAAAAAGAACATAATGGCACTTTAGGAGAAGGCATAAGCTAACCCTAAAGCTTGTGCTGCTAAGTAGAGCAAATAGCTTGGGAATACAAATTAAGAAATGCTACCCACTGGATTGACTAGTCTGGCTGGGATGGCATGGCCAATGAGGTGTCAGTCAAACACAGACTAGATCAGCTTAATTTAGCAGTAATAGTATGAAATCACATAGTTGTTCATCAGAGAACTGCTACAGGATAGTTCCTGAAATAGAAAGAGGACGCCAAAAGCTAATTTCAGAATTGTGAGCTGTCCTGACCATCTTTTTTTCCCTATGTGTGTGCTTTACATGGGACTTTAGATGTATGCCCACACTCCCACAAATACTATGAATATTGGTAGGATGAGGTTTATGGGTAGAATTTTATGTAAAGATTATATGGAGTTGGGGCATAGAGGACACTTTTAGGGACATTTCAAGTTTCTTATGGTTCTTAGTGTATAATAAAATATCTCTTAAAAAGAATTTATTTATTTTTGGTTTTCAACATTTACTTTCATAATATTTTGAATTTTAAGTTTTCTTCCCCTCCTCTTCCCCCCCCAAGATAGTGTGTAGTCTGATATAGGCTCTACTTATACATTCACATTAAATATATTTTCACATTAGTCATGTTGCAAAGAAGAATTAGAACTAATGGGGAGGAACCACGAGAAATAAGAAGCAAAACATAAACTCAAAAGAAAAGGAGAGCCAATAGTATGCTTCCATTTGCATTCAGACTCCAAAGTTCTTTCTTGGATGTGGATATCATTTTCCCTTGTTAGTCTTTTGGAATTGTCTAAGAGTTATAAGTGTCTTCTTCCCTTGTAGGGATGTAAACAGTTTGCACTTATTAGTAATGTTTGTTTTTCTTTTGTGTTTACCTTTTTATGCCTCTCTTGAGTCTTGTATTTTAAGATCAAATTTTCCCTTGAGCTCTGGCCTTTTCATCAGGAAAGCTTGGAAGTCCCCTATTTCATTGAATGTCTGTCTCCTCCCTTGAAATATTATGCTCAGTTTTCCTGGGTAGTTGATCCTTTGTTATAATCCAAGCTCCTTTGCCTTATGGAATACCGTCTTCCGCACCCAATGTAGAAGCTGCAAGATCCTTCATAATCCTTCCTGTGGTTCCATGATATTTAAAGTGTTTCTTTGTGGCTGTTTGAAGCATTTTCTCTTTGACCTGTTAATTTCAGCATTTTCAATTTTAGGTTTCTTTCAGGAGGTGATTAGTGGATTCTTTTGATGACTAGTGGATTCTTTTGATGACTATTTTACCTTCTGGTTCTTAGGACCTCGGGGCAGTTTTCCTTGATGATTTCCTGAAAGATGCTGCCCAGGCTCATTTTTTCATCGTGGTTTTCAGGTAGACCAATAATTTTTAAATTGTCTATCCTAGATCTAATTTCCAGGTCAGTTGTTTTACCAGTGAGGTATTTTACATTTTCTTCTATTTTTTCATTCATTTCTGATTGGCTGGTTCTTGATATCTCAGGGAGTCATTAGCTTCCACTTGCTCACTTATAATTTTTGATGAATTGTTTCATTCTATTAGATTTTGTACCTCCTTTTTTTTCTATTTGGCCCATTTTACTTTTAGGGAGTTCTCTTCAGTGAGTTTTTGTTCCTCCTTTTCCATTTGGCCAATTCTGCTTTTTAAGGAGTTGTTTTCCTCAGTGTCTTTTTTTTTTTCCATTTGGCCAATTACATTTTTAAGGACTTGTTCTCTATAGTCGTTTTTTCCCTTCCTTTTCCAAGCTATTGACTCTCTTTTGCATACCTCTCATTTACTTTCCCAGTTTTTCTTCTCTCTATTTTATTTGACTTTTTAAGTCCTTCTTGAGCTCTTCCGAGAAGACTTTATGGACTTTGAGACCAGTTCATATTTCCCTTTGAGGTTTTGGAAGTGGATATACTGACAGTGTTGTCCTTTCTGAATCTGTGCCTTGATCTTCCTGTCCTCATAAAAAAGAATCTACAGTCATTGTCTGTTTCTGCTTTTGCTCATGGTGTTTGCCTATTTCCTGGCTTTTAAAATTGAGCTCTGCTGGGGGAGCATAGGAGGCACTGACCCTAGTCTCTTATTCTGGGAGCCTGGGTCCCCGGTCACTGGTTTTGTGCGCTGGGGCTTCAGGTGCTGGCAGCGGGGGGCTGTATGAGTCTGGCAGCTTACCTGGGGCTGGACTGGGATCAGAAGCACTGGAGCTCTCAGGGTAGGGGTGAAGAGTCTGGCCCCTGGAGGATGGCTGCTCACCTGGTCTTCTTTAAAGCACTCAAATGTTTGGCTGCTGGACAATGTCTGCCAGCCTGGAGTTGTGCTGAAGCATCGGAGATTTGGCTGTTGGAGAACTAGTGCGTGGTGGTTTTCTAAGCTGGTGTTAATCAGTTCCTCTGCCTGTGCTGAGTCACTCGGGGGTCCTGGTATCGGCACTTGCCTACTCCACCAACCTTGGCTCAGAATCTTCTCCTCATTTGCTGGAGTGGGGTTTGCTGCTGGCTTGCTGGGACACTTTTTGTCCTGTACTGCTCCCTTTCCCCCAGAGCAAGAGAAGCCTTTCCTATTAATCCCCCAAGCTTTTTTCTGGGCTACAAGACTGCTACGCCTCAACTTTCTGCTGGCTCAGATGTTCCAGGGTTTTTTGTTGGGTGATATTTTCTGGGCTTTCAGAGGTCAATAAGGAAGGGTAAGAATGACTTACTTTTTTACTCTGGCATCTTAATGATATTTCTTTGTATAGCATATTATGTTTCGCAAAGTATTTTACATTTATTATCTCATTTTATCCTAAGAACAACACTGAGTGGTAAGTGACGCTATTTTCCCCATTTTAAGAATGAAGAAACTAAGGTAGGCATGTCAAATGACTTGCCCAGGATAATATAGCTAGTAAGTATCTCAGGAAAGATTTAAATTCAGGTCTGATCTTAAGATGAAAGTTTACTATTTCTCTTTAATACTCTGAATTTATAAGTGCTTTGTACTTCTCAATATACTTTCACATTTCTGACCTCATTTCATTTTTATAAAACCTTTTTAATTGGGCAGGTCAGGGTGTCTTATCCTTATTCTATGAGTAAAGAAATATACAGACTAATTTGTTTAAGGTCACCTAGCTAGTCAGTTTAAGAGATTGAAGCCTCAAGGTGTTTTGGCTTTGAAGTCAGGACTCATATTAGATATGAGATGTGCCCTAGAGATGAGGGAAAAATTGTTCACTAGGCTTAGCTAGAATAACAGAATATCCCTCCAAGGGAATATGGAATTATCTTTCTCATCAGTCTTTCTCAAAGCCCCAAAGGTCTTTTAAGAAGACTCAGTTGGGCAAGAAGATTTCATTTTTCCTGTTTCAGCCACTGGATGCCAAAGCACCAATTCATTGGCTGGGATCAGGAAACATATGGGTGAAAAAATGCCTCAATCCATCAGAATTAAAAGTAAAATCACATAAGGAAGAATGACTGTAGGTGACAATCTTTATGGATAGGATTTAAGCTACGTAATGAATTACTTCTAACATCCACAAATCAATTTTGATTATAAAAACTGAGAGGTGCCATGTGCGATTGCCACCAGCCTGCTTGCTCAGGGGCTGTGTAATTCTTTGGGGGAATTAAAAATAAGAAGTGTTTTACTCTCTGTTCTTTTCTGCAATTAGAACTCTGTGACTAGGAAAAAATGCAGAATACCAATTACTCTGTTACTTTAATTACTCTCCTAATTATAACGATAACCTTGGCACATTGAGCATAATTCCCCAAACAGGAAAAAAAATGCAACCTCTACACTGCACTGATACTGATCATTTTTACCTTATTAACAATTAACTAATTGTCAATTCGTGGAACTTTGTATTTCCTTCCATGGAGTAGTTTTCTTTCTCTGTGATGGCACAGCGGGGGTCCCACTTAGTGCAAATAATGAATCTACTGAAGTGGTCACATGTATTTGAATTCACAGTGCATATTTCCTTTGGGCTGAAACCAGTGACTGCATTTTACATAATTACAACTTCAAAAAAGTATGTATTCAAATATATGCGGCCACTTCAGCGGATCAATCACTCACACTAATTGGGACCTGTTTGGAGTGCCTGTGATATTGCACATGTTTTCTGTCTCCCCAAGATTTGAATCCAGTTTTGGAAAACCTACAAAGTTTCCGCAGCTGCTGACAAAGAAGTATATAATTCTCCTGTTGATGCTTGATGGTAATGGGGGTGATACATGTACCCAGAGAAAGGAGAATGCAGCCTGCAGTGAGAAGGTAGCTGTTTATCAAGGTATCTTACAATCTCGGTTTATGTTGTTGTAAAATGTTAGTGTGAATGTTCCATAGGATTCTATCTGCTGGAAATTTGTCACTGGTTGTCAGTGTCCTGGAAGGAATAAGGATATAAGCTCCCTGTTTTATTCCAGTCAACTTAATTTTATTCACAGTTTCTTTGCTCTCATTTTCAAAGAGACTGACTACCAGGGACAGTTTCTTAATGGTGCCATCTGTTAGATTATGAATTGCATGGAATGAGCGCTGAAAATATACTAAGATTGTTGCGATACTGTGGCAGGTAGACAGACAAGGCAACCTGATACATTGCTTCTGCTTCCATGAAAATACTATTTCCATTATTATAGCAAATGAAATCCTTGACAGCCAATAAAGTTCCAGAATGGCTGCCCTGGTATACAATGATAGAATAAGAATAAAATAAAATAGCAGCATACCAGAAGCCATTTGAGCTAGTCAGGTATATTATACTTTTTTTAAAAATGTACCTTAATATGGCCTTGCATATAATTTTCCAGATTCATTAGACTTGCAAGCATCACCAGCCTTTGGCAGTATCATAAATAGGTGAAGCTCGCCATTGGTGGTACAGTCAGATAGCTCTAGGTTTGTTTGTTTGTTTTTTCTTTCTTTTTTCACTACTTATCTGGGGCCTCCTTTCTATCCACTCTTCTTACGCACCCAATAGCTTCTGTCCATGTAAAATTAAAAAAACAAAACCAAAAAACACTTTCAGCTATTAGGAAAGTATCTGAAATACAAATGTTGTAAGGTATCATTGATAGATTACCTATACTTGTGAAATGTTTATTTCAAGAAGTTTGAAAGAAATGGAGTCTTATGGTGGAATTTCAGGCGTTGACTTGGAAACTGGAACATAATTTGGGGGACTTTTCTGCTAACCAGGATGGCTGGTTCTATTTTGCATCTACTTTACATATAGGCAAGACTACCTTTGCATGCAGAATTTCTATGTGGTCCATCCAATATTGGCCAAAAGACCATGTTTTCCCACAAAACAGTCTCATAAACATCAAAGATTAGTGGCAGAATGTTGAGTTACTTTTTGTCCCATGGATTTTTTTTAGGCTAGTCCCATTTTTTTTTGGGAGGGGGGCTCTGACTACATGGCTGCATGTGGTTTTTTGTGTGTGTGTGTGTGTGTGTGTGTGTGTGTGTGTGTGTGTGTGTGTGTGTTTTCATGGCTGTTTTAATGGCTAAGGTGGTTTCTAATGGAAGGATTTCAATTCCCCTGTCTCAGATACTCATAAGGTAATAGTAGGTCCACAACAAGAAAGGATGCTGTCATGCAATTGCATCACTATTTCTATGATGAAATGTATTGATATTTTAACAGTATAAACAACAAAGAGAGTAATTGCTCAAAGTGGCCCAAGGGAAGTAATCCAGTGGAATCCAGTGAAGGGAATTTTAAACCAAGAGGAAAAATCAATTACATTGTAATAGAATCTCCCAAGAAGGGACATAGCTGAATGGGTCATGGGAATTGAGAGGTATTGAGCAGCAGTGTGGTATAATGAAAAGTTTTCTATGAAAGGACCTATCCTCACCTTTATAACTAGGATTTCGTCTATATAATGTCATCATAATGAAGAAGACTAAATAGCTTCATTAGGAAATGCAAAATTTTGTATGTATAAAAGCATAAGACCATTTGTAAACATCAGGAAAAATGATACCTGGGGAGGCCTTAGGCAATTCCCTTTCCTTCTCCGGTCATCACAGTAAAATGAAGATATTGTACTAAGTGACTTCTAAATTTTGTTCCTTCTTGATCTGATTTCCATGATGGCATTTTTTTTCTTTTAAATTTATTTTTTCCCAATTATCAAGCACTTATTTTTTCCCCCTCCCTCTATATGTAAGGGAGTCATGACCAAAGAAGGGAATTTTTGTCTGGAGAATTATAAGGATAATGAGTAGAATCATAGGGCAGTCTTTGATCATGCCTTTTTCTGGAAGTGGTAGTAGAATTGATTTAAATTTTATTTCTATAGTAAGAGATGGAAAGACCGTGTATGGAGAAGAGTGGCAGAGAAGGGGGAGGAAGGTTTGTGGATGTGGCCATGACTTCACTTGGAAACAGATTCATCCACTAACCATGGAATATTGGGATGTCTTACTATAACACTACCCATGTGGCCTCCTCCAGGATGGATGGATCTGAAATATGTGTTGTAATGAAAATGGATATAGTCATTTAGATTAGTTTGCACTCAATCACCAGTCATGTTCACCCCCATGGTGGATTTCCAAACTGAATAGATTAACACGTTAAGGGAGGAAGGCCTGAATGGTATTATTCTCGATAGAGAGGGGAGGGAGCTGCACAACTTGACCAGTTGGTTGGTGGTGGTGGTGGTGCTTGTCCTTCATTCTCAAAGAGGACCAATGACATCAGGAGGGTGATGTCTTGACTTGCAAGTGAACTGGAGCAGGGTCCTATGACTTTAACATATGTAAAAATTGTGTGATCTAATGGGTTTCTTTTAGTCATTTCTGTTGTGTTAGTGCAAAAGAGATTTATATCTATACTTGTTTCTTAACATGATGAAGAAATAAAGCGACTTTAATTTCTTATCGTAAGACCAATATTTTTATATCCATTCCATCTTAGTATTTATTAGATTATAGGCTATAGATAATTATCTCCAGAGTGAATGATCATTTAATTGAAACAGGAAAGGAAACTGAAGTCTAGGGAGGCTCCTAACCACTAAAACTCTTACGTTCTTCGATACTAGTTTAGCAGTGAATTGTTTCATCTTTAGTGTGTGTGTGTAGTCATTGCCAGGGTGAAAACTTAGGTGTTTGGAAGTTAGCAGATGTGATATTATAACCATAGAGTTACAAAGTCATAGACAGGCTTGTGCTGCCTCATTTTAACATTAAAATCCCAGTTCTGTTGCCTCTTTCTCTCTCCCTTATTCATAGCTCTTTGGGACTAGAATAAAATAAATCATTAAAAATAGTCCTTGTTGAAGTAGAAGAAATGCCTTAGCTGACAAATATGGGCGTATTGCTGAAACACTGTATTGGTATATACTGCTGTGAATACTCAAGATGGTACTAATAACCTCAATCTTTATGTAATCATAAATATACCTTGCATCTGAGTGTCACTTATATGCTGTTCCATTTCTTAAAATAAATCTTCTGTCACATTCATTTGAAAATAAAGCATAGATGTATGATACAAGACAGATGGATTTTCCAGTTGTTTAAATGTGTTTTGTGTAAAAATGACCTTGATAAGAGTCTGCTACTTGGAGTTTATGCAGTATCTTTAAACCCAACAGCTCCTTAGCATTATTAATAGTGATAACATTGTCTCTACAATGCAAGCAATGTTAGTGTTCAAATTTAGCATCACCATTGGTCTCAGTACATGAATACATGTGTTAAAATATCTTGGCCTCTGTTTCCTCAAACTCAAGTCATTGGTTTAGATGTCAAATTAGGATAAGGGCAGGGAAGAGGGAAGAAGAGTTGCTATTTTGGGTAATCACACTTGAAAAGACACTTGGAAACAGTAAGGGGAAAAAAGGGGGAGAGACTCTTATAAGTTAATCATCAAGGGAAATATATTCCAAATGGTATGGATCTTTATTTAGAATTTGTGGGGCCTTGGAGAAGTTTAGGAAACAGTAATGCATTTTGTTTCAAAACAGTTTACCAGTATCTTAAGGGAGAACACACATTACTTTAGGACTATTCCAAAAGGTCAGCATTAGCCTTTGGGTGGGGAGAAGTACTCTGACAGGGCTAGAGAAAGGCCCTTGTTGTTGCAACTTCACCCCTCATCGGTATGCTGGAGGAAAACAATCAAACAAATAAGCAAAACATCATGGAGTATCATTGTCAATAATAATAAAGTCTAGCATAGGAGTAAGAAGTACAGGTTTGGTGCACTGCTGACAAGACTCAATCCACAGAAAGAAATAGAAATGTGGAATAGAGGAAAATATAGATATGGTAAAGCTTCGCATTCTTTTACTGGAATAATTCAGATGGTTTAGGCAGTAGTAATTGTGGAAGAGAGGGAAGAAAACTGATTTTTTTTTTCTGGATAAAGATATCAATTTACCACTTTGCTCGTCTGGAGGCAGCTAGGTGGTGCAGTGAGTAGAGCACTGAGTCTGAAGTCAGGAAGATCTAAGTTCAAATCCTACCTCAGTCACTAGCTTTGTGACCCTATGTAAGTCACTTTAACCTCTGTTCGTGTCTTCAACTGTGAAATGGATATAATCATTGCATTTACCTCCCAGGGTTGTTCTGAGGACCAAATGAGATAATATTTAGAAAGCACTTAGCATAGTGCCTGGTACACAGTAGGCACTTAATAAATCCTCCCTTTCTTCCTTCTTTCTTCCTTCCCTCTATCCATTCCTTCTTTGCTTTCTTCCCTCTTAGATATTTGGTCCAATTCTCTGTTTTTTTAGGTATCATGAATGACCCAGCAGTATCCAAACCTAGTTTCAGTAGAAATAAAAATAGAGTGCTTTGGTCTGAAGTAACTATATTGACACTTATCGCAGTCACCAGATAGCTGTTGAATTCTAAGTGTAGTAATAACCTCAACAGTGTCCATTCAATTGATGAAGCAGGCCTTAGGAAGGCAGTTCCTCTTCAGGAGATTCCATGAGTTGGTTTTTCAGAACAAGACAGGTCCCACAAGGAAACCTGAGACGACATTGCAACAGTATTGCTCATAAAGTATTGTTTGGTATATTCTCCTGATTCATTCCTCTAACAGTAACAGTAAAAGTGAGTGGATCTCTGTCTTTCATTTATTGTACTTCTACCCCCACCCCCACCCATTTGCTTGCATTTCTCTAACCCAATTATTTCCCTAACTGCTTTGATGGATTTTGAAAAATGTGCTATGTAAACCTATTTAGTTCATCTCTCTACTTCAGAATGTTGCAGATTTTTTCTGTTGTTATTTTTCTATTCTGATACCCTGGATGCATGGAAATAAAATGTTAAAGAACTGTTTAGTATTTTAGTTCTTCCCAACCTGCAGCAGGAATATGTGTGTATTTCTGCTCAGTTTGCCTCAGCTTACCCAACTATGAACCAAGAGTAAATACTTTCTAGAGTTGTAGTTGAGTCATTCAACGACTGAGTACAGTTATAGTTGAGTCATCTCATCACATTCTTCTAGATGAGCTCTTAGAGAGCTAACAGTTTTTGTTGTTGTTTGTCCTTCCTTCTCGAAGAGGACCACGACATCAGAAAAGTGGTGTCATGACTTGCAAGTGAATTGGATTTAAGGGAGGGAAGGCTGTGCAAGGTCACCCGCCTCACTCTATGCCCTGGAGCATCTGGGTCCAGTAGCAAGATATAGATCGGGGCACCTGGTGATAGCCCCGTATGCATTAGGAGACTTTGGCCTTTTTAATGTGTGCGTGCACCAAATGGGTCTATAAAATAAGAAGCGTCTTTTGTAGAGTGCCCTATGTGTTCTGCCACACATATGTATATATGTTATATACAAACACATTCCCCCTAAAGACATCAAGGCAACAAATATTCCTTTTATAAAGTCTTGTTAAAAGTACACTTTCTTTCCTTGAAATCAGGACCAATGTAGGAAACGTGGACCTTTACCTGGCTTATAGAAGACATCGGCCATCTAACAAAATCATTCTCGTTGTTTTATGGGCACAGACAAATGCCATTGAGAGTTTAAATTAAAAAAAAATCAAGAAACTTACAGTCTCCTTAAATTGAAAATACAAAAGTTACAGGGATAATTGTTGCCATGGTATTTTTGGTGTACATCATCGCAGGGTATTTTTAAATTTGATAGTTGTTGGCTGACTTTTCAGGAACCAGGGAGGTAGTAGTAGGAGTCACTTCAGGTTAACTCTTGTATTGTGGGAAGAGGAATCTTAAGTTTAGGGTAGGAAATTCAGTTAGCATGACCATCCTCCTAACCACTTCTTTGCCTACCTCCATCACAACTGGCTCCCCTCCCATCTGTTGGTGATGTGACAGTGTCCTGTGTGTTGGCATCTGCATCATTACTGTGCCAGAGCTCTCAGAGAAAATGAAGCTTCCTAGATACTCAGTATATCTCTTGTACCCTCAACCAGCCTGAGGCTACTCCAGGTACCAAAAGCAACTGGTAGGATTTTTGGAGTGGGTAGGGTGAGGCTTTTTGGGGTATCATTTAGGTTTACCTAGTCTGCCTATAGGTAAGACTTGACCCAAAATTCACACTTTCAGGCTCTAGGTTCCCTAGAGAGGTTTTTTTCCCCCTTTGATATATGTTAATGGTGGATTTTCCAAACTGGCATTCTAATTAAGATTGTTAGGTCACTTTTCTTGCTCTTTCCCATATGCAGATTCTGATGTGAGGGAGGACACTTCGCTCTAGTATTCATTCTGCATGCACCTATAAATCAAGGGATTTTCCTAGGGAGGAACTCAACCCTATGGGGATCCACACTAAGACACCCCCACAAACCATTTGTACTGATTTCACAGTTGTGTAATTTTTAACTTTCACGCTGTGGATGACACCTCTACTGTCTGTATCAACTCCCTCATTCTGAAGATGTGTTAACTCTTTGACTATTCATACGCCATGCTTTCAAATTCCAAAGGAGTAATTATTAACAATTACAGAAAGCTGTGAACCTCCTTTGCCCTCTCTGCCTTTCAAGTGAGACATCCTAAGATATCATCTAATATGTAAGAGAGCAGAACACTGTACAGGTCCATTAAAGTCCTGAACATGGGACTGCTAGGAGTACAAAAAAATGAAATTTTCCCTTTGGCTACCGCTCCTGAGTATCCTCTGGATAATATCAAAAATATGCTTGACAAGATTATAGGATCAAAGATTTAGAGCTAGTAGTAACTTCGGAGGTTACCAGGCCCTTCTTTTTACAGATAATATCCCCTTCCCTCTACCCCTCTTTCCCTTGATACTGTCCTGGTAACCAGGTTTCTTTCCTTCCATCATGGGAAAGGGCAAAAGAAGACTGTTGAGATCCCAGTTCCTTTCCTGGCCCAGAAAAATGGCCTCTACCATCCCTCACTGGCATGCAGAAAAAGACATGACTCAGGCATTCTTTTCTATGACATTGTCCGAAAGATCAAGGAAGGGCAACATGAGAAATCATTTTTGGGTGGTAAATTCTACACTGCATGCATTAGGTTCACCTTTTAAAGATAAACATTAGAGACAGGAAACTATTAGAAGTAAGTACAGTATAAGTAGGTTTTACAGTCCTAATAAAAGTGTGAGGACAGTCAAAGTAAATACAGTGTTTTCAAATCTTCAGTCTTGGTTTGTCTTTCAGTTGATGTCATATGCATCAATTCCATTATGACTGCTAAAGAAGCTAAAATCTGCTTGTTAAACACAGTGGTGGAGCAGTGGCAGAGCACCAATACTGCAATGATGTTTTCGAGGTATTCAGCTGAGCTCTCAGAGGGATTATGCACTGGCAGTAAAAATGAACCAAAGTGCTGTCATTACCAAGCCATTTTCCTTTAAAAGGTTTGGCCAGATTGAATTTTAGGATCATGCCAATTAATTGTGACAGTGAGCCTTAGTGGTATATTTATAATATTCTGGTATGTCCATTTCAGCCACCACACTATGCTGCAGAACACCCCTTCCCAACATGGGCATATCATCTTTCAACTTCAAGAAAAGTTCAAGAACAAAAAGTGACAAGCTTTCACACCAAATCTCACTGTGCATCCACATTGTCCTTTTTTCATGGCTTCTGGTATTGACAGCCATCTCTGACAAGGGCAGAGCTGGCATTTTGACATATAAATTATACCTTGCGTTCTTTGGCAGACATTTTCTTGTTTCTGTGTCAAATTGGCATCGAGTTTGAAAGGTGAAAGGCTAAGTTATGAAAAGGTTTCCAGTTCTAATTCTGGAATATGGTGCATGTGTGGATGTTGCATATTATTCATTAAATAATTTGAATATCAAACACATACAGAGTGCATCTCTTGTTTTACTCTTGACATTGAAAAAGTAGTTTCCTTCACTAACCTAAGTACAGTCCTCCAAGCAACTAAATGAATCCTTGCATTTGGTGCCCATATAAACATTGTTAATAACACATAGGCATGATTTAATTAGCATACTTAAAGGCAAAATGAAGCACAGGGCATCTGGTTTTCATAGCAAATGTATTTCCATATATTGTGTTTATTCATTAGCTGTCCTGTTACTTTTTTCAAATTATCATTGGCAGTTTTATATATTCTACTACAGTTTGTTTTCATAGCACAAGGGATAGAATAATAAAGAGTTGAGATATCAAAATGTTCACTGTTTCAAGTGTTTGTAATACCTTTTCTGTGAAATGAGCAGTGTCTCAGTTTTGATTCAGCTGAGTGTTATAATCAGGTGTTTTACAGTGGCAATATTCTATCTTCGGCCCTTATAACATCCTACATATTCTAAACCAACAAAATATTTCTCTGTTTTGCTCCAGGGTGAGATGGTTTGCAAATAGAGATGATTTTATTCAGTATAGGATGATGCTAGGTCATATGGTTTTAGTGCAACATGTCACTTTAAGAATTGCTATGATGTGGGCTTGAAGCCCTTTTTAGAATTATTCTCAGAATTGAAGTGGTCATATTTTTTCCATCCAAAGTTGGCCTCAATAAATTTGATCAGAAAAAGAGAGGAATTTATTCATGATTCTTCTCAAAGTCTTAGGTGGTTGAAGAGTGCTGATTCTTAAATTTCTGCTTAACCCTTCATGGTTAGCAGCTGTGACCAATATAAATTAATATAAATGGTAGTAGATGTATTGGGGGGGTAGTAGATAGTCTATACCTTATATACTGTATCTGACTCTTCCAATCTGTCAGTTTTATTCTTTAGAGGTTTTGAAGGGAAGAAAAGTTCAAAGAACAAGCATTGAAGTTTATGACAGAAAATGGTTTCTTGGATTTCATAATAATAAGATCAATATAATAGTTAATATTTTTTGACATCTATATTTGATAATGGGCTGATCCCAGCCAATAATGAGGCAGCCTGTGGAGGGACTGAAAAAGTATATGCTTCTCCTTTTGTATTTATTGTCTAGACCTCACAATTAACATTTTATTGTACCTATTTTTCAGTATCTAAACTGTACAATTTAGCATTTCCTTTCCTGCTTTCAGAATTCAGCTATTTTGCTCTCTGATTCTTTGAGATGCACCAGGACTAGGTAGATAGAGAGTTGCCCTTGGAGCCAAAAGCACTTGGGTTGAGTTGACCTTGACACATATTTGGTTGTACTGCTGTTGTTCAGACGTTTTCAGGCGTGTGAGACTCTTCATGACCCCACGTGGGATTTTCTTAGCAAAGATACTTGAGTGGTTTGCCATTTCCTTCTGCAGATCATTTTACAGGTGAGGAAACTGAGGCAAATAGGGTTGAGTGACTTGTCAAGGGTCACACAATTAGTAAGTATCTAAGGACAGATTTGAATTCAGGAACATGAGTCTTCCTGACTCCAGGCCCAGCGCTCTTTATCTACAGCAATGCCTAGCTACCCCATTGGCTTTATGACTCTGGACAAAATCACTTTACCTCTCAGTGCTCAAGGCAACCCCTCTAGGACCATAAATCCAGAAACTTATCAGACTTGCATTGATTAAAAAAAAAAGTTCCATAGGTACCCTCTATCCAATGAAATCACAGGTTCAGCCCCTACTTAAGTACCATTAATTGCTCCCAAATAATTATAGTTAGTATAAACAATAAACCCCTTACCTTTCAAAAGAAAGCCCCAGTCTATCTTTTGAATTCAGTTCAATTCAGCATTTACTTTGTACCTACTATGCACAAGGGACATTGTATTAGATCCTGCAGATGTAGGATCCTTTACTCCAAACTCCATGGCCTTTTCAGTTCCATGAACAGACCTTAAGCTTTCATACCCTCTTGCGTTGGCTTATAGTGTTCTCCTTTACTATTAAGCTATCGTTGCATGCAAGTAATGAATTCTGAATTTTTTTTCTTCACCCGTTCCTATCATAACAATTTTCCAAGATCCAACTCAAATCTACCACCTTTCATGAAAAGCCCCACAGTCCTCCAATTCAGAGTGATCCTCTGGATTCATAAACACTCATCTACAGTACTGCATATTTAGCATTCATGCATGCACTGCCTTGTCATAACTCTTATGTTCTTGTCATTTTTATTCCATTGTCTCTCCTCCATCTCTCCCTTACTCGCCCTCTCCCCCTCTCTCCTTTCCTTTACCTCTCTCTCATCTTTCCCTCCAATCTTTCCCCTTCTCCCTCTCCCATCTCCCTCTCTCTCTGTCCTCTTCCACTTCCCTTCCTGTCTCCATCTTCCTCTTCCCCTCCCCCTCCCTTTCCTTCTCCCCTTTCCCTCACTTTTTCTCCTCCTCCCCTCTCCCTTCCCTCTCTGTCTTCTTCCTCTCTTCCTCCTTTTTCTCATCTCCTTTTCATCTCTCCCTCCCTCTCAGACACTCTTTCTTAAAGGTGCCCAAGCAGTTATCTACTGATATAAAGAAAAGCATTGACAAGAGTTTTCCCTTTAGCTCAGGACAGAAAAACCTCTATGACTCCTTCTTGGGGCTCTGCTGGATTCTCAGCAGCTGTTGGAGTAACAGAATGCAAGGGGGGATTGTTTGGTGGTTAGAGCATAGGGGAAAATTCAGGCATCAAGTGTCTTTAGTTCTATTCTTGGCTTTACCACTATCTTACTTATTTGGGGTAGTCCCCTTTACCTCCACTTCCTCATCTGAAACAATGGCCATAAAGCATTAATTTTTTTTCAGACGGTTTCTGTGTGCAACAGGATAACTTTGCTGTACTAAAGCTTTTGACATTCTCAGGCAAAAAAAAAATGCATTGCAATTAGAAGTTGGGCCAGGCCTGAGTGCTCATTGGAATGAGTTAAGTTTATATTATTTCTATCAATGAGCTATATTGTCTTTTGTCATTATGTATCATTCATGTTTTCCTGAGGGAGGGGTTGAAATGGTGCTGCTCTGAGTGTGTAGTTAATGAGGTTTCTGTAGGTGGGCCATAGGTTAGTTTCTGCTGGCATTAATACTTAGAACATGCCGTTGCCACACTTTTGATCTTTCTGGCATGACTTCTATTTTATTTAGGATTGCCAGATACCGCCTCTTTGTCATCCCGAAAAGAACAGGGCCAGGCTTTCCATTACTTTTGGCAGAGCTTTGTTCTAGTGGTAGATGAAAGTTAATGTGAATAGGTGATCTTTGAAGTCTTTTACTCCCACCAAAGGGGTCTGTAGATTTTCAAAACAATAAAGACCAGTGAGAGTGAAAGCCAGAAATGGGCTTTGTTTTTGTCTCTGAACCTCCTAGTATTCTGCCTGAACTGTTCTCACTTTGCTTCCCTAAATAAGTTGAAGGCTTTTCTTTTCAGTCTAGAGGAATTTAACCACATGGCTCCGATTAAGCCATTATTCTATGCAGAAAAATGTTCCAAAAATTTCTTGTGTGGGCACAGCCACCTTATCCTAAATAGCAATTCAACTTGTTTTAAGGCTGTGAGGATTCAGATAAACCTTCTCTAACTGCGCTCTCTAGTCAAGCAATAAACCTTTCAAATGAAATGTTGTATGAAAGGATGCAGGAAATCGGAAGGCACCTTAGAAAACCTCCAATCCAACTCCAGGCCCAGAGTGGTTAAGTACTTAAAGGCTCAAGGTCACAAGCTAGTTTGCTATTGAATGCTCTGCATAACTTACTTTTCCAGCCCTATTATGTTTTTCTCCTATGTTCTCCCGAAATCTCAACAACCTGGCATTCTTTTTGTTCTTGGTATATGATACCCCATCTTCTATTTTCTCTTCACTTCAGCCCCTTCTTTATCTTTTCCATGAAGCCCTTCCTGATTTCCTCAGTTGCTAGTTCTTCTCTTCTCAAATTACCGTATATAATTAGACATTTAACAATGACTTGAAATCTTGTGATCAGAAGTTTAGCCCTTCTTCTCCATAAAGGAGAAGAAAATAATAGGAGATTGGGGATGCTAGAGAGGAAATGGAAGCACAATGAGGGGTGGCCAAGATAAGCCCTGGTGAGCTTGCTACAGCTGCAATGGAATGAAACTCACTAAAGTGTAAAGAGAAAGTGGGGCTACCTTTTCAGAACATCACCAACAAATTCTGTTACACGGATACCAAAGTAGCAGACTATCAGTAGAGGCTAAAGGACATTGAATAGAATTGATTATGGGGCTGTACAGCTGAGAACAGAGATGATGGTTCCTGTTCTTGTCCTCTTTTTCTTCTGCCCCTTCCTCTCTCCCCAGGAAGAGATGAATCTCCTCCTGCTTCCGTCCTTATTTTTATTAAGAATTTGTTCATTTTCTGTATGTGGCATGCATTCTCTTTCTTTTAAAAAATAAAATAATTATATACATAAATTTTCAATTCAAGAAGCATTTTATTTTTCCTTCCCATTCCCCTCAACTGAACATTAAAAACAACAACAATAATAACAAACAAGCCTCGTAATAAACATATATTGTCCAATAAAACGAATTCTTCTGTTGCTCATGTCAAAAAATGTGTGCTTTATTCTGCATTTTAAGTTTCCAGGAGGAGATAGATAATGTGTTTGCTCCTCTGGAATATCATGGTTTGTTATGACACTGATCAGAATTTTGAAGTCACTTAAAGTTGATTTTCTTAATATTGTTACTATCATTGTATATAATCTTATTTCTGCTCAGTAAACTCAGCATCAGTTCATAGATGTCTTCTTAGTTTCCTCTGAACCTGTCCATTTTGTCATTTCTTATGTCATAATAATATTCCATTACATCTATATACCACGAGGCCTTTCCCCCTTTCTTTGATGTCTTTGGTATAGTGGTACCACAGGATGAAAGACTATACACAGATTAGTGCTTTTTGGGGCATAGTCCCAAATTGCTTTTCAGAATGATTGGATCAGTTTACAGATCCAACAATACATTAGTATGCCTTTCCCAAAGCTCCTACAACATTTCTCTTTTTCATTTTTTATGCATGCATATTCAAGAAATGGGTTTCTCAAAGATACTGGTGTGTGTGTGTGTGTGTGTGTGTGTGTGTGTGTGTGTGTATATGTGTATCTGTCTTGTCTGTCTGTCTGTCTTTGGGAATGGGTACTAAGAAGAGCAGGCCTCTGTTTGTGCTGAGACATAGAGAGAGTGGAGACTCTTACGCTAAATTCCTAGGGTATCCTTGGCTAGGGGATTTCTAAATGAAACAGATTTTTTGAAAACATTTGATTACGTTCCACCATGATTACGTTCCACCAAAGCAGAGGAGTCCAAGGAAATCTGGACCTAGGTTCAGTGAGCTGAGCAGTAATATTCTGACAGGACAGGTAATAATACCTGTATTATCTACTTCACAGAGTAGTCTGAGAATCAAAATAAATAATGCATATACTTTGTAAACCTTAAAGTGGTAAAAATGACACTTTGTTGCTCTAAATGCCATATAAATGTGGTTATTACTAATTATTATTGTAATACAGGGTGTTCCAAAAGTCTCAGGGCTACTTTTTTTTGGGGGGTGGGGTTTAGGCAATGGGGTTAAGTGACTTGCCCAGGGTCACACAGCTAGTAAGTGTTATGTGTCTGAGGCTGGATTTGAACTCAAGTCCTCCTGAATCCAGGGTCGGTGTTCTATCCACTGCACCACCTAGCTGCCCCTCAGGGTACTTTAAACCAATAACTCTTCCTCTCTAAATCATTCCACTAGAGATTTCTCTTTAATCCATTGATTATCACACATTTACCCAGATCAGAATCCACCCAACCATTCTATTATCTGGCCTATATCCTGCCATTCTGCTCATGACACATACTGAAAGATGTTGTCAAATGATTTGTTTAAATCCAGATGTACTATGTATAGCATCCCCTCCCCCACCTACCAGTCAGGTTACCGTGTTCACAAAGGAAATTAGGGTAAAATAATAAGTATGATTCATTTTGGAAGCTGTGTGCTGGTTCAGAATGTTCACTGCATCCCCTTCTAATGCCTCACATCTCTGGAACAATAAATTTCCAGTATTTTGTCAGGAATCAACGCCAAGCTCAGCAGCCTGCAGTTTGAACCCTTCTTTTCTCCTTTTGCACACATGCAAAACCACAAACAAACAACAACAGCCAATCAACCATTGCTTGCATCCAGTCATGTTAATTTTGTTTAGGTAAAAGACATTAGGACATTGCTCATTTCTTACTGTTCAGCTACCTACACTGCATGCTTTCCTTCCCTCTCCCTCTGAGGATCCCTAGCTTCAATGCTGAAATCCAGCATCACCTCCATCCAGAACCACCAACACCCCTCAGCTGCCTGTGGCCTGCCTCTCCCTCATAAATGACTATTTATTTTGAAAAGATTTAGCATGTACTTATGTGTACATTCCCCCCCCATAGATGTAAGCTCCTTGAGGGCAGTGATTATTTTTTTCCTTTGTGTCTTTAGAAAGTTCCTACAATGTTTGACACATAATAGACACTTAATAAATGCTTGCTTGCTTGCTTAATGAATGCTTCAGTTAAGTTGCCAAAGGAACCTGTTATTAGCTGAGGAGTTACCCCCGTCTCCAAACCTTCCACAATAGGGCTTCACTGAGATCATGAAACCATCACTCGAATGCAAAAGAGTATATTCTCTACCATCTCAGATCTTGGTACGTTGACACCATCTGCCTTCAAAACGGCAGCTGTCTGGGTTATACAAGACTTAGTAAGGATACTTCTGCTGGCACCCACGGATGATTTACAAACTTGCTTATTTGCTAACTTGCTTGTCTTTCCTCTGACTAGGCAATCCATTGATTTCACCAGTGACTTAATAATCACTGCACAATGATCTTCAGTCACTCCCAATCTGTGTTGTTCTTGAAATGCTATCTGGTGGGGACAGCTTTTAAAAGCTGGTTGCCAAACTCACTGGGAGCAACTTGATTTTTTTCATTCATATTCAGGAGTATTAGTATTCTGTGGGGTTGCTCGTCTTCTATGAGGACAGGAACTTCTATCTTTTCCTTGCTCTTATCAGCTGACTTTTCAGAGTCTTTGACTAGCATGATTCTAATTTTCACAATTTCAAGCCTTCAGTAAGAGGCAAAGGCATTACAATTAACCTAAAATTATCCACATCTCAACAATAGACAGACTTGCATTTATGAAGTGCTAAAACATTGCTATTGTTAATGTTATTTTATGCATTGCTTGCAAACTAAAAACCTTCACACATTTTTAAAAGCTTTCAACACTTTTTGTCTTCCAAAAATAATAAGCATATTGTTTGCCTGTAATGTCCTTTCAAAGAGAGCTGAAGCTTGTTTTTTGAAAGTCTGATTCCTAAAATCTGTCTAATCTTCCGGCTTGAAGCCCTGTTCAAATGGAGAACTGCATGTCTGTTTGTAGAGTGGGGGTGGGGAGTAGGAGGTACTTACTCAGTCATTTGTCCTTTTGTTTCTAAACCTTATTTCAGATTTCATTGCTCTCCCCATATTTAAAAGTAATTACATGTTTGGCACACTCTCCATAAATCATGCCCTCTGTATTAAAACTGAGTGCATTGTTTTTGTTGCAGTGGTGAAAAGTCATCGCAGACACACCCTGAAAGTATTTTAGCTATGTTGCCCAGGAGTGTTTGCATCATGCCCACAAGAGGTTGGGTGGAAGGAAGGGAATGGTTATGCTTTCAGTGTATGTTCGTATTCTTAAATATTGTTATTCTTCTAAATATAGCTCAGGACAATTGTCCTAAATTATGAAGCACTGGTCACAGCACTTAGAAGGACAGAGCGTGTCAGTTGACAGGAAAAGCTGTTTGATAATAGGTATTTTCTTTCTCCTTTCTGAGCAAATGCAATTTAAATACAAGTAATCATAGGCTGATAGGATAATTTTACTTTAAAATAAAAATGTTCACCCGATTCCTAGTTGACACAGCTTGGCCATTGGAGATATTCTTAAATTCCAGTCTTTCTAGTGAAAAATATGATAAAAATAAATTGGAAACAATTCTCAAAACAAATGAGGGGCTTTTGAAGTGCAGTGTTCTCTAGATTTTTCATTTGGGATCCACTAATCTTGAGAACTTCAGTCATCCATCCCTCTGACCCTATTTAAATAATTATTCAAAGGTTATTGAATTGCATCATCCCAGTGGCTATTTTTTGCTCTGGGGCAGAAAACTACAAGGCTAAATTGATTTTTTTAAATGTGTTTTTATATACTGCCAATGTGTATAAAAATGAGAGGAAAGGCAGTGAAATGATTCATTTTAATGACATACTGATCTATTTTCCCTCCTCTGATTCAGCTACAAAACTCCTATTGACGTTAGAGAGAGTTTAAGTACATACATCAAGAGGAGAATTCCAGTTGCAAGCTCTTGGTTTGATGCCTTTAGAGAGAATTGCATAGATTTTCATTAATTCCCTGCAGCTGAGTTTCCCTTTAGCTATTCTGCTTTCTAGGCAGGATGCTCTGTTTCATTCTCTTTATTAGCCTCTGAGGACCACATCCTGCCCTCAATATGCATGTGCAACTTCCATTACTGTCAATAGGAGTTGAGCAAGACGATTGAGGAGAGACTCTGGCCCTTATTCAGCAAATGGCAAGGCAAGCAGTACCCCGAAAGAATTTTTCATTGTAGAATCAGAGAAAGGATCAGAGAGAGGCCCAGATTTGTTTTTGTTTTTTGTTTTTTTGTCCTGACTCCCAAGCCCCATTTTCATTGTTGTCTCTGCATAAGGACACTAAATTGTGTTGTTTTAAACAAGTAAATTTCATGACAGATGGATGTGTGATCATTCAAAATACTCTTAAATATTTCAGAGACAGTTCTGTGATTTTTGCTGAAATAAAACCTCTGGCACTGCAGCCTCAACCATGAGAACTTAAAACATATTGCAAAAGTTATTATCAGATGTGAGCATCTCATTTTGAGTAATAATGGTGGTGATAAAGAGGATGATAACTGATGTTGAAATGAGAATGAATAGCTGAATGACAGTGGTCCTCATATTACCTTGTAGATCAGTGGCTGCATACTGAGGAGAAGGCTTAGTCATGACTTCTGCAGTAACTCCAACCTCTTCTCTCAAAGCTAGGGACAATGTACAGAGAAGGTATGCTGTGCCCAGGTGGCGAAAACTGAGTTTGATGGAGGGTCTCTTTTATGAACTCTGATACATTTACTTACTAATGGCAGAAAGATCACTTGGACCTATTTTTTCCCCAAAAAAATGGGACAGAGGATGAGGATTCTCCAGAGAAGTCTGCATTCCTGAAGTCCCAAATTCAGAAAAGCCTCAGTTTTATTTGAAAGTGAAATTCTGCCATCTTGCTATGTGAGTTATTAATTGGACCTAAATGATATTTTCTTGGTGTCATTGTGTTATAGTGAAAAGGGCTGAATTTGGATTCAGGAAAATCTAGGTTCAAACTCCGCCAGAGATAACATATTAATGATATAATACTGGGCAAGCTACTTAACTACCCTCCCTCACTGTACTGATCTGTGAGAAGAGGGGGTGATACCAGTTGGCCTCTAAGGTCCCTTCCAGGTCTAAATCTTTGATCCTGTGATCTTTTGCTCTCTAATCTGGTACCTAAAATTTCTGGATATATCATCCATGCTTGTGAAAATATCAGAGCAAGTTAAAAACTGTCATTCCTAATTTGAGTCTTACACCTTCCGATCAGACATAGCCACGCTAATAGAAAATAGCTTTTGGAGAGACAAGTTTGATTTCTTTTTTGAGATGAACCGCCATTGTAAGAGAATCTTAATTCCTCTTCAATAATACAAATATTAATGAAATTCTCGTAGCCCAGAAAATCTCATGTTCTTCTTCTAACACAGGAAAGTTCCCTTTGAAGTCAGTGGGAGATTTGCACTAGGGTGGATGAAAATGGGGAGTTGGTGGAAATGAGGCTGAAATTCATTAGAGGGTCCCATTTCCTGTGCCTGTCTTTCCATTGCAAAACTACAAAGAGTTACAGAAAGTATCCTGTTTTATAGTCAGTCAGTTTCCTCATTTTGTAACTACAGGATGATAATATTCGTAATGCCTATCTCAAGAGGCTGTTTTGGTAATCAAATAATGTATTCCATTTAAGTGTTATATAAATAACGATAATATCATACTTAAATTACAAAAAGAAGTCATTTTATTCACTTGTGCAATAGTCCGAAGAACATTGATTCTAAAAGAATAAAAGAAGGATCTCAATCTGTCCCAGGGTGATTTCTTTCTGAATTCCATTTTAAAATAGGAGAAAGATGAGATTATATAATAGTAATGACAGCTCTTTTACACTAATTCAGCTGGGTTTCAGCCTGGTCAGAACTCAATAGGACTGGCCCTTCTAAGTAGGGAATTAACTTCTTAAGCAAATAAGCAATTCCAAGGAGTAAAGCCCACTAAAAATGTGGATAAGAGAAAACTGGACTAACATCCCTTTAATATGTTAGTTCAGGCTATATTTAAATGTCAATTATGTATTTCAGCTGTGGGTTATAACATGGTATATCTGAGAAGACAGTGAGATTCTTCTGTACTCATCTATAGATGGTGAGGGCAGAGGTTTGCTGGCAGGGCCCTGAAGCAGCCCTGTATGAGTATACACACACCATAGGGATGGTTGTTGTAATTGGATTTTCATTTCCATCCAAGTTCATTGAGATATTCTTTAACTTAGATATGAAAGTGATAATTTCCAGAGAAGTTTATATGTTTTGATGTCGACAAACATTCATCCAAGAAGACTGCCTGAATTTGGCTACTCAGAAATGACTTAAATTATGTTTTCCTTTCTATTTTTCGATATTAGATACCTCCCTCTTTCCTTTTCCCTCCCCAGGTGTTTATGGCTGGAATTCGCTTTGGACTCCAAGGCTGACATTCTACACAAGGTTTTGATTAGAATCCATAGAATGCCAAGGTGCCAGGCACATTCAGCTAAGTAGAAGGTGGGCGTCTGCTGAACAGAGTGCCTGATGTTCTCAGCTGTAGTGAATTTAGGCTGGAATTAATGAGCCAGAGAAGGTGTGGGTCAATATTTGGGAGATTTTTGTGGATTTTTCTCCATTTTGCTGTAAATAATTACTTCCCCCACCTTTATTTTGGATCATGATTTCTCAGAGTTTTATGTATTTATTTCTATGTTCATAATATTTTACTCCTGTTGGACACCATGTTCATATATTTTTTTTAGGACAACCTGTTTCCCAAGCCTAAGGAGAGTTTAGTGTAAATTAATGGTGTGTAATGTTTATTTGTGTAAAATTCTTAATTTGTGTAATGTTTATTTATAAGAAACATTTATTTTGAACCAGTATAAATCACAGCAACTTTCTGCTTTCACAAATTAGAACATGTTCTCTTTTTTTTTTTTTTGGGGGGGGAGGCAGTTGGGGTTATGTGACTTGCCCAGAGTCACACAGCTAGTTAGTGTTATGTGTCTGAGGCCGCATTTGAACTCAGCTCCTCCCAAATCCAGGGCCGGTGCTCTACCCACTGCACCATAACATGTTCTTGATAGAAACACACTTTGGTAAAGTCAAAGATGGCATGAGAATTGAAATTCAAGAGTATGTTTATAAGATGGGGAGTATTATCCTTTTATTTTTAAAGATTGTCTTGAATTTCTTTCCATGGGGATGTTGTAAAGAAACTGTCACATAAATTGTCAAACTTTATATAAATGCAAGATTATCTTTATTCCTGCAATGGGATTTTTAATAATAACTTCAGGGAATACTCTTCACAATCACCCTGTAGTAAGTAGTGTAATTATTATTATTATTCCTATTTTCAAGGGTTTGCTGGCACCAAGCTGTTATTGACTGAAGAGTCAATTGTTAAATTTTCAATGTGAGCATTTATATTTTGGAAATCAGCTAACAATACGAATGTGGGCTTAATTCATTGTTTTGTTCATTGTCTGGATTTTAAAAAGTGATGAAGAAAATGCAGATTAAATTTACAAGTGTGACATAAGGAAATTTTGGAGAGCCAGTTGTTAAACATTTGCCAGCACACCCTTGTTCATTTATTTAATGAAGAAACTGAGACTCAAACAGTTTAATTAACTTGCTCACCATGGTTGTGTAATTAACAAGTGCTAGAACTGGTATTGCGTGTTTCACCTTGGCCCTTCTGGTCCTTGCATTCACTTTAGTGAGCATGGTGTTATTTAAAAGAAGGAATACTGAATTTAGAGTCAGAGGACCTCAGTTTGACTTCTGAAGATTATTTACCAGCAGTATAATCTTTGGTCAATTCATTCACTCATTTAATAAATATTTATTAGTTACTAAGCACCCACTATGTACATTTAATATTTTTTGATTAAGCACCTGTTATGTACCAAGAGGTACTGGGAACTGTGCTAAGTGCTGGGAATAAAAAAAGAGACAAAAGTTAGTCCCTTTGAGGGCAGTTCTTGCATTTACTAATCTGTAAAATGAGGGAGTTCTGAGTAGATGACTTCAAAGTTCCCCTGCCCCCTAAGTCTATGGGGCACCTAGTGAAAGAGGCCTGGAGTCAGGAAGACCTGAGTTAAAATCTGGTGTCAGACTCTTACTATCTATCTGTGTGACCCTGGGTAAGTCACTTAACCTTGTTTGCCTCAGTTTCTTCATCTGTAAAAAGAGCTGGAGAAGGAAATGGCAAACCGCTCCAGTAATTTTGCCAGGAAAACCCCAAATGGGGTCACAAAAAGTCATCCGTGATTGAAACGGCTGAACAATAAATCTCTTATCAAACGGCTTTGAGTCCAATGTCCTTTTTTTAAATGTTTAACTTCGTTGGACAGTACAGGTATTCTAGCTTTTTAGAGTTAAGCCCTCGATGTTAATTTAAACCCTGGAAGCCATGCCCTTGTTTTAACTACTTTCAAGTACTGCCACCTAGTGCAACAGGAAGATATTAAAGTGTGAGGACTAGATTTGGGTACAAAATGAATTGAAATCAAACCTTTGAAAATGAATGTCAGACAGTTTACCATCCATCTAGAGGCAACAGAAGCCATGGAATTCTACACTGTGCATTTCCATGCTGAAAGATGAGCCAGGTGCTATTATCCATGGTTGCTACCAGTTGCCTCTAGACAAGAATAGATTACACACTTAGTGACCAAAGAAAGGAAAGCAATAAACTCCTCTTAGAAAAATGAGATTTGCTCTATCTTTTACGTAGATGCATAGCTTTCCCCTTTTCACTTCGTGGTCATTCATATTCATAAGTAACCTAATGATGTTAGTATTGGAAATTTGTTCCAAGATGGAATTTTTTTCCATTTCATCCAAAAAAGGGAATTTTTTCATATAAAATGGAGAAATGACACAGCCATATGCACATACACACTCACGTCCTCAGCACTTGGCAAACATCAGGTGTTTTTTTTTTCCTTCTTCTCCCAAACATAGAAAAACTGAAAAGCTTTTACAGAAAAGCTTCTTTTTGTAGAAAAATATCCATTTTCATTGAGAGACTTTCTCTCTTTTTCTTTCTTTCCTTCCTTCTTTTTTACTTTTCTTTTTTTCTTCCTTCTTCCTCTTTCTTTGTCTTTCCTTCTTTGCTTCCTTCCTTTTCTACTTCTTCCTTTCCTTCCTTTTTTCCCCTTTTTCCTTCCTGTTTTTTTTTTAATCAAAGAGGAAGGAGGAAGAAGCAAGATAGCAAACAAAATGGACAGTGTAGGAAGAACCTTTCCTGAATCCAACTGAGTGGAGAGTAAAAGATGGTATATTATTCTTCTATAAATCTGCAATGAGATTCCCTCTCCCCACCTTTCCCCTAGGCTTTGGCAGATATGATCATCCCTTTCTGTTAGCTGTGTTCTCTGCTAACCAGAAAAAGACACCTAATCTTCAAGTTACATGTAAGAAACATGTGCACATAAAAATGGATGCCAGGATAAGAAAGAAAATTTGACGAATATTGATTCTCAGATCTATGTTCTCCATTTTGCCATAGGTTCTGAAGCAAGAAGGAAGTCTTGGCTGTAGGTGACATAGCTGAAAGTTATTGGTGGGTTATAGAATTACCTAGCCAGGACAAATTAAAGGATCACTAGTTACCTTTCCTAGGAAGAAGAAAATGGAGTTCTATATAAGGAAACTGGTCCTGGAGCCCTGCCTTTGTTAAGCTGTGTGACCTTGGGTAAGCCATAGAGCCTCTTAGGGCTTCCACTTCCTCCTTTGGTGCTTTGTTTGCTCTGAGATATCATTAATGTGGCTACTCTGAATCACAGAATTTGAGAGTTGGAAGGGATCTCCTTGGCCATCTTTTGTTGCTGGGTCATTTCAGTAGTCTGTGACCCTTCGTGATCCCATTTGGGGTTTCCTTTGCAAAGATACTGGAGTGGTTTGCCATTGCTTTCTCCAGCTCAATAGATGAGGAAACTGAGGCAAACAGGGTTAAGTGACTTATCCAAGGTCACAAAGGTCCTAAGTGTCTGAGACCAGATTTGAATTTAGGAAGATGAGTCTTCTGACTCCAGGCCTGCCACTTCATCTTCTTTACCACCTAGATACCTACAGCAGCCATCTAGTCTGCCCCATACATGAAAAGAATGCCCACTATAGCCAGCCTAACAAGTAAATAAATATCCAGCTACTGCTTAAAGACCTCCCAAAAGAGGAAACCCATCACCTCTTGAGATGGTCTATTCCAATTTTGAACAGCTATTAGGAAGTATTTTCCTGACATTTAGCATGAATTGACCTCTTTGTAACATCCACCCATTGCCCAGTTTCTTTAACCCCCTAGAGCATAAACTTAAGACTCTTCACCATCCTGTTTGCCCTCTTGGATACTTTAGCTTTTCAGGGTTCTTCTCAAACTGTTGGCAGCATACCACATACATGTGTGAATGTATATGTATATATGTATATGTGTATACGTAAATTTTAGGAGTTTATGTTATTGAAATATCTTTATTTTGATTTTTTATACCTGTATTTTTGTAGAAAAATAGTTTTGGTGATACTTAAAAGTTTCATGTGATTCTTCAAGTCACATTTTAAATAATGACCACTTTACAAATGTTACAGATATCATCACTGGCTATATTAAAGTTTTGTTGAAGCCTATATCTGTGGAGTGATGAGATAGGTAAGAGTTTGCTCTGAATTCAGACTAATGTATCATAAGAGTTCCATTATTTTTCCAACCTGTTGTTCTACTTCTCAACCTCTAGGGTTTTGATTCATTCTATTTTCTCTTGCACCTAAGATAAGAAACAAACACAAAAGATACAGAAATTCTTGTGATAAGTGAAATCCTGTATAGAAAAGGACTCAGCCTGAGAGAAAACGTGCAATAGAGTTGATAGAAGCTAAACATTTTAAGATGTTGGAAATGGAGGCACCATTGAAGGTTAAACTTTTGCTCCTAATACTCCTATAATTATAGCTATGGCATTGATATTAGGTCCTTAAAAGGTTTTTAAATTCCCAATGCCTACAATAGGTATTTTCCTTTCCTTTTTTTTTTTTTGAGGTAAATTTTATACATTATCTTTAGTGCCTGTAAGAAGCATGGTTAAATGGGGGGAGGGGTCATGGAGGGAATACACATATTTCACTTGATAAAAAATTAACTGAAGACTCAATCTCATTGAAAATTGTTGCTTTGGCGAGTTAAAGTCATTAACATTGTTAATCAATAGGAATAATCCATCTAGCTCTAGGGCACTGACTGCTTCAGGCCCACAAACAAAATTTAGATGTATTTCAGGAAAATGACCTTTAGGAAAGAGAACTCTTTCATTCTTGAATCTCTAGGTGTTCCCTAGATTGGATTGACATTCTATATATTGTGGGGATGATTGCCCAGAGCATGTCCCAGGATATACATAGCTTGAATCAGGGTCAGAGCTTATAGTAATTTTCTTAGCTACAGTAGGAAGAGGACAATCTGAAGTTCCCTGGAGATTATGGACAGTTGAGAGAAGAAAGTGCCGTTTGCTGATTGGAATACCCCAGAGAGAGAGAGAGGAAGCAAGGAGCCCATAGGGAGCCAGGGGGAGAGAAGGAAAAATGGCTCTTTAGTCAAGCTAATCAAAACCTGACAGTGGCTGTATGGATGTTTCAAGAATGAGTGGTGATTGGAGTTAGTTCTTTGCTATTGATCGGATCCTGTAGCGTGAGGGATTGTCATTATCTATGCAGTATGATTTATTTATTTATCCCTCAGGGAATATGGTCATTTATTTCCCAAGAAGTATTATAGCAGCAGAACCTTGGTCACTGTTAGAAATTGGTTATCAGGACTAATGAGGCCCCATCAAGCTAGACAATTAAACTTCCCCGTGTTATCTTTAACTTTTTTTATTTAAGCAATGGTGTAGCTATAGATATAGCTATAGCTCATTTTCTACTTATTTCACCAACTTAAAAAAAATGGGATGAAGAATATTTGTAGAATACTTGGAGATGCCTTTGTGAATGGGGGATGGGGAGTATGAAAGCACAAGGTCTTAAGCACTTTGAGAGGGGGCTGTGCCTATTTTTTAAAAAGTTAATCATTAGCAATGTGAAATTCCTGAGAACAAAATGGAAATTTGTAAGTGTATATATAAGATGTCAGAATGGATTAAAGGTGCTCCCTACGAGCTATTTTTTACATTTGTATTAATTTGATGATTTTTTTTTAAAGCTATAATCATTGTTTGGAGGTGGGGGGAGTTGCTTAATACATGCAGTTAAGCTTTTAGATACATTCTTATAAAATATACCATTCTTCTTTCTTCTCTTGCAGCTTTGCAGAGTATAACAATATGCCCTCCAGAGCTGCAGAAGGGAGAAATTCCTCTTTCGGCACCTCTCCCAGATTCTCTGTTCAAACTGGGCTTCTGCCTGGTTTAAGCAGAGAATTACTTACTATGCAGTAGCTAGTGGCCTCTGCAGCTGCCAGCTAACACAGGCTCTGAAAGCAGCTTTATGAACCTTGTCAGAGTTGATGTGTTCGGTCTGCAGCTGCATATCCCAGGGAATACTAGAGTATAGGAACTACTATTGGCCCCACCCTAGTTACACCCTGACATGGGGCTCTCTACTGATGTTTGTACTCATACTTAAACACTGCTGCACTGTGTCCTTGCCCTGGGAACATGCAAGGTAAGGGAAAGCTTGCATTTTTTCTTTCAAAGCCAGTAGAGAACTTCCCTCCTTAGGTTTGTGTGAGCTCAGGCTCCTCTGACCTTTGGGTTAGGGAGATGGGTTTGTTCTCCAAACTGTTATCCCTTCATCATAATGCTATCTTCTCCCTCTGGTTTTTTTTCTTTGCAAGGTTGTAATCTCTTTGGGCAGGATCTGTATTAATGCTTTGTTCCTCCAGCCTCCCTTAGACAGTGAATGTTCAGTAAACTGTTAACTAGAAATGGGAATACTAAGCTATTCCTAAGCATTTTATAGTGGGAACAGCTTCCCCACCCTTATTGCCCCTTTAAAATAAAACAAAAACTTTGGAAATTGTTGGGCAAGTGAATGTGTTTTGAGTTACAAAACAAGTTGAAGGCATGCTGGTATAGGAGGAGCTTGTGCAAAGTGGAACAATTAGTTATAATGAAATACATTCCTCTAGTATTTGGGATTCTTGCTTTAGTAAAATAATTTGTTTAAAGAGCTGCTGACTGATGTGATTGATTCTTCACAGGCCCTAAACCAGGATGGTTTTACTTTGATATTTAGAAGGTTCTGTGATTTAATAAGGTTGGGTATTCTCCCTCCCTTGTCCAGTGCAGTTCTTGACTCCAGTTTCCATATAAATCATAAGATCAGAGCTGGAATGGCCCTCAAAGGTCACCTACTCCAATTTCCCATATTTATTCCCATTTAGGCAGGTCCAGATCATATAGGTAGGGAAAGTAGGAGGGCTGGTATTGAAACCCTGGTTCTGTGGCAGGAAATGGATTATATTTTCCACTGCATCCCATTGGTTCTCTGAATCTAGCACAGAAGGCCTCTGCAAGCTACTAGAGACCTTCTACTCATTCTTTTACTGTTTTGGGAGTGCTTGTAGGTTACTTGTGGTGCCCATCTGTTTGATTTAATTTTTGCCGTAGGACTAGCAAACCTCCATTTGATGATTGTAGTAGAAATAGAGTTGTAAAGGATCTCTGATGCTGATCCTGTTCAATCTCCTTCTTTCCTTCATACAGATGACTTACCCATCACTGACAAATAATTATGTGCTACTTCCCTAAAGTCTTCTGCCCTGTCCAGGAAAACTGTAAAACCTTCTCAGGGAAATCTACATTAAATATAAAGGGGGTTGGTATAACCATCTATAAAAGAAGACCAAGCTGATAAAAAAATATACAGAGTGCACAGAAAATTATCCAGAGATCAAGTTAGTCTCTGTATGTAACATACACACATATGTGTACCTACAAATGTGTATGTGTTAAGTTGGAGCACTATAGACAGATTGTAAGGAAGGCCCAGATTTGATCTGGATAATATTTGGAAAATTGTGCAGTGTCTTTTGAGATCACAGACTGCTTACTGCTGGGAAAAAACCATTTTGGAAAAATTGATTTTTCATAAAAGTGCTAAAAGTCCATCTCTGGTGGGAGAGGAAGTGTTTTGTTTTAATGTTTATACCCACGGAGCATACGTTTGGGGTAGAGATTGGAAAGAGGTGGTATTGACTCTAAGTTATTTAATAGTACATTGTCTCTGTTGCTGCAACCAAAGTTACTGAATTCTTCAGTTAATTTTTGTGAGTTTTAGTGACCGAGACAATTGGCTGGGAACTTCAGGGACATCTGTTACAATCCTAGCTAGGCCAAAATAGTCCTATCTTAAAATGGTTTAGTTTCAGCTAGCAGATTCATTTTACTGCCTTTAAAATTATTATTCAAAAGTGGCTACTCAAATGTTTGGGCAGTATCTGACCCCTTAGATTAGTTCACAGTTAATCAGCTGCCACCGAGAGAAGATTCTCTAGATTTTTTTGAAACTGAGCCGTGTGGTTCTGGTAAGAAACAGATGAATAATGGGGTCTGTATCCTACACATAATAGTGTTTTTTGCTCAGAAGATAAATCTAAAATGCAGTTTTCCAATTTCTGTACTTCATTTAGGGAAGAAACACCAAAACCTTTCAGAAAACTGAGTTTTGGTTGTTAAGTGTCTATGACAAAATGCAGGTAAAATTGAATCAATATTATGCCCTGATTTTTACAGCTTAATCCTTTTTTGAAATTATAGGAATGTAAAAACCTATACAATATACAAACTAGATACCTAATAGTTGAGGAGAACTTGCTGCCTTCATCTGAATATTTGAAAACAAGATTGAACTCGGAATTTTTGATATTCTTTGTAGTTCTTCAGTTATAGTATTAAGGTAAACTCATGAGCTCATATTATTCATATTATCATCTTTACTAGTTGACTCTTTTTGCCTGTTGGCTCTCTTCCACTTCTTGGGCTGAGTCACCATCTAACTTTTTATTTTTATTCTGAACCTGTGATTTCACTACTGTGGAAAATTCTTGGTGTAGGATTTCCTGCCGTCAAATGCCTGTCAGTGAGACAAGTATTCTTGTTAGCGGAATTTTGTAGATGAGGAAGCTTAGGCAGAGGTTAAGGGCCTTGTTTAGGTTTACCGCAGCCAGTAAATGTCTGAGGTCAATTTGAACTCAGGTCTTCCTGATACTATGTCTAGCGCTTTATCTACTGTGCCAACTGGCTGTCATTTAACTTGCAAGATTAAGGGACTTGTTGACACACAAGCCAGTATGTGTCCGAGGTGGCACTTGAATCCAAGTCTTCCTGATTGCAAGACAGGTTCTGTACTTGCTACATAGTGATGCCTTGCTGTATTAAATTTGCTTATTTTATCACCAAATCAGGAAGTTCAGTGTTTGACTTTGGTTTCAAAATGATATTGAAAAAAACCCTAGGTCACATTCCCTCTGCGTGTCAGGAAATGGGCACATGCAGATTTCGGGTAGGAAACCTGCTTTGTCATCCAATTTCTGGCTGACTGGAAAAAAAAAGTAGAACTTATCTTGGTCACTCTAATTGGCACTTAGAGCAGACACTGACGTGCAGGCATTTCCAAAAATGGCTATTGCAAAGATACTGCAGCTGTCAGAGGTTTTTCCTGATTAGTTTTATTTGCTCACCGAACCATAGCTTTGCCAACTTTTAGCCTGTCCTTGCCATCCACTAACCAGGAAGATTTTGTGTGTAAATCTCCCTTTTTTCCTGTCCCTTGTGTTTCATCAAATGAAAGCACATTAGCAGTGGTTTTATGCAAGTAGATTTCTTTCTGACTACAGCCCCGTCATTCTAAAGTTAGGCCCTTGTGTCAAGGCATGGAAATCTTGTAAAGGCCTGTCTTGTTTCAATGTTGCAAGAGCAGACAGATGAACATGCCAAAAGTACCAAGATGAAAACTTTAAACTAGAAACTGGATGCAGAATAAGAGAGCTTCCATTTCAAAGATGATAACCTGGGTGATAAAAGATTGCCAAATGTTCCCTTTTAGCCTGCACTTCATCTGATTGAACACAGTCCCACAAGGTTACTTTTGTCTAGTCCAAGGATTTTTAGCATAGCCATAAGGAGTTAGTTGGGACTGGCTGGTCTGGCATAGTAATGAAGTGGAGGGTGTGTCCTCCTCCTTTTGTTCTAATCTGATGTGCTGGGGTTACTTTAAATATTCCAAGATTGAGCCAATACTGGCTCCTGGGATTATGATCTTATTCATTTAATGCTCTCTTGGCGTTCCAAAGAAAGTGCTGACTAAGTAAATGATGTCTAGGTGGTCTTTTGTTCCTTTTTCTCTTATTGTGTTAATAGGTGACCTGGGGCAGGCTACTTTAGGCTTTATCCACAAACATGAGCCAGCCCCACCTTTTCCTCTGCCCCTTTCTTCTAAAAACAATTGTAGTCATTTCATTGGGTGAGTCACTGGCTGCTATTTATTTATCTTTAGCATCACCTATGTAGCATTGGACTGCTACAACATAGCATTTAATACTTTCCTATTTTCTTTGTGGGTAAACATCAGTTAAATGGTCATGGAAGAATCTATTCATTGTGCAGACCATAGTATAGGTATAGCAGCGTATGTGAATCGTCATCTCTCTGAATAAGTTTTGTATTGCTTAAATTCTTTTGAATTGCGAAATGGGTCAGTGACAGATCACCACTAAGTTATACTTGTCTAATCCCTGCCTTGCCAGTAAATTACTGACTGGCTTTCAGTAAGGCAATTGGCATTTCTGTTCTTCAGTTTTCTTGTTTAGGAAAATAATGTTATCCTTTTCATTGAAAAGCGACCGAATACTAGAGGTAGCTTTCTTCCTATACTTAATTCTCTCTGTTGTCCTGTGGAAGGACAATTTGTAGGTATCACAAAAACAGCTCAGTATTTGGGATCATTTGCATGTTTGATCCTTCTGGAAGACGTGCAAATATACATACTAATTAGTGTCTTCTTGACACTGGCACCACCAATCTGGTTCCCAAAATTACAGCAAAGGGTAGGTTTTAAAATATTTATCTGGTGAGATTTTTTTCTCACCTAAACTTTTAATGGTTAGAATTTGTCAGTCATCTTGACAGTGTTAACTATATGAAAGAAAAAAAAAGTGTTCAGTGGATTTTGGCAGCCTTTGGAGTTAGATGACCTGAGATAAATTCTGGCTCTCACTGAACTCCAGCAAAGCCTTTTACCATGGGTCCTCAATATCCTCAGTGGTAAAATGGGGTGAAGGTGATTGTTGGATTAAAGGACCTATAAGGTTCTTTCAGATTTCATTTTGCCTCATAGGTTGCTTGATGAAACAATTATAGTGATTTTTACTTGTTATACAAAATTATTTGCTATTAGAAAATATATAAAATGATCCTATTACGTTGGATTTGTATAAATATTTTGATTGTCTTCAGTTACGTGAACAAGGAAGTGATTGTGTCCAAGTAAATATTATAAGATTTCTTTTTTTGTTTGTTTTTGCTAGGCAATGGGGTTAAGTGACTTGCCCAGGGTAACACAGCTCCTAAGTGTTATGTGTCAGAGGTCGCATTTGAACTCAGGTCCTCCTGAATCCAGCTCTATCCACTGCGCCACCTAGCTGCCCCTATTATAAGATTTCTTAATGTGAAGGCATTGTCTTTAATTTCTTTCCTTTTTCCCTAAGAATTACCTATTTCTTTACCACAAGTGCTCAGACAGCATGATGTACAGGATTTGAAATTGAAGGACCTGCGTTCAGGTCCTCTGGGTTCAGAGGACCTCTGCTACTTACTGTAAGTAAACATTAGGGAATGTTTCTCTCAAATTCTTTATAAAATGAGGTTTTACTAGATATGACTCAAGTCTCTGCATCTCTTAAATCTGTGATTCTAAATGCTTGCTAATTACTTAATTGGGTTCCTCTGGTGATGTAATTGGTCTTGCCAATTAGTGTCTAGACTTTTCTAGCCTTGCTTCCCTGTAGGAGGTCTGTTGTTAGTGTGGCTGGCACAAATAATCATGTGTCCTGAGTACTGGACAAACAACTAATGATTCCATTCTTATTCATTGCTTTTGGTTCAGTGATTAATGGGGAGTGTGACTGTACTAGATTTGTAAATTAAGTTGTCATTTCTTCCAGAGCAATATACAGGTGCTGATCTTGTAGAGGGATGGCTTAAGGGTGAAAAAAGAAGGAAAAAAATCATTTCATTAGCTTGATATGTTGTTTAATTTCACATTTGCATTCATGTTTCTATTGAAAATTTGCCTAAGAGCTTGAGCTATGGCTCTCTTCCCAAAATCAAAATAACAGTGTCTATATAAAGAGATCAAAATTATCGAATAGAAAATATACTTTCACATAAGTGACCAGATTCACTCTGCCTGAAAAGTGTCATTAACCATATTGTGAGGAAGAATACATTTGGGTGGGGGTCAGTACCTGTGATTTCTTAGCTATTGGGAACTCCTGAATAAGACAACTTCCTCTTCCAATGGAAATTAGTATTTTGTCTACACCAGAAGGTTATGTCATAGCTAAGACTTAAACCTAGATTTTCATAGTTTTGAGGAGAGAGCTTTTTCCACTCTTCCATGATGCCTCCCTATTTGTGACAATGACAACAATGAAGAGGGAGGAGAAAAAGGAGGAAGAGGAGGATAAAGAAGAAAAAAGGAGGAAAAGAAAAATATGGAGGAGTTGTTTCTTAGTAATAGATTATAGAAAGCAGAAGTGAAGATGAAATAGTAGCATACTTGAAATCAGAAGACGTGTACCATGATCGTTGCTCTGTTACTCTGATCTTAGGCAAATGATTTAGCTTTTCTGTACTTGTTCGTTCATCTAAAAATGGGAATGACATAATTGCAATACCAACTTCACAGAGTAATTGTGAGATTTGATTAAGATGGTGTTGCTGAGGAGAGGCAGCTTGGTATAGTGAAGAGAGAGTTGTTATTAGAATCAGGAAGACGTTGGTTCAAATCCGAATTCTGGTATATACTGTCTGTGTGACCCTGGGCAAGTTGCTTAATCTTGCAATGTTTTAAAGTGCTGATGTGAATTGATAGTTTCCTCATCTAGAAATTCCATATATCAATTAAATTATGGATCCTGTCCCTATCATTGATATAGATAAGATACTTGTTAATGAATGAATGAAGAATTTACTCATATGTATAAAGTTGTAATTGAAAAAATCAAGTTATCTTTGATTTTTATCCCTGTGGGATAAATTCCCTCTATGCATATGCAACCCTTCCTTCCATGTCTTAGTAGATAGTTTTGTGAGTTACTGTGGCTAATAATTATATTATCTAGTGGCTAAACTTCTAGTGGTGAATTTCTATGAATTTAGCTAGACTATTTTTTTTTCTGACAAAACATATATTCAGTCTGGACTGGAACTGTTTTTAGGTTGGAAGGACTTCTAGAACTTTTGTTCTCTTTGGCATGGCTTTCAAGAACTACATGCTGCAAAGAAACATTACAGTAGGGTTTCAGTTGACATGTAGCCACAAAATTAAGTAGACATATAAGTTATTATTTATCAATCAGCAAGTGTGTGGAAAGGTTGAAATCTGCCCCAATGGAAAGAGTACTCACACTGATGTTACTGAAATATTATAGCATGTTATGTATTTCTGAGTCTACATTAAAAAAAAAAACAATTTTTTTTGGGTAGCAAACAGTAAGGATATAGCCCTAACATAGGGCAATAGAGGATAGTACTTTGTAATCCCTAAAGCCTCATAAAAATGGCAGTAATTAAAGCAAAGGCAAAAAGAATGTCAGAAATGAAGTTAGAGAAGGAAAAGGGTTATCATCCAAAGTCTCATTGTTTATATTTACCTTATCACAATATCTTTGCTTTCTTTACTGATCTTGGTAGTAATAAAGCTGCAAATGATGGATGACTTCTTGACTCTATATACACATCCCTGTCATCTTTTGTAGTAGATGTTATTGATATCACATTTTACCTTAGGCTATTAAAAAATAGATAAAGGTAACATTATTTGGCAGGAGAAGTAGGGTTTAGGGGAGAAAAAGAAGGAATGATTGATGTAATTATTTACCTTGGAGTGAATGATTTCATATACTGATAAAGCATTGCTATAAGAAAAAATAGTATTAGGCCTCTTGTCCTCTTTGACAGCAAGGAATGTAATTCCCAGCTCCTTTTTACATACACTCATGATAGCACTGAAGAGGATATCTTGCAAGATGAATTTTTGACCTGTCCTCAAGTCAGTGTAAGCATGGAACATATACAGCTAGGCTTTCCATCAGTGCGTCAATGGGTAAGAAGGGATGCCATGTTATTGAGTATTGTGCCCTTTTGCTCCTGGTAGGAATAACTAGGGTACTATAAAGAAAGGAGAATTAATGGAATCCGTTCAGTGAAGGCAAGATCAATACCTACTATTCCTTGAGCCCCCAATGTTTTTCTCATGGAAATGAGACTGTCAATAGTAACTTATATTTATATAACATTTTCAAATAGGTCAAGTACTTTAAAAGCATTATCTCATTTAAACCTCACAACAACCTTGTGGGGGTAACTGCACTTATTATTAGAGACATTATGTTTTTCTTTGCTATTGCACCCTAAGAACCATGGGACTTTGCTTTTGACTTGCAGCTGAAACCTTCCAGTGTGTTGGCTTCCTTATTAGAATAGGAGCTCCTTGAGAGCAGGAGCCATCTTCAGTGCTTTGCACATGGTAAACACTTAAATGCTTTATTCATGTATTTGTTCATTGTTCTCATTTCCATTTTACCGATGAGAAAGCTAAGACTCTTGAGAGTTTGTGACTTAGGGTCTTTCTACAACTTAATAAGAGGCTGAGGCAAAATTCAAAGCCCAGTTGTCTTGGCTTCCAAGATCAGCCATTCTGTCTAGTATGCCAAAGATCCTAGAGATGGATCCAAGTGAGAGTGACTTAGAGATCGGTGGGGGTTTGAGAAAGTAAGCGTGGGAACCCATCAGTTAGATGGGAAAGAAGTGATAGTAGCCAAAATTGTACTGAACTGGGCATTGGAAACCCTGTATTCCAGCTTCAGCTCTGCTCGCTAATTAGCTGAGGAACCTTTATCAAGTCACTTAACAACTCTTGGCCTCTGTTTCCACTTCTGGAGAGTGGTGGAATTGCCTTTAAAGTAAATGAGCCCTAAGGTCCAGGATTAAGTGATTTTTAAAGTAGAAACTCAGAATTCCTATTAAGAGGTTTTTGCATTCATACCCAGGTGACACATTTCAGGCCTTATGTTAATGATGTGAAATTGGGGGGTGATCCTTGTTTCATTTTAGAATAAAGCAAGTTGATTTACAAAGGAGCAGAAAAGTGCCTTTGGCTCCAAGTACATTTGCCCCTTTATATATATTTTTTAATGTCTCTAAAATCAACTTCCAATGGACTAATGATTGTTTTCCTCCATATTACTCCTCTTTCAGTTTTTGGATTTATTTCTCTTCTCTCTGCCCCTCTCTCTTTTACTGAAACTAAACACTACCGAATTCCAGAAAGCACCTTGAATTTGCAGGTTGTCCCATATCATTTTCAGGGTAGTTAAGCCTACAAGGTTAGACTGCCAATTTTAAGACATCCTATACATTTAATGTGACTCTATGATAGAAACATAATCAGCATGATGGAAACACAGAAACAGCAGGTACCCTGAGCATGTCAGAAATTTTATGTGATATCTGAGGTTTAGAACCAGGAGTCAAGATGAAGGGTTTCATTTGAGTTCGACAAATATGGATTAAGCACCAACTATGAAGAAGTCACTTTTGTAAAGTGTCAAGGATACAAAAAAAGATTATACAGGTATCAATGAGGCTATAATCAAATGTGGGGAAATGGGGATACCTATATACAGGTAATTGTGATTCAGCTATATTCACCAGTTTTAACACACATTTATTAATTACCTATTAGTTATACTCTCTATAATTTTTCAGTGTATAATGTTGAGCATGGAGTCAATTAGACCTGAGTTCTAACACTTATTTAGTCTGTGACTTCAGTAATAGTTACTTAACCTCAGTGTGCCTCGGTAAACTGCTTAGGACTTAATCTTCTGAGTCATAGGTGGGTTGCATGAAATCCATATCCAGAATTCCCCCTTGTTGATGAAATCATAAAGAGGCGTGTGTGTGGGGGTGTTTGTCCATACATGTGTTCTATTTGTTAAATTTTGGGGGTACAGAGATGAAAAAAGACAGCCCCCTCAAGGAACTTATAATCAAATGGAGAGGGAAGATAGCATATGTACATTAATAAGCATGATAAGGGCAGCAAAGTGGCACAGTGGATGGAGTGCCAGGCTTGGAGTCAGAAAGACACATCTTCTTGAGTTCAAATCTGGCTTCAGACACTTACTAGTTGTGTGACCCTGGGCAAGTCACTTCACCCTGTCTGCCTCAGTTTCTCATCTGTAAAATGAATTGGAGAAGGAAATGGCAAACCACTCCAGTATTTCTGCCAAGAAAACCCCAAATGGAATCATAAAAAGTTGGACACGACTGAAACAACTGAATAACAAAAAGCATGATAAAAGGTAGAAAGTGATAAGGGCTAAGGTGGGCACTCAGGATCTTATTTTCTTAATCAGAAAGTCAGTAAGTATGCATTCAAGCCTACTTGGTACCAGGCCCTGTAGAAATATCCCCAGCTCTCAATGATTTTACATTCTGTCGGGGAAGACTGTAATACATACATGTATAATTACATGTACATACATATATACATACATATTTATAAACATACACATATGTAGTAAGCTTTTCTTAGAAATTGTGCATATAAGCTCTTTTTGTGATGGCTAAGACTTGGAAATTGAGGGTGTGCCCATATAATTGGGGAAAAATAAAATATTGTTAAAAAGAATGTATCCATATGTATATAAGTATATGCAAACATAAACACGTTTTATTTATTTTAGTGCTAGTAAGTTGGGACTAAGGAGAGGTTATATGTAGAAGATGATACTTTTCTACCACAAACCAAAATTAAGACTGGTAAATGTAGATAGCTAACTAATTGAACAAGGGAGAACTGTATCTATAATTTCTGGAATTAAATTGAAACATATAAGAAATTTAGGAAGCAGTGGAATTCATCTCTGAATAACCAAATGAAATTTTGTTGAATGCTTTTTGTTATTCAGTTGTTTCAGTCGTGTCCAACTTTTTATGATTCCATTTGGGGTTTTCTTGGCAGAAATACTGGAGTGGTTTGCCATTTCCTTCTCCAATTCATTTTACAGATGAGAAACGGAGGCAGACAGGGTGAAGTGACTTGCCCAGGGTCACACAACTAGTAAGTGTCTGAAGCCAGATTTGAACTCAAGAAGATGTGTCTTTCTGACTCCAAGCCTGGCACTCCATCCAAACTTAGACTGGGTTTATGATCAGGTTCCCTATCTACATGGCATGAATTGGTATGTAAACCTACAGCTGCACAATCTTTCTGCACCATTTTCATTCAGTCATCACGTGGTAAGCACCTCCTTTGCGTCAGGTACTATGATAGATGTTGAGGGTACAGATACACAAATAAGAAAGTTCTTGCCCTCAAACAATCAGAAGTATTAATTAAGCTCTTACTATGTCCAAGGTACTATGCTTAACAAAAAATGAAACCCCAAAATCGTAAGGAACTTGCATTCTACTGGGAGGATCCATCGTGTTCACAGAGAAGCAAGTGTAGCATATATACACATTAAATACAAAGTATTTTTTTTTCAGAGGTGTGACTAAGAACTGGGAGAATGAAGAAAAGAATTTTGAAATGACCCATATGAGCTGGACCTTGAAAAGAATTGGGGCCTCCAAGAGATAGTAGGCCTTTTCATATTCAAGAGGCCATTTGAGAAATGCATGTAGTGGGTAGGGAGTGTTTCATCAGTTTTGCATGTAAAATCTTATAGTTACTGGACTGCCAGTTGATTTTGAAAATGTAACTTGCTAATGAGGATAAGTGGAGGGTTATAATGGTAGGAAAATGGAATGTATAAAGGAACTGGGTAAAGGGGATTTGAAAGACAAATTTCACCTACTAGACAGGTTTGCCTAGGCCTAACCTTGCTCCCAAAAATGTAACCAATCTTAAAAGACGCAAGAGTTTGAGGTATGTGAAAAATCTGACAAAGTGTGAAATATAGGCCATGACAGTTTAATAGTACAAGCCAAGGAGAGAATGTGAATTGTAATAAGGACCTACCTTCATCCCTGCTTTACATTCAGTGTAGGAGAGAAGTTGGCCATGTGAGTACAGACTGTGACCAAAAGGGCAGAGAAGAGGTGCCAGTTAATGTGTATGTCAGAAAATAAGCCAAAACAAGAGAACAAGTGGAATGGGAACTTTGTCCCAAGAACTCTTAGGGGCCCTGGGGTAAAGGGGTGGGTTTGGGAAGTTCTCTGCTTAGTAGTGGCTGAGGTTAGTATTTGGAGCTTTCTCAAGAAATTAAATATTTTCTCTTTTTAAATTTCCATATGCTTCCCAGAAGCCTTTGAGTCTCTTGGAATTTTTATGAAGAATGCCAGATAACTCCAATAACAATTTTCAGACACCATAAGTTCCATTAATAGAGGACTAGTTTGGTCTTTTATGAAAAGATGTGGAAGAGACCTTTTGAAAGCTGTGGGGAAAGGGCCTTGGAATTTAGATTGTTGTAGCAGTCTCCCAAATGGTTTCACTGTTTCTAGTTTCTGCTTTCTCCAATCCATCTTCCATGTAGCTGCCAAATCGATATTCGTAATGCATAGGTCATCCTCATTCCTCCAAATATTAAATGACTTCCTGTTACTTCTAGGATAAAATACACAATTCTCAGTCTTTCCACAATGTGGCTCCCCACCTCTCTTTCCAGACAGTTCGTATTCCTTCCTTGTCTCTATTCTAGTCTATTCTAGCTTATTAACTATTGCTCATATACTACATTCCATCATCTGCTTAGTGTCTTTGGTCGAGATCCCCTCCTCCCCCCACACCCTTTGGCTGGAATGAATAGCCGTCTAATGTCCACCTTGTGGAATCCCAGCTTGCTTTAAAGAGCATGGTGTAGCCTGGGGATGGTGGTACGTATCTGTATTCCTGGGTATGGGAAGGGGAGGTGGAAGCTGGTCGATCTCTTGAGCTCCAGAGTTGTAAGCATTAATTGAGCATTAATGTGGTGAACTTCTGAGAACAAGAGAGGGTGGGGAGAGGGTGCCGTATTGTTTAAGGAGTAGTGAACCAGTCCAAGTTGAAGACAAAGCTGAACCACCTGTGCCCATCAGTAGTGGGATCAACCAGAGAATAGTCCCGGCATTTCCAGCCTGAGCAGGGCAGGAAAACTCAAACCTTTAAAAATCTCACATACACACACGTACATACAGACATATACAATACAGGCATTGCATGTATACATATATGCATGCTTACGTAACTCGAGTGCCACCATCTGTGTGAGGGCTTTCTGGGTCTCCCTAACCCCATTATTAAGGCTCACTTTATTTTGAATTTACTTTCTATTTTCTTGTTTTATTTTACTTGTGAACATGTCATGTTTCTTCAAGAGAATGTAGGTTCTTAGAGGGCATAGATTATTTCATTTTGTCTTTGTATCCCTAATACCTAACAATGTCTGGCACATGCTGGTGTTTACTGAATGGTTGATTGACTGATTAGTTGATCATGCCTCTAATCCCCTCACCCCCTTTATGAATTATCTCTTCTCCAAAAGGTCTTTTAACCACTTTTAGCCTCAATTTCCTCATTTGTAAAATGAGATTAATACCTGTCTTGCCTACCTCAAAGGGTTATTGTACTGATAAAATGAGATGCCTGGATGTAAAGAACCTTCTTAAGCATCATAGAGATACTGACTGTTGTCAGATCGTTGATATCTGGCTAGTACAGTGGGCACTATGAAAATTACCATTGGTGAGGCTCTTTAATAAAAGTGAACCAAATGTGAAATCTATGACAGCCCTGAAGAAAGTTGAAATGCAAAGAGGTCACATCTCAGATAAGAGGTTTAGAAAAAAGCCACTTTTCCAAATGTTTAGGTTATTTCCTGTTGTTGGGATATGTGTGTGTGTGTTCGTTAATATGTGAAATAAATAAAAAAGAGAATGCCTTAAGTGATACACTGGCAATAGTTGCCTGTGCTCTTCTTAAGAATAAGACAAGACCATTTCCTTCTTGGAGACAGGATCTTGATCTCCCTTGGGGCATTCTTAGAAAAGAAAGTCTTTAAAGATGACTACATTTAGGGTTGGTCTCACTTATGTTTGTATTTGGAACGTTGGACAGTATTTCTCAGGAAATGTATTGTTTGGGGGAGGTTTTTTTTTGGCTGAAAAAGACCTGAGAAGTATTTTCAGATAATATTATACAATAAACAAACAGTATCCCATTGCACTAGGCAGAGCTAAATCTCACTCCAGGGGGTCAGGAAACTTGCAGCTCTGAACATTTGCAGTTGTTTGTTTTTCACACCTTATCATATGTTCCATGTTTAGAAATTGACTTGTAACCTATACTAGGGTACTTAGGAGAGGCCAATGAAATAACTGCCAGCCCAATCTTGACTGCAAAGTCACCATGAACTTGAACTTAGCATTTTTTTCCTAAGCATTAAAAAGCTGGAACTCAGGCTTTTTATAAGAATTTACAGCACATTCTCATGCTTTCAGGTAAATTTCCCTTTGGTATTTTTTACTTCTTTGAATTTTATAACTAACACCAAGATTTTTTTAAAAATTGTAACACACTAACTAATGAAAGCCTTTTTTTCTTTTGAAGTAGGTGGAAATGAGAAATTGCTGAGATTTCATATAAAAACGTTTTTATAACATGGCTAATACAGATGTATAGATGCCAGAATTTTAGTTTACAGATCTTAGGAAATAATAGTAGTAAGTGACTTTGCTAAAGAATTTGTAAGCTTTATATTTTCCTGAGGTGTCTGGCCCCCCTGGTTCCTAGGCTTTCAAGGTAAGACAGATGCAATACCCATCCCTTTTAACTTATATTTCATTTTAAAATGAAAATGAAATTTAAATTAAATGAAATTTAAATAATAATGAAAATGAAAAGTGAGATGTGATTGAGCATTCATCTGCTCCTCTCCTTCCCCTGTACATCTCTTCTCCACTTTTAGGCTCAGTTTCCTCATTTGTAAAATGAGGATAATAATCCCTGCATTACACAGTGTTGTTGTGCTGATAAAATAAGAAGCCCATATGTAAAGAGCCTTGTTAAGCATTATATACATATTGACTGTTGTCAGACCTATCATTTGATTATTACAGCAGGTACTATGAAAATTACTGTTGGTGAGGCTCTTTGAGGTTTTTAGTAGAAGTGTGTGATCCATTGACACCCCTTCAGAAAATTGAAATGCAAGGAGGTCAGATCTCTGATAAGAAGGCTTTTTTGTTTATTTGGTTTTTTTAATAGTCTGAGCCTAAGAAAGGTAAGCAAACATTTAAAAGTCTAATGAGTTTCTGTGATAAGAGGCCAGATGAGTTCTGGAAGATCTGATTGGCTTTAACTTTTTTAGATGAACTTGGATGGATCCATGATCTTAACAATGTGGTTCACTCCCTATCAGTGTAGATTGTAATTTTTTCATGCACACGCTTTCATTGTGTTCCATTCTGTTGCATAGAGTTTTGTAGAGGAATCTACCCAGAGTGCTAAATTCCTTCCTCTAGTTTGTTTAATATTTTATGGATATCAGAGAAAGACTCAGGTTATCCACCAGCTTCCTTCCTTTTCTCATAATAACGTCTTCAATGATGTTATGTAGGCTATTTCTAATACACAAATTATCATTAGTAACAGGCTGTATATCTACTATGTCTCATTTTTCATTGTTGTTATTATGAACAAGAAAGGAAAATCATAACTTATGTTTCTAATTTAGATTAAATTAAATATTACATAAAAAGCTATTCAGTAGTTATAAAGTAGTAGCTCTTGAAGTCAAATCATGCTTTAATGCAACATTCAACATGAAAAGTTTCAACAGAAATGAGGGAAATGTTCAAGAAATAGAAGAAAAGAATGTGTATGAGAACAAGAACAAAAAGAGAAATATTAACAATTTAAATGTAAATATTTATTGAGGCTGGGAGAGGAGGAGATGTTTGATAAGCTCTATGCCCATACCTTCCACCATCTTTTGGTCTAGTGCTCTTGGAGTCTTTTAGACATGGAGCAATAGGAAGTCTGGAGAGTTTAACTCAATAAAATTAAGGTGCAGTTTTGCACAAAAGGAGGAAGTATTTAATCGGGAGAATGTGAAATTGAAACTCATGAATTATAAAGGGATTTCTGAACTCAGTAGCAAACAGAGAAACACAGTTTAAGTAGAAATGTATAAAACTCAGGGATTATCAGGAAATTCCTATATTAGTACAATCTACAAATCTATATCACACCAAAATAATAATGCTAAACCTACAAGGTGTACAATTATTTCTGAAAAAGGCATGGCAGTATATTACTAAGTGACACCTGATTTTGGGCCAGAGGGGCCTCTCCTGGTCACCTGAGAAGGGTGGTAGTAGAATTGATAAGTGTCTAGTGGTTCACCAGGAAAAGAATACAAGCAGAACAGAAAAAGAACTTTAATGGACAGAAAATGAGTAAGCATGATAACAGAACCAAGCTTTGGTTCCCTTGCTGAATTGGAGGAAAGAGATTGAATGAAGGTGACTTCAGAAGACCTATGCTTCCAAATCCCATTTGTCTCATGTCCCTAGTTCAGGTCTGTCTTTGCTTGAATACAGGCCTGCCAGCTTTGCCTTCTAAAGAGCTGGAAGCCAGGGCAACATTGTCTTTCCTATAATCTAAGCTCTGTAGAAATCTGAAATCAGTGGAGGTTTCTCCAGTGCCAAAGAAGACTTCAGTTTTGTGTCAAGGAGTTTTTGCTTTATTCTTGATAGAAATCTGTTGGGAACCATTCTTTTCTTAGATCTGTTATATTTGCTGAAGGGTAAGATATTCTGTTCTGCCATTCCAAATAGCCAAAAGACAAATTGTGAAAATTGACACCAGATTGGCAAAGAGGCAGCGTTTTATAACACGTTCTCTCCCAAAAGCTGGCGATAACAATCATCATGCCCACCGTATTAAGGCTAAGTAGGAAAGCTCCTAAAAGAACGTAATTTCAGAATATATAGTACTAGTTACTATCCCCTGTGTTAACAGAGAGGCATGTTTGTGAATAAATGAGATATTTCATTTACAGGTTTTTGAACTTCTCATGAGAGATATATTATTGAGATGCATCCAAGATAAAGCTTTTTAAAATTGACTTCGCTTTTCAAGATTTAGTTTCTTTGTTCACACTGGGAAAGATCTAAGCACTAGAATATCAACATTAACAAGCTTGAAATCACACCTGGAGATCACAGACAATGCTTAGTTTTTGAAGGTCAGTTTATGCAGTTAGTGGCCTTTGACAAGAACACTTCCTTCCCAACACATAGCAGCAGTCAAGTACTCTGAGTTAAAAAGCAATCAAAAGGTCTGTGGCAGTAAAACCACACAGGCAAAAATTTGTGCCTAATAATTATGCAATCATGTCATTTGAGAGTTGGAAGAATCCTTAGGTGTTATCTGACTGCTAGATCAGGGAATGTTAACCTTTTCTTATGTTATACACCCTTTTGGTAGGTTGGTGAAATCTTTGTACCCCATTAGAATAATGTTTTTTTTAAATACTTAAAATACATAGGATTACAAAGGAATCCAGTTCTATTAAAATGCAGTTATAATAATAATAGTAATAAATTCATGGACCCTAGATTAGTCCTGCAATAGATCAGTCCCCTTATTTTACCAATTAGGCCACTGAGGCAAAGAGAAGTCAGTGACTAGCCCAAATTCATACCATTAATTAGCTCGGATCAATTCATTGTTATTACAGCCATATTCTGTAGTAAGAGTCTGAACTCCCAGGATTGCCTTTTTCTTTTCACTAGATGCTTTTGTAATAAATTCTTGAACCACCCTCTGAATAGTGGAATTAATACTGTCACTATTCCTATTCTTATAATGACAAGGTAGATTTAGAAAAGCTGTGCCCATGTGACCTTTGTGGAAAGTTACTTACAGAAATTAGGGAAGAAAATTAAGACCTCTCTGTTGTCCTCATCAGCATTGTAAAGCATTAGGATTCTATCAGTCCTGTGGGATCCCATGATGACCAGTCGCATTGAGAGGTGTTCCATATTCTTTTCTATGACTTGTGGCTTTCCTCACTTGTTTCCCCTCTCTAAGATTATGAGGAATTATTTGGATACAATCATGCAGGTATGGGTTAGGAAGCAAAAAAAAAATAATTATAGTCTTAGAATGATATCAAATGTTGTTGGCTTCAGTTCCTATTAAAAACTTTCCTTTTGTGACTCAGGTGTCTAAGGACTTAGTATTGAAGTACTGAAGGTCTTAGAAGTCATGTAATAACCTTTGATGTTGTAAGGTCTCTTCCAGCTATTAAGATTTTATGACACTATGATTAATACTTTCATGAGAATTGCAGTTAGTGTTGTGATTTCAGAAGAGGGAGAGATCACTAAGATAGAATTCCTAGGATCATAGATCTGTATCTGGTAGGGAATTCAGAGACATATAGTTAAAATGTTCATTTTACAGATGAAGAAACTGGGGTCTGGGGAAATTAAGTGACTTGTCTAAAGTCACACAGATCTTATTAAGAGTGGGGATTAAATCTAGTTCTTCAGACTCCAGAGCCAGCATTTTTTGAGACAGCTAGGTAGTACAATGGGTAGAGTGCTAGACTTGGAAGTTAGGAAGAACTGAGTTCAAATACTGCTTTAGACATTTATGAACTGTGTAACCCTGGGCTAGTCATTAAACCTCTCTCAGCCTCAGTTTCCATATCTGTAAAATGGCGATAATAATAGCACCTACCTCCCAAGGTAGTGGTGACGATTAAATGAGATAATGTGTATTTTAAAGTATTCTAAAGTACTATATACACAGTATTTTATTATTGTTATTATTTTTCACTCTACTATGCTGAAGGCCTCATGAAGGACACATTTGAATGGACCTTGAAGAATATATAAGATTTAACAGGGAGGGAAGGGTTTCTTTATTTGTTTTGGTGATAAATTAGACCTAATTTTTACCCTTACTCCCCTACCTGAAGCAAATGAAGTAGATAGAGAGCTGACTTTGGAGTTAGGAAGACCTGGGTTAAAAAAAAAAACCACCTCTGGCATATCTTGGATTTATGTCCTTGAGAAAGTCACTTGGCTTCTCAGTGCTCTAGGCTGGAGGACCCTGTGGGCCACAATAATGCTAAGTGAGGCCAGAACCAGATTAAAATGTAATTGGGAAATACTTAACAAAATAAATAAAAATATAATATAACATAGATAATGTTACGGTGTGGTTTTCTAAATCAATATATGGCCATCAGGGATCCTTATGTATGGTTTAGTGGACCTGTTTCTAGTTGAGTTTGATACCATTGCTCTGGACAACTCTTAGGCCATAAGTAGAGAGAAGGGGTTAATTTACATAAGAAGAGGGAATTTCCTAATTGGGGAGTTGACTGTTTCACTGAAATCACAGATCCTATCTTTATCCTGTCTCACTCTTGAGGGGTTTACATTCTGGTAAAGAAGCTTTATTGAAATGTGTTTATTGCATAGCAAGAGTCATACGAATGGTACAAATCAAATGTCATAGAAATTTGGTACAGGGAAGACTCACTTCTTACTTAGTAGAAAGATAGCTGAAGACATTACAAAGAAAGTAAATTTTTAATTACACCTTGAAGAATGAATGAGATTTCAATATGGTTCTGTACACAATGGTGAGGGGAGAGATGCAAGGGGACCTAAACTGAAGATCTTGCAGTTAAGATGATGGTGCTAATAAGAGAAATAAGGAAGTCTGAGAAAGGAGTATTATTAGTTTGTTTTCAGGTTGGGGGAAAGATAGCAAAGATGATGAGTTTATATGTGTTCTTAGGATCAAAAATGAGAAAGGACAGAAACTATTCCAACCCCTCCCATTTTTTCATATGAGGAAAGCGAGGCACATGGAAGATAAATGACATGTCCAAGGACACAAAGATAGTAAGAATAACAGGATAGCTCTAGATCCTTTGATATAGGAAGTATTGTTTTTCCTACTAAATCATTAGAGAAGCACCTGCCTGGGAAAATAGAGCAAGCAGTTGTAAATTATGGGCCATAGCTTGGGAGAAAAGTCAGAGTTGGAGGTAGAGATTTGGGAATTATTTGTGTAAAAGTGGAGATTATTGTCTTGGGAGTGGATAGGATTCCTGAGGTGAAAATGTGCAGAGAGAGAATAGGGAAGAAGGTTTAGGATAGAATGTAGAAGGACGTCCACATTTAAAGGATCAAAAAGAAGAAGAGGAATCAGTGAAAGAAACAGATGTGGCATGAGAACCAGGAGAGTGTGGTACAACTAGTAGACATCACTGTCTGATAAGGTTGAAAAGTTTGTGGGTGAGAGCTAGTTCCCCTCTTCCTACCTGGCAGAGGGTGGGCAGAACAAATTCTTTTCAAATCATACCTTTCTTCTCCCACTAGGTAGCCCGAGATATGTGACTTTTCTTTGGTCCACACTGCTACTCCACTCTTTTCAGCAGAGTCTGGAGTTTCCCTTGAGTTCTTTGTGTTCTGAGCCACATCTGGCTCTGGTTACAGCAGTGACTCATTTTATTGAAAGGTGAAATGGCCCTTCATATCTCTCTTGGCTCTTTATGAGCATATAAAATTATTAATAATCAAAACTGAAAGATTCTCTCCCAGTTGGATCAGGCACCGAGATAAAATGAATTATTGTTTACCTAGGAAGAAGATTATGACCTGTTTTAATTCAGTATATACCAAGCTAATCACTGGCATCCTCCACTAATCTCTCCTTTCTATGTAATTGATATGTATACATGCATCACAAAGCAAATACATCAATGGTAAGACATTTTGCAATACATAAATTAATTCAGGTGTTATAAAAAGACTTAAAGAATGGAGAAACATTATAGTAATTGCCTGTCAGTGTAAATAGAAGAGGATTCAGAGGAGAGCAGTGGGAATTGAAGTACATCATCAAATTTTCCCTAGTCTCTTAGAAAAAAAAATTCAGCCACTTTTCTCAGTAGGGGACCTTGAAATATGTAGAGATGACTTGACTAGTCTCAACCACTATGCAAAATGCATGTGTTGTGCCCATCTAGCTCACTGATTTTTTCCTCCCCTATTGGTCTTCTTTTGTTTGTCTCTTAAATTGACAGCAATAGCCTTCAAACTCTCATTGCTTATATTATTGCTGTCTTGCTTAGCCCCTCTTTCTGTAATCCTTGTTCTCCATGCTTGTTCTCAGGAATCACACTACAAGAATGTTTGTTCCTCTCTCACAACTTAAGTTTCCATCATATATTTCTGTGTTCCTATAGTCACTAGGATAACAGAGGTAACAGAATCAAAAGGAAATAAATTTCAAGGAGAGCATGGTCACTGGAAGCATACAACCTTTCTTTCTAATTTATCATATCTCCAAATACAAGTTAATAATTGATGGCTCACTCAAAGCTCTCATTGAGAAGGAAGCCCTTGCTTCTCTTTCTAGATTGCTTCTGGAATGGATGACTTGATGGCACTACTGATTTCATTAAAGCACCCCTTGGCTCATGGAACAAAGTGGAAAAATCAAGATTGATTACCATCTTTCCTCACTTTTGTCTACTTCAATGTATGTTCAGAGCCAAGATTTCTCTTTCAGAGTCAGATAAAACTAATGGAGCTCTATACCTCATACAGAGAATAATGATTTGGCAAAAGTCTCAGTTATGAAGTGTAATGAAAAATTGGGAGTAATGTTGCTGTAGGAAATATACATTCATAGTACTGACTTTATTTGCCATAAAGTTGAATCCAGTACCTTTTTAGGGAAACAAATTACTAGATTATCATAAATTGATGCTATTGTTCTTTGATGTAGAGGGGTTTTGCATGGGGGTTCTCTGGTCGTGTTTACAATGAAACAAGTACCATATTAGTGAATATACTGAAGAGGAACTCTGACAACCTCAGAATAACAACCATCTCCGGTTTTTTATTTTTATCTTCCTCCCTCCATGTTTTTATTTTGTTGGGTTGGAGACAGTTCCTTCCTTTGCTGTAATGTAGAGATGGGGGGATGTAGGTATGAGGGGGATGAACTCTGCATAGTTTATTCTATGCCAATCCGTTGGTTGTATCTGTGTAGAAAGAGTGATTGGGTTAGTTGAGGAAATGAGTGAGAGAAGATGACAATTATATTCAGAAACACTGATTATTGATGGGAAAATGAGAGAGACAGAGTGAGAGAGAGAAGAGAGAGAGAGGAAGAAGGAGGGAAGGAGAGAGAGGGAAAGAAAGAGAGACAGAGAGAGGGAGTAAATGTGTTTGAGAGTGAGAGTGTTTATTGGCCTGATTCATAATGCTTTCTATATTCATTGAATTCACTGGGCAACTGCTTAACTCTCCATTTCTTTTTACTAAAACATAAATGAACAAAATGGAGCCTGGCCTACTTTTTATTGATGTATAATGGCTAGTAGTAGTTAATAGGTAGCATTTATGTAGATTTTTTAAGGTTTAGAAAGTACTTTATAAATATATGGGTGTTATTTATTTTCTCCATTTTAAAGATGAGGAAACTGAGACAAGGAGAGGTTAAGTGACATCCCAAGGTCAACTAGCTAGTAAGTCTCTGAGGCCAGATTTCAATTCAGGACTTCCTGACTCCAGGTCCAGCAGTCCACTGTGCCACCTAGCTCCCTGAGGTACCTGGTAAGTATAAGGAGATGAGTATACTGAGAGCCAAAAAGGATTAAAATCAAGAAGGCCATCTTTTAAAAACCACTGTTGTGACTGCATAGCTAAACCCTGTATCCAGAAAGGAAGATTTAAAAAAAAAGAAAGAAATAGAGAAGTCAGTAGTAGAGGAGCAGGTATAAGGTTACTTTTGTGGGTTTTAAGCATGAAAATATTATTTCATGTTCATGATGTTGGCTTTTTCCCTACCTTGGATGTAGTAAAATAACATTTTCCCTTCCTTATTTCATAGAAACAAAGAGTCTCAGAATTAGAAGAGGCCTCAAAGATTACCTACTTCAGTTCATACTGATTCAAGACCCAAAATCTTCAGTTACAGGGAGCTTACTACCTCTAGAGGCAGTTCATTCAACTTTGGAAGGACTGTGCTACACTGGCCTGAAGCCAAGTGATCTGGAGTCTGGTCTCAGCTATGCCATTAGTGGTACCGTGGATAGCTGGGTTAACCTGTTGGTCAGTTGTTTGCCATAGCTTTTAAAAGAAGGAGGGTGAGACTGGATGTAGCTGTTGTATTGTGGAAAGAGTGTTAAATTTTCAATTGGAAGACCTGGGCCTGTCCCTTGCTGCCTCTGTGACTTTAGGCAAGTCAGTTAATCTCCCTAACCCTGCTTTTCTTCATCTTTTTGTATGTGTTTTGTAAATGCCTATATATGTGTATGCTGTTTGAATGTAAGCTTTTTGAGGGCAGGGACTGTTTAGCCTTTGTCTCTGTATTCCTAGCACAATGCCAGGTACACAATGTATGCTCAATAAGTAGTGCTTACTTCCTTGATTGAAAAGGCAAATAAAATAATAATAATAAAATTGGTGAATGGAGTTAGTAGTTTCACTCATCATTCTTCTAGTCCAATTTCGTTACTTCCTTCAAAGTCCAACTCAAAATTTGCTTTTTCAAGAAACCATCCTAAACTCATAAAGTCCCTTAGATTCATTAAGATTAAAGCTAGAAAAGACATTAGAATTCATATTGTCTATTCCCCATATTTTATTGATGATAAGACTGAGATCCAAAGAAATGAAATGATTTTCTGGTCACACAGATGTCATGGTTTCTATCCCAAGACATTTTCCACCATAAACCACCTGTCTTGTGCTTATGTATATATGCTGCCTTGAATTTCCTCTTACTGCTCCATACATGTGCTTTGTCTCTTCATCAAGATGGCAGATGCCAAGTGGAAGAAACGTGGGTACTACACTTTAGGAGAAGGATTTATAAAGTGGACCATATCCAAAGAGAAGCAATCAGGTTCATGAGAGGACTGTAGACAATGCCATATAATGATAAATTGAAGGAACTGGGGAAACATCATAGAAAGAAAAGATTCATGGGGTAAATAATAATCTTTATTTTGAATAGTTGTTTTGTGCAAGAGCAATCTAATCTAATGATTACTTAAAATCACACAATTTGTGAGTTAGAATGGAATTCAGGGAAGAACCAAAACAGAAGAGAAATACATACCCATTTTTCTAGTCTCTTCTTAAAGCCTTCCAAAAATTAGCAACCCATCACCTCTAGAGGCATCCCTTTTCTCTTTGGGGCAACTCTAATTGTTAGGAAGTTTTAACTAACACCAAGCCTCAGTTTACCCCCCTTCCATCCTTTATCCTTTGCTCCCAGTCCCTTTGGGACCCAGCAGAGCAAATCTGGTCTTCTTCCACACAAAAGCCCTTCAGACACCTGAAGAGTATTATGTCCCCTCAGAGTTGTATCTCCTCAAAGTTAAGATGTGTAATTTCTTTAATAGATTTTCATCTATTATGGAATCAAGCATTTGCATTGTCCTGATTGCTCTCCTCTGGATACTCAGATAAGGTAACAATTTTTTAAAAGTATTTAGCACAGTTCCTGACACATAGTAAGTGCTATATAAATATTATTATTGTTTTCCAGCTTGTCAGTGTCTTATTAAATTCTACCACCCAGAATTGAACACAGTATTCCACCTGAAGCCCGAAAAGGACAGAGTAACATTTGAATTGTCACATCCCTATCTCAGAAGCTATTTTTTTTTTTGGTGAAGCAATTGGGGTTAAATGATTTGTCCAGAGTCACACAGCTAGTGAGTGTTATATGTCTGAGGCTGGATTTGAACTCAGGTCCTCCTGACTCCAGGGCCAGTGCTCTAACCACTGTGCAACCTAGCTGCCCCGAGCTATTTGTTTCTTAATATTGCCCCAAATCACATTAACTACTCTACTCACTGGAGCCAGCTTGTATGACTTTCTTGAGAGACTGCTAAATTTTTCAGTGTGAGCCTTTTACACCTCAGAAATAAGGAATTGCTATAAATTGGGGTTAGATTTATGGTTTTGTTGATTGTCTCTAGACCTAAAAGTGTTAATAATGCAGATTAAATTTAAAAGTGTGTGTGTGCATACTTTTAAAATTCCTTCTGAAAATCTCAGTTGTTAAACATTTACCAGCACATACTCTTGTGCTTTATAGACATTGCTGGAGCTTAGCAGGAGGATAGTAGGATGTCTGTAATCAGATTGGAGGCCTCGTGACTGTAGACCACCACCAAGACCAAAAATAACAATAAGGTTTGCAACATACTTTACGTCCTTTACCTCATTTGTGTCCCACAATACCTGTGATGTCGTGTTATACTACTGATTCATATTTTTCAGAACAGCTGTTGAGGGAAGAACTAGATTTAATGGGTGGAAGTTACGGGGAGGTAGATAAAGGTTTGGTGTAAGGGGATCTGTCTATAAAGTGAATTGAGCTGCCTTGAAAGGTTTCCCTCCACTGAAGATTTTCAAGTGAAGACTTGAAAAAAATGTCAGTGGTTCCCCATTGCCTATTGGGGGAAAAAAAAATGCTAGTTGGGATAGTGGATAAAGTGCCGCTTTTGGAGTAAAGAAGACCTGATTTAGGCACAAGCTTTATGACCCTCTACAAGCACTCCTTGTGCCTCAGTTTCCTTATATGTAAAATAAAGGAGTTTGACTCAGTGACCTCTAAAGTCCTTTCTAGCTTTAAAATATGGCCCTGTGATTCTTTCTGCTTAAATCTCCCCATCTATAAAAGGAGGATAATAGGTATACCTACATGAAAGAGTTGTGAGGATCAAATGATATAATATGTATAAAAACACTTTGTAAACCTTAAAACACTATAGAAATACTAGCTATTATTGTATTAGCATTGTTCAAAAATCTCCAGTCTGGTGCCAAACTGCCTTTCTAGTCTTATCTAGAACTAGTAGTCCTCACTTATTGTATCCTTCCGCTAATCTGTACTATTTACCATACCTTCAGATGATGCCCCTTTGTACCTTTGATTGTGTTTCTCTCTTCCTGCCTTCTGCACCCCTCCCCCTCGCCATCTCTACTTCTTCCAATATTTGTTGTCGTTATTCAGTCTCTCTTCTTTTTAGTTGTGTCTGACTCTTCAAGATAGATTTTCTTAGCAGAGATACTGGAGTAGTTTTCCATTTCCTTCTCCAGCTCATTTTGCAGGTGAGGAAACTGAGGCAAACAAGGTTAAGTGACTTGCTCAGGGTCACACAGCTAATAAGTGTCTGAGGCCAGAGCTGAACTCAGGAAGATGAGTCTCCCTGACTCCAGGGCTAGCATTCTATCCACTGCATTACCTAGTTGCCCCTTTTCTAATATTACCAATTCTTAAAGACTCAGGTATTCCCTCCTCCCTAAAACCTTCCTTTATCCTTCTCAGCCAGATCTGGTCTTGCCCTCTTATCAAGTCATATATCACACTGTACTTCTCTCATCGTCTTCTATTTCGTATTATAATTGTGTGTACATGCTTCATTTCCCCTACAGCTTAGTAATAAGTAGTTCCTTTTACATAGTAGGTATTTAATATCTCTTTGTTGAATGAATGAATGCATGTATGCATGCATGAATACTGTTCTAAGGGTAGTCCTTCTACCACAAAATACAAAAATGCCTCTGAAAAAATTCTGCAAAAGCAAACCCAAAGCAAGATAAGCAAGTGTAATACTATGTGATGTCCAGCCCTGAGAAGCTTCAGCTCATTTGAGTGCCAAAAAGGTCTATGACACAAGCAAATGTAGAGAACCCTTGATTTTGGTGTGTCGTTCTTTGCCTTGGTCTCATTGCTTGACCAACCCCAATTCTTTCCTGATCATGTTTCCTTCACTGACTAGCTCCAGATTATTGACATCTGTCTACCTGAGACACATCTTGTCATCTGCCTCACTGTCACACATGTTGTTGTCGCTGTTATTCAGTTGTTTTTCAGTCACCTCCAACTATTGGCGACCCCATTTGGGATTTTCTTGGCAGACATGCTATAGTAGTTCGCCATTACTTTCTCCTGCTATTTTACAGATAAGGAAACTGAAGCAAACGGGATGAAGTGACTTGCCCAGGGTCACCCAGCTATTAAGTATCTGAGACCAGATTTGAACTTAGAAAGACCATCTTTGAACTGAGGAGTCATCTTGACTCCAGTGCCAGCACTCTATCCACCATGCTACCTAGTTGCCCCATCAAACATAAATCATTGTAATTAATCTCCTCCCAACTCTCTGCAGTGCTTTCTGCCTCTTGCTTTAGGAACAGGAATCAGAATAATGTTACTGTTGCTTCTCTAAAGAGCATAGCAATCAATTGCCATATGATACCACCCACCATTCCTGTGACTTCCTCTTCAAACCCTCTCTTTCCAGGTCACCACTACCCCTATATGTGTTGTCTGCCCCCAAAAAATGTTAGCCCCCTGAAGTCAGGGGGCTATCTCATTTTTGTATCTGTATCTTCCCAATTTAACACAGTGTCTGGCACACGGTGCTTATTAAGTATTTCTTTTCAATCATTCATTGTCTTGTGGGCCACCTATAATTTTATTTCTTTTGAGCTTGTGGTGTTTCATGATTCATGGCTAAACAGTGTCACTAGAGGAAAGCTGGTACTAAATCAGTTTGTTTTAGTGAGAAGGTATAGTTTGAGGTTATTGAAGGGCTTCGTAGCTGACTAAATGGATCCTACCAACTTTCTTTTTCTTACTCAATTTTAGGCGCAGCACACTGACCGTATAGCATGCTTTTGGATTAACATGTGGATAAACCGAAATTGATTTAAATTGCGATTATACAAAACAATGGCAGTCAAACATATGGCGTCAAGAAGGAGCTAGAGTAAAGGGAGGAAAGTAGGTCTTTAAGCTTACACTGTGCATAGCTGTTTAAGGTTCGCTGTTGGAGGAGTTAATTGAAGTGAATGCTTGAAGACTACTGTGATGCCCATCGATGGTTGTATTGAAGTTGATATTTCTATTTTGAACCTGAAGCTTCAGAATTATTGAAATGTTGCAAGAAAAAGCTAAATTAAGTATTAGCAGTCACCTTGGTGCCAAATTACAGTGAGTACATCTGATAAATAATTCAGTTAGTCAGAGGTGAGTGGATATTACAGACTTAACTGCTCATTTTTCATCTATCCGTTTTATATCTTTCCACAGCCTTCCCATGTGATCTGATTAAAACCTCTATTTCTTTTAGCAGTGTTACATTTAGGTAGTCCAGAGGCTATGTTCTATGGAATCCAGCTAGATTTTTGGTTCAGAAGCTATGGTTCTGTAGTGGCCACTTTACAGAAGAAAATCGAAGCAAAGACCGTGCTTTTAGTTTGCTGAAGTAATTAGAGTTTAGGCAACTTACTCATGATAATCTACTGTGGTACTTTTGACATACAGGATAACATTAAAGCTGAAAAAAATGATTTTAAAAATATGCACCAATCATTCGATAAGATTTTATTAACAGCGTTCTAGGCACCAGGCACTGTATTAGGCACTGGAGATAACAATACAAAAAGGAAACAGTCCCTGAACTCAAGGAGCTTATGTTCTACTGAGAAGACATCTGTGACTTGAATGAATCCTTGATGTGTGAAATTACATCCACCAATTCGGCAACTTTCAGATGAGCATCTTGTCTGTAATTTAAAGACTCAGAGGATTGACTGGGGCACTGAAAGATTTAAATGACTTACCCTTTGGTCACACTGTAAATTTCAGAAGTAGAACTTGAGCCCGGGTTGTCCTAAATCTAAAGTGGGCCTTGTATCTATTACTTCATGCATGATTGCTTAGAGATAGGAAAAGAGAGTAGTCAGGGATGGGGGTGGGGAAGGTGGAGGAGCAGTAAAGGAGAGTTTTTGGAGTGTCCTAGTAACAAAATAGTGGATTTGAACCTTAAATCCTATTTGCACCTAGGTATGTATGACCTCAGGCATACCATTTATAACTTCTTTCTCTTCCTCATGTTTTGCTTTTTTTCAAAGTGAGAAAATTAGACTGGTGTTCTGACAACTCTAATTTATGGTGCTGTGATAAGTAGTTGTCCTTTGGGTAAAATGACTTGATTTTGATTTTTTTTTTTTAATTTTTGGAGACTGTGTCTCACTAATTTGCCCTGGGCAGAAATTTAGTATCTATTCACAACCTGATCCCACCTCATTGGCATGGAAGCTTTGACCTGCCCTGTTTCTAACCTGGATTATCATCTCAACTCCAACCCTTAGGCTACCTAGTGTCTCTCCCCCAACCCTGTCTGCTGGGCCTCACCATTTTGATGCTGAACTTACTGCAGACCTAGCCCTACTGCAGCTCAGAACTCCTAAACTCAAGTAATCCAACCAGGCTCAGCCTTCCCCACAGCAAGGATTACAAGTATGTATCACCACAGTCCAAATCTCAACAAAACAACTTATCTGACAGCCTTGCCATGAGCCTTGTCTTGAACAGACTCTGCATGTATATATATTTGTATGTGTGTATATATAGATATATATACATATGTTTATATACGTACATATGTGTATTTATGTATATACATGTGTATTTATATACATACACATACTAAGCTATGTGAGATTGCTTTTATATGCACATACATATCAAATATATATGTATATATGCATATATGTATGTATGTGTGAATATGACATGATTTATATAACATAAATAATATGTTCATGTTTCTAATATAATATAATATCTAATATAATATTGTCTCACAAGTCTACTTGAGAGGGGATTTTTATGTGTATACACGGATATACTCAGATATGTATAAGAAATCAGGGTCAAGAGGAATTCAAGTAGGACTTTTGAGTTTGGGTTTTCACCAATTCTGGAGAGACTTTAGGTTGTCCTATTTGCCATCTTTATTCACTTTCTTTGAGAAAGTGAACTTAGGAAGCTCTCTTTCAGTGGCTCTTTTCTCTTTGCCTTCTAGGAAACACAGCCTAATTTATATAACAGATAACTAATACTACTAATAAAGGGAATGGTTGGTCATCTTTGCAGCTTTGAAATTTTTTATTCAATCTGAACATCCTTCAAGCCAGCCTCCAAAAGCACCAGGATCACGTGTTGAACACCCAAAGTGGAAGTTGTTCTTGCCCTGGAATGTCCAAGGATAGCTTTCCTACCATAACTACCCATCAGTTGTCATCCCATGCCCCCTTCTGCAGTTAGGGTTACTTCCTAGGCTCCTGTTTTGACCATCCTCTATATTTGATCCAGGCTTAATTCAAAAACAGTGAATTTTTTCTGCTGAACTGAAAACTTGAAAGAAAAGCAATGATCACTAAAAGCTAGTGGAGGTTTAACAAGAACAAGCCATGACAGATTAGCCTCATTTCCTTTTCTGACTGGGTAACTAACTTGGGAAATGCTAGAGGCATACTTAGCAAAGCATTTGCCAGAGTTTCTCATGCTATTCAAATGCATGACATGGAAAGATTAGTAGATGTATTTGGAACTAGTTAGATAACAGAACTCAAAGTATAGTCACTGATGGGTCAGTGTCTGGTAGAGTACCTTAGGGATCTGTCCTTGCATGGTAATGTTTGTCATTTCTATTAATGATCTTGTTGAAGGCATAGATGGTCTGCCTGCTAAATATACAGACAGCAAAAAGTTGGAAGGGTTAACAAACAGGTTGAATATCAAGGTCAGGGTGGGAAAAAAAAAGAGGATTTCAGCAGACTAGAGTTGTGAGCTAAATCTAAGATAAAATTTCATAGAGATAAAAGTAAACTCCTACACTTTGGGTTCAGAAGATCAATTTCACAACTATAAGTTTGGACAGAAATGGCCTGGTGGGGAGGCGAGGGATATGAAGGTATTGATACAAGTTCATCATGAATCAGCAGTGCAAGATGGCTCCCAAAAATGTTAATGCTGACTTAGGCTGCATTAAGAGAGCAAGAGTGCCCAGAACAGGAGAAGGTTATAGTTCCATTATACTCTTCTGAGCAGACCACATATTGAGTAATGCATCTAGTTCTGGAAAGGACATAGATCAGCCAGAGTGTCTGCAAAGAGAGTTATCAAGAATGTAAGAGGCCTGGAGAAAACATGCTATATAAGGAAAAATTGAAGGAATTGGAAATGCTTATATTGAAGAAAAGACTTAAGGCAAGGAACTTTAAGAATCATGTGGGAACATTATTAGAATTTTTTACTGCTTTATCCCAGAAAGCAGAAGTAGGAGCTGCAGGTTTAGAAGTCACAGAGAAGTAATTTTTTATCCTTGAGGTAAAAAAATACTTCATAACAATTTGAGCTATCAAAATAAAAGGAGGTGGGAGTTGTCCTTAGAGTAGTAGATTTGCCTCTCCTTAATACTTACATATTTTCACCCAAAGCCTAGAATTTAGGCTTGGGTGCAGCCTTTTGTCTGAGTCAAGTTTTACAGAACACATCCTTTTATTAAGGGGATTGGTTCTGTGAAGTTTGGATTCGGTCAAAGAGCCACACTTGAGGACCTAGAGGGCCACATGTAGCCTCGAGGCTGCAGGTTCCCCACCCCTGGCCTAGATGATGATTTGTTGGATATGTTGTGGAAAGTTCAAGTACAGGATAGATTAGAGGCCTTATGAAGCCCTTTCCAATAGGTGATGACCCTTTATTCAGAAGGCTGTTCTTCTTGTCCTGATGGTCTGATCTCTACAGCCCTTCTATTCCCTCCCCTATCCTCCTTACTCCTGTTACCACAACTACATGCAAGTTCTTTCAGGCCAAGGACTTCTTTCTCCTTCATCTATTAAGACTTTGCTTTCTTCATCAGAAAGCTCCATTTTGGCCTATTGTTCTCCAAGCCCTAGAGAATTGGGTAGGCAGGGAGCAATAACTCACCTCTGTTGATGTGACAAGGCACAACATCTCATCAGTGATGCAAGGCCCTGCAAGATTGCTGGATGTGTCAAACTGTGGTCTCCAGTAGCAACTTTGTTGCTGCTTGGGTAACTAAAAGCCACTTTTCCAAATTATCTATGGATATTTTGCCAGGCTGCCCACATCTCTTCGGATAAAAGGGAACTGTTTTCTTCACCATGTAGAATAATTTATAGATAGGGACCAATTTACTTGCTAAAAAAAACAGCAGGTAGCCTCCTTTTTTCCCAGTAGAAAGTACATTATGCTAAACGTAGCACAGGACTCTGATGTTCATGGGTGGAGAGGAAAATGTGCCTTTTAATTAATTAGGTAGCTTTTTTTTTTTTAAGCACAGCATGGGTACCACACTTTGTCATCAAAGTTCATGGGTTTTTTTTTAAAGGGGTATTGGATTCTTTATGTTTTTTTTCTGCTACTTGAACAAAGCCTACCCAAGACAAATTTGTGAGATACGTGAAGTTTAAATTTTATTTCTGGTGCACCTAGTCTTTCTTTAAGGAACCTTTTGTCCCTTCCATACTACCCTCTCCTTTCCCTAACCCCTTTCCCCATGGCTCTCAAGCTTTCTTCACCCTGTTTTTACTAGGTGATAAAGTCTTTCACAAGAAAGAGGTAGGAATGACTGATTATCATTGTTTTGACCTAGGCTTTTGTCTTTCGTTAAAATACAGATGTCCCTGGAATGGATTCCACATTATGGAATTTCAGGCACCTAAGAGTCATTGAAAATAGACAGCTCTCTTGATAGCCATGAAATCACAGCATATAGTTGACAGCCTATTCCTAAGGCCATCCTTACCATTAAATGCATATTTCTTAGTCTTTTCACTGAACCCACTCATTTCTTTTTTATGGTGGTATTAGTAGTGTGTTTTGGGATTTTTTACTTCAAAGTTATTTTTTGTATATACTCCCCTTCATTGAACTCTATCTTGTAACAAAGACAGATCAGCAAAACTCACTGACAAAATGAAGATTGGTGATAGCTTATGCAACATTTTGGACCCATTCTGCCAGTTCCTCAGTGAAGAAAGGTATAGGCTTCGTCACTTGTTCTCTAGGACTGACACCAGGATTGGCCTCGTCCCTGTAATTTAACCTAAGTTCATCTGTCTTTTAATGTTATTTTTGTTGACATTTTGGTAGGCATTATTGTGTCACTCCCTGGATTCTGCTTAAGTCTGTGTACAGAAGTTGACAAAAATTTTCCTATGTTCTTTTGAATCCTTCTATTTTTTTAAGGTAATGATTGCATTACATAAATATACCATAATTTATTCAACTGTTCATCGGGGACTTAACACCCAGTTTTGATTCAGGTTTTTTTTTTTGCCCCTTAACCACTTTAACAAATGTTAAATAGGAAAACAATGTCACTATCTCTTAGATCTTGATTTAGGCTGATTTAAATCTAGTGAGAATCACTGATATTATCAAGAAGGAGCACAGTCTCACTTAAATTATGTGTCCCCTTGTAAATAAAGTGTGAGAGGATCAATGAATCTAACTTGCTTCTAGTTAATGAAGATTTTTGGAAGAGTATATAAAATCCAGAGTAATTGCTTACCCTCAGATTTCCTTGGCGTATTTTACAGTGACTTTGTCATCCCAATCCTCACATTTTGCTTTTAGGTTTGATTTTTTTTTTTTTTCAGTAAAGAGACTAGCAGAGTGACATATTCAAGAGAGCACTAAATTTGGAGTCAGTGGACCTTTGAATTCTGCCTCTGACAACTTACTACCTATGTATCCTTGGGCAAATCGCTTAACCTTCAGTTTCTCTATCTGTAAATAATGAGAAAGTTGAGCTACATAATCTTCAAGGCCCCATCTAGTACAGAATCTTATGATCATCCTATAAGCAAATCAACTTTCTGGGCAACTTGGGGTTTGTAGGAAAACAGATTGAAAATGAAACAAACTACAAATGATTTTTCTTATGTCTTATCTATCTCATTTCCTCTGGCTCTTTTTTCTGTGTCAGTTTCATTTTCCTGTAATGTTGTTTGTTTTTGTTATCTTTTTTTTTTTTCTTCCACGTTTTCTTTTAATTGATTGGGATAACTTTGCAGCTATGTTGTCACCCTCTAGTGGTAGTTCAGAGTAAAATCAATTTGGTTTTCAAGAATGGACTCACAGTGGTTTGATTATTTGCTATATCGTATTAATAAAATAATAACTAAGACATGATAATTAAGGTAAGAGTTTCCTGAGCTTTTTCACATGATGATATTTTCTTTTTAGATAACTTACATTGAAGTACCTGCATTGAAACTCTGGTGTCCATATTTTTTTCTTCTACTTTTTCTTCTTTTGAAAAAATGGTTCCCAGTTCTGCTTGATCCTTCCAGGACTCACTCTACTAGGACCATCAGAGTAGATGCGATAGTGATGTTTTTAATATTAATCGACCAACAAGCATATATTAAGTTCCTATTCAGTGATAGGTAGGCACTATGCTAGGCCCTGGGGATACAAAGACAAAAATTAAATATTCCTTGCCCTCAGGGAGCTTACCTTCTATTAGAATTAATACCTAGAGTATGAAGAAAGGACTTAAAAGGCATCTTTTCCAGTCTGCTAAGTCATTTTAATAATTGAAATCTTGAAATCATTTAATTGCTTAACCTCTGCACTTTCCTTTAACCATTGCTTTATCTGAGCTCTAAAGATGTTCTGAACTTTTTGGAAATGTTTTCTATTTAGCTTGTACCTATGTCTTGGTCATGCTCTTAGGAAAAAAAAAACCTTTTAGAAAAGTAGAAGATCAAGACCAAAGCATAATAATAGTCCTTTCTTCCTTTCTTTTCTCCCTCTCTTCCCAAATCCAGATCTACACACCCACCTCTAGCCCAGGACTGCAGTATGACAGGTGTTCACAAAAATGAGAAGTATTATAAAAGCATATTTATTCAGAGAGGAAATTTCACACCATTTAAATTCAGATCCATCCCTATGATACTGAAATAGGCTTAAGCAATGAATTTTTCATTTTTTAGACTCAAAACCAGATAACTCACCTGGAAATATACACCGTGTAATTTCATTTCATGGTCCTAATCAATATAACAGAAACCAATCTATATTCTATCTGTGGAGACTCAGCATTTTATATCTATCTATCTATATATGTACATCCATATATGTGTATAGGATTTGCCAATAGTGTGTATGCACATACACATATATACACATATACATGTATATATACACGTGGGTGTGTATATTTATGTGTATATGTGTATAATATATATACGTAGCGATGTGTGTATGTATAGATATAGACATGGATGATAGATAGATACAAGATGCTAAATCTCCATAGGTAGAATACAGATTGGTTTCTGTTCTATTTATTAAGACCATGGAATGAAATTACATTTTGTGTGGGTGTGGGTATGGGGGTGTGTGTGTGTGTATATATATGTTGTTGTTTAGTTGTTTCAGTCATATTCTACTCTTCATGGCCTCTCTTTGGAGTTTTTTTGGCAGAGATACTGGAGTGGTTTGCAGTTTCTTTCCTCAATTCATTTTACAGATGAGGAAACTGAGGCAAAACACAGGGTTAAGTAACTTGCCTAGGGTCACACTGCTAGTAAGTGTCTGAGGTCACATTTGAACTTGGATCTTCCTTATTCTAGGCCCAGCGCTCATCCACTGTGCCACCTAGCTATCCCTACACATAAACACATATGTACTCATGCATGTGCATACATACATGCCCATGGAGTAGTGTTTATGTGAGAAAAATACCATGTTTATACTTCTATATTCAATATAGTTTTTCTTTGGAATGTTATTTTACAATATGATAATTGCAGTCCTATTTTCTTCAGACTTTCATTGCATTGAAGCATTGGATGATTAGATCTTAGTTGAACTGTCATAGTGAATTTAGGTTACCTTTCAGGGATGGTGGAAGTTAGTCATATTATATGATCAAAACCACTCACAGGTCTTTAGTAGACCATTTAGACTCACCTGAATTCAGGTCAAAACAAGGCAGAACTGGGAAGTTTTACCTTGCTGTCTATCTGTTTGTTCAGACTTTCTAACACTCAACACAGGATTGGAATCCTAGGCCTAAATGGCCTCAATTTGAGCTTTGAAGCTCAACAGGGAACTTGAACTTTGATCATAGGTTGTAATACCATTTTGGTGCCTGAGATAATGGAAGGTGGTTCCTCCCCTCCCCAAAATTTTTTCCATGTGTTCTAGAAATGTTATGGGAACAAACAACACACAGGTATCTTTATGGGCAGGGATTTTATTTATTTTGTCTTTTTTTTTTTAAAGCAGAACATGTTAGGATAGAGTGCACAAAGAGACAGACTGAAAAAAAATATATATATATAGGATTCTCTTTTTATTGATTCCTTAGAGGCACCTAAATCCAATAGGTAGTGAAAGAATGTCAAACATGTTTTATAGCATCAAAGATTTAGAGTTGGAAGAGACCTCAGAGGTCATGTGAGTCCAGTGCCCTCATTTTTACCCAAGAGCATGCCGAGGCCCAAAGGGGATAAACGACTTAATCAGGCTCACAAAGGCAGAATGTGACAGAATCAGGAATCCAATTCATGACCTCGGAATCTAAAGTACCATACATTAAATAGGGACAAAAACATTAATCACACATAATCATCTGGGGCCTCACTTGGAACACTACAACATGTTTGAGCTCTTTTTTTTTTTTCCCCCTTTCAGGTCAGCATCTCCTATTAGTGAGAAAAGATTCCCTTTGTATAACTCCTGTGAGCACCAGCAGAATGTACACATAAGGGCATTCCAGGTGAGAAAATAGCATAACTGAAGGCAAAGAGGTAGAATTGAGCATAATCTATTATGAGTATAGATCCAAACAGTTTTTTTAAGAGTACAGACACAGGCCTCTGGAGAGAATAACAGGGTTTAATGAATTGAATGGTTGTGATTACTAATGACAGCTCCTCAGCCTTTCACTCCAGACACTTCTGAGTTGAGGGAGCAGATGATGTGTATGTAGGTAGTGCCATGCCTGGGGTGAGGTGATTTGGGTTTATTTCTGCAGGCCCTTGGCTTTTAGAAAGCCAACGGAGTTGGTAGGCAACAACTTGAAGAAGCAATGGGCAGGAGGAAAAGGAGGTGGTATTATTGGTGCCAAAAATACAGCTAAAGTTTGTATATTGGTCTTCATGCTTTTCTTCATACGTGACATTATAAATCCAATCTGTTGCCTATCACCCACACCTAAAATGCCCTCCCTTCTTAACTCGCTGTGTCTAAGAATCCATCCCCAGCTTCCTTCAGCGCTCAGCTCAAATGCCATTTTCTACATGAGACCTTTTCTGCTTGCTGAACTTTTTGTGCAACCAGAACGAAAAAAAATTACAGTGTATTTATTTTATATATATATTTAGATTTACATATATAGAATCTCTGGATGAATTATGACTCCTCAAGGGCAAAGATTTTCTGTGTTTGTTTTCTCTGTATCTCCAGCACAGTACCTGACAAATGCTAAAATGCTTAGTGACTGAAATTCACACAATCAGTGTGAATCCATGAATTTCCTATCTCTTAGAACCTAATTCTGGAAGGCACATTAATGCCCACAACCCTTACCTTTAGCTAAGCTCCTTTGAATATTCATATCAGTCAGTCAACAGATGCTTATTCAGTGCCTATATGTAGCAGGCGCTATGCTGAGTGCTGGAAATACAAATATGAAAAATAGAAAGACATCTTCAAGGAGTTTACAATCTAACGAGGGAAGACTGCACACAAAATCGAGCTAAAAAGCAGAGGCAGAATGGGATCACCAGGGAAGATGTCTGATAGGGGAGATGGAGTGGGGAGAGGGAGGTTGGGACAGTGGTAGAAAAGTCAGAGAAACCCAAAAATCATGCAGTTAGGTGAGAGACAAGGAGATGTTCTGATCTGAGCTCCCTCCTGACTTGGAGGTTTAGGAATTCGTGGCTCTACCCTCCAATCAGAGAAACAAAGGTAATGAGGAGGTAGAGGTCCATGTCTGTTGGGATCTTGCAGGATGAAGAACAGTGAGTTTTCCTGGGGCAAGATAGAAAATATTCATTTAAGTATCCCAGTTTAAAACTGTTGCCCAGGGCTAGGAGTGGGTGGAGTGAAATCGCCCTTGGTGCTTCTCCAATCATCCTGCCTTGGAGGGCTTCCAGACTCTTCTAGCATCATCCCTTCCCAATCTCAAAGCCCATTTGGCTACCTATAAGTTTAGGACAGCAACATCTACTCCATCGCCTTGTAATCTCATGTGAGGTCATACAAGTAAGTGTTTAACGCACCTTAAAAGCTGTCTAAATATGAGCTACGCTTCAGCCTTCTAATGTCCTTCCTAAAATGGGATACCTAGAACTGAAAACAATGTTTCTTGACCCAATTACAATTCAAAGTGCTTTGAGAAAAACATCAGTCACACAAGTGCTAGGAATTCTAGTAGGCAGGTCTCATGTTGGGCAAGGGGAAGGGAATATTTGAGGTCAGAGACACCTCTCAGATTGGATTCCATACCTTACCAGCACTTACATATGGCTCCTTCATAAAGATGCATCTCATCCCTCTTTGAAATTTATGTATTAAAGAACCCAAACCTTTTAAATTTCTTTCTGTCTGTGTGTCTTTCTGTCTCTCTCTTGTTCTCTCTCTCTCTCTCTCTCTCTCTCTCTCTCTCTCTCTCTCTCTCTCTCTCTCATACACACACACACACACACACACACACACACACACACACACACACACGCACACACACGGAGTTTAGGTGGTAACCGAACTAGCTGGTAGATCCATTAAATGGCAATTCTTTAATCAAAGGGTTTGATAGCTCATCATGGGAAAATGTTCCTAAGGGCATTGATTGAACCACAAGTTTACTATGAGCTAAAACTGTGATGTGCTTTCTAATAAAGCTTAGTATAGTCATGGGCTACATTAATAGAAGTATAATATCCAGATCACAAGATGTAATCACCCCATTGTACCCAGCACTAGTCAAACCACATCTAAGGTTTTATGTTTAGTTCTGGGTATCATATTTTAAGAAGAACATTAAAAAAATAGCACATTCAGAGGGTGTTGGCTGGAACAGTTAAGGATCAGAAAACTGTCTCATATGAAAAATTATTAGGGAAACTGCAAGAGGTTGTTAGCCTGGAGAAGATAAGACTGAAGTCGGGGGAGTGTAGAGTATATTAGTAGTTTTCAAGTACTTCAAGGGTGATCATATGGAATAGGGAATACATTAGTTTTGTGTATCTTCAGAGGGTAGAACTTTGTAACCACAGTGTGCCCAGATCTTTGCTTTGCACAAAAAGATGGATTTTTAGTTGATGTTTGTTAGACTAAATTGAAGTTTTCTGGCAGATTTCAGCTCGAAAGATAAAAATAACATAGTAACTGGAGCCACCTAAGAATGAACCAGGATTGCTGCGCTAGGAAGATGGTTGATTGTTAATGGAAGTATTCAGAGCATTGATGATTATCTTTCAAGGATATGTTAACAGAAATGGATGAGAGTTTTGACTAGATATCAAAGGATCCTTCCAACTCTAAAAATTCGAAGAAGTTACTTACCATATTGGTTCCCTTCATTAAACCACTATTCCTGCCCATCTCAAAAGGAGGTAAATATGTGTAGGCAGCTTGGTGCCATGGAAAGAGTCAGAGGGCCTGAGTTAAAATCCTAGCTCTCCTACTTAGTACCTGTGTGACCTTGGGTAAATCACTAAACTTCTTTAGACCTCAGGTTCCTCATCTATAAAATGAGGGGCTTGGAAGAAACATCCTCTCAGATCTTAGGTGCTAAGTTCTGTGATGCTATGGTAACAGCACTGCCTTTAGTGTTTGGTGATATGGGTTTGAATCATGATTTTGCCACTTATTATTATTACCTGTGTGACCTTGGGCAAGTTATTTAACTTCAATAGGCCTGAGTTTTCTCATTGGTAAAATGAGAGTATTGAACTAAATGATGCTAAAGTCTCTTTTTGCTCTAAATCTATGATTCTGTGATTTGGACTATGTAACCTTAGGTAAGTCATTGACTGTTTAGCCTTATAGACTCATTGATTCAGAGCCTGGGAAGGGACCTCAAAGGCCATCTAATCCAACTCTCTTTCTCTATGTTTCACTGTTTTTATTTTGTTCAATATTTTCCAATTACATTTTCATCTTGGTTTAGTTTGGGAATGTTGAGGGCCCATGTGGCCCTTAGGATTCGTGTTTGACAACTCTATTCTAAAGCTTTTTGTAAACCTTAAAGTGCTAAATAAATGGATGATGATGGTAATGATGATGATTCATTGTCATGATGATAATTGTGGTGAGGAGGTTAGGTGGCAGTGAATAGAGAATCATACTTTGAGTCAGAAGGGCCTGAATTTGCTTTTAGACGCTAACAGTGCTACATTGGGCAAGTCACTTCACTTTCTCTTTGTCTCATTTTTCTTCATCTGTAAAATGGAGATTATAAAAACATCTACTTCCCAGAGTTCTTAGAAGGAGCAAATAAAATAATGTAGGCGAAATGCTTTGCCAACTTTAAAAAATCATAAAAACATTAGCTCTTACTATTGTGTGCTATGAATAATAATAATAATAATAGCTATTATCATAATTTGTTAGACCTTACTTTTTTGGGGGGAGTACCTTGATTTTTCTGGCACAAAAACCATTTCTTCCTAAAATTCTTCACTATCATTTTCTATTCACTTCTGAAATTAAACACAGTTAAGTGCCACACTTAGTGTCATAGACCATACTTAAGTCTTACATGGGATTATGGAATTATCAATAGGACCTCTGTGTACTGACTGTGGACAATATGTGGTACTATCAAGTGCGCCCCCAAAGGCAAGGAGTTCAGGTTTATTTGCTCATGGTTTTAATATTTGGTTACTGTCCTAAACTTACTCATGTTATCTGAACTAACTGGTTTGGAAACGACAAGAAGATTCCTCTTTAAGTAAGTTCAGCATTTTCTGCTTGCCAGGAGAATGGCCCTTTTGGTGGTATTTTAATGTTTCCAATTCTAGACTGGCTGGAGCCAGGAAGTTCTGAGGTGTTAAGAATGTTCTTAGGAAAACAAACATCTAATCAGAATTTTCCAGAAATTTGGTTCAGATTCTTCTATAAAGGAATCATTTCAGCTTAGAGGGTGGTGGGTATTTTTTGTTTTGCTTTGGTTTGGTCTCTAATGGGAGTTTGGTGCATGTGCAGACCTCAAGCAATGATCTTGTGTCCTCCACACTAACTGATGAGGTCTGTACCTGCATCGGACCTCTGTTACATTTTGTTTTGTTTTTATTTTTCTAAATTATTTTTGCTGATTCTGCCTTAGTAGCTGACTAGCTGTAGATCATAGATTTCAAATGCAGTATCCTTAACTCATCTTTGGGGATGTGCAGAAGCTTAACCTACTGGTCACTTTTTGGTGTCCACAGATTTTTTAAAATGCCATCATGGGATGTTTCTATACCTACATGTTATAAAGAATATAGTATCCTCAAACTTCCTCATTTTGCATTAAGACACCTGTCTCTGCACAGAACCAAATGACCACAAGATTCTAGAAGCAGTGAGATCTTTGTAATGCTGGGAAGACTTTTCAGGTCAGCTTGTATTTGTAGCCCTTGACACAACTCTACTGTCCTCTCCAAGTACAACCAAAGCTGAAGCCATTAAGATTTGCCTTGTACTGTTGTATAAAGCAGTCAGTAGCACTTGCGGACAATTCCTGTTTTCTGTACCATGATTTTTATGATCTTAGTTTATTAAACACTCTTGGAATATGGTCTCCTGAAATTAATCAAGCTCTTCAACTAACCCAACAGAGCTAAGAGAAAGAGACTCTTTGCAAAAAGCTTTTAAAAGATTTATGTGCTTGCATCCCAGAACCTCTGAAAATAGTGAAATTAAAGCAGCGTCTTTGCTTTACTGTCATCTGTAAGAGGCTGGCATGGTAAGCATTTTAGAGTTGCCAAAGAGCATCTGTTATGTGCTGGTTTACTCTCAGGCTTTTGACGTTGTGTTGTCTCTTATAAATGCAAGTTCCTGTATTTATCCAATGCCTTCCATTCAATAATTCTTAATAAACTCCTAAGTTTCCTTGAAGGGAGGATGGGGAAGAACTTGCTTAGTATTTAAATAGACAAAGAAAACCTTGCTCTCAACATATGAAATTCATCATGTGGGGGGAAGATCTTTTTTATTCTTGACAAAAAATTGCGACTTTAAAACAGCTAACTGCTGAGCAACATGGGTCTGTTTACTCTCATCAGGGAGGGCTAATAGCATGATGAGAATCAGGCCAAGTAGAGGTAATCATTGTACAGTAGAATCTTTATTCTGCCAGTGAGCTGTCTTTCTATACACCTTATTGCTTCAGCTGTATAGGCAATGCTGATTCTACCCTAGATATTGATTTTTAGCTAGTATTCTACTGTGTAAACTAGGTATAGTCCATTTTCTCTGACAAGAAGTGATTGTCAGCTCTTATTTCTTAGAAGTTCATTTGATACAAGAGACTAACATAGATTGTTTGAACATAATTTGACTTTCCTCTTTGCATTTAAGTTGATATTAATATTGAAATATAAGACATTTTCTGCCCTCAGAATAGGAGTCAGAAAGAGCTATTTTTGAGAAATGACAGAAGAGATATGGACCAGTGATGGTCCTATTTGACTTTTTTTGGGGGGGGAGTGGGAAAATGATTATTTCTGAGGTGTTTTCAGAGTTTACAGAGTTCATTTTATTTTAACGGAAATACTGCGTAATGGCATGTGCATTGAGGCTTTCTGATCATTGGATCATATCTGATCTGAACTGTTTAGCAGTATAATTTTGTGAAGATTCCTAATTAGAATCCAAGAATTCCTTTATTGAGAATTGAACTTGCTGTGGTCGATCAACTCAATGTGATCTAGATAGGGCTCTACTCATATTAAAGAGGATAAACAGTGACAGTTTGAACCATGTAATCCTGTTAGGGGCTTTCTTCAGTATCACGTCATCACACATAATTATAAAAGAGCCACTCATGAGTGAAATAGGCCTGCAAGAGAGCAAGGCCTTCAGCCCTGGGGTGGCTGATGGGGCCTCTTCTATAGTTATAGAAGACACAGCCCAGCAAGTGGAAAATTTACTATTTGGTTGCATAATGATAAGTTTCAGGAATAGTCCAGAGCTCTTTGTGAATTTCCGACTATGTTAGCCTCGGGGTCTGATACTTGATGAGCTTTCTAAGTATGTACGGTAATCTTTAAGCATAGAGTTTGCTCTTTTTAGGCTATAATATCTTGGCTCATAAACACGGTTACAGAACATCCATTTTTTTTTTAAACCTACCTACTTTGGAGTCCCCAGGGTAGCCTTTTAGAAAATATTGCACTACTAGTGTATGCATGACAGATCTTTCAACATTGCTAGAAATGTGCTTTGAACCTAACCTGCCTTTTCAATCTTGCTGATGGCTGATTGCAAACAGAACCAGAAATTTTATTTGACAAGAGGTGTTATGGGGGGGTGGATTATTTTATTAAAAAGTAGAACCTCTTGAATGCAACTAACATTTCTTTATAAAGTAACTTTTGCAAACATTTTCTTAGCCCCATTGGATCTCTATATAAATTTCTTCTATTATTGCAGAGGCTGTATATAACTTGACCTGCAATTTCATTGTAGGACATTCACAGAGTGGTAGAGGTGTAACTCCTCTATGATCAAGAGTCAACCAGACCTCTTAAGAATTTCTGTGCCTTGGCCAGACTAGATCTGAACCCCTTAACTTCCTGAGTTCACTGAACTATTCTACCTCTGGTTAACTCTTGGGAGTGGGGGTTGGGAAAAATAGCTTATAACTCTTCCTTAAACGGCCACTCCACATACTGTTATTCTCTTTAAACTTAATACACTAGAATATTGGAATAAATGAAGTGGTTAGCCATTGTGTATAAAGCCATTGTGTATCTTGAAATAATTTAAGAATTAAATTAGTGATTGTTGATAAAATAAAAAATGTTTCTATCAAAGGTACTTCAGATTTTTTGCTGTGTCTCCCTTTGCAGATTAACCCTTTCTCTGATGCTGGTCTGTGTGACCTTGGGCAAGTCAATCTTCCTCGGCCTCAGTATCCTCATCTGCAAAGTGAGGGGAAGGAACTATATGGCCTCTGAGGTTCATTCCTCCTCTAGATCTATGATCTAGATGATCTAGATGGCCTTTTCTCCTGGAGGGTAATGATTATAGTTCAGTGACAGAGCACTTGTTTGCTTCTGAATGCCAGCTTATATAATGCTATTTTTTTCCTTTGCTTTGATTCTAAAACAAGATGATCCTTTAAAAAAGCATACACACATATGTCTGCATACATGTATATATACATATGTGTGTACATGTATATTATAAAGCAGAAATATGTACACACATTAAAATAGAAAGCAGAAATATATATCTACTTTCTAAAGCAGAATTCTTATATAGCTCCTCAGGCATTTAAATTATATGATGCTCATATCATATTTTGCTGGTTGTTATTTTTTTTTCCTTTTTTTTAATAGAGTTTCTTCAGGTTGTTAAAATAACTGCCTCAAATAATTCTTTTGTGCTTTTAGGTTTCAGTGGCTTCAATTTCTTTATATTGGTGAGAATTAAGAGACACACAGCTTACCGTGTCCTGACATGTTGGTTTTATAGGGAAATCAAAACCGGTACCTTTCAATTAACTCCTTTATTTCTTTCATCTCAGAATTGATGGCTTGAAATTGTGTGCAAGAAAGAATAATTGGTTTCTTAAAAGTATCTTAATTTCCCCAAATATTCCTTCAACCATAACAAAATGAGCTGAGACAATTCTTCCTTTGGGGATACCAGGGAACCGGCTAACTCGGTGGGGGAAGAGCTTATGCCTGGGCCTGGATTCTGCAATGCTGTCGTGTAACGTCATGTATATGGCTCACTTGAGAGTAGGGTTATTTGACTTGGAAGTGTGAGGGCCTCAGTTCATTCTACTCAGGACCTGGGCTGTTGAAGGGTGAGCATGGGGTTGTTGTTTTCTTGTCTTCTTTCATACAAATGGAGGGGAGACATTTTACATGCTCGTGAGATGTGGTATGTAGAATGGGATTAGGGGAAGAATTAAGCAGTTTCAACTGAACTGCTTGCTATTTCACATTTGTTTGTCTAATGATAACTCTTTCGAAGGAATTGTTTGATTTTTTGACCGCATGTGATGCATTGTTATTTATATCTTGCTATAATTTAAGTCTGACTTGTGCTTTTGTCTACCTTCTTGAAATAAAAAAAACATAAATAAACCAAAAAAGCCAATAAAAATTTCAAATAGATATGTTTTCAGTAATTTTATATAACATCATTTGGCGTACGGATAGAGGTTACAGGGAGATATGTGACAAAGCAGAGAGGTCCGTAGGTCATAGATTCAGTGGTGCTTGTTGAATGTATAAACATGGTTTTTATTTTGCATTTCATCCATTCAGTCATTAAGTCCCTGCTGTATATCCATATTTTTAAGCACAATTTAGAGTCATTATCCAACATGTGTCCTTGATTAAGGGTAGATTTTCATGCCAATTATACCTATTTAACTCTAATCTCTTTTTTTTTCCTTCAAAAAAAGGGAGGGGGAGTAGGGAATCATTATGATTACTATTCCTCCTGTCACCAGTTTTACTGACATCTCTCTCTTTTTGTTCTACAACAGACCAAGAATTGACTGAATTGAGATGCTCACAGGCTGAACAACACTGACCTGAACTACAACTGAAGACAGAAGCCTTGCCAGTCCATTGTGGTTCCTTTGGTAGTGAGCACGCTGGCATCACGTATCACTTGTTAGGGGAAAAAAAAAAGACCTATCTACTGCATTTCCATGCACATGGAGGAAGGCAGTAAAGAAGGCAACTCGAGGATGATGAGACTGGGGCTTTCCTAGCTGATTACCAGAAAACAATAGCAGGAGGATTGTTTTACTCTTCTCCTTCAGGACTTTACCGTTGCTTGAGTGTTGGACACTAACAGAACCTGTTCCCTGCCTTTTCAGTTTTGCCACCTGCCTTTATTATTTCCCATCCCCCAGCCACTCTGTATTTTGTTTCTTTACTTCAGAGATGGGCCTAAAGACTACAAAGTGGCCTAGCCACGGGGCTTTGCTTCTGAAATCTTGGGTTATCATTTCCCTGGGGCTGTACATGCAGGTTTCTAAAAACATGGCGTGCCCTAGTGTGTGCCGCTGTGACCGGAACTTTGTCTACTGTAATGAGCGAAGCTTGACCTCAGTGCCTCTTGGGATACCGGAGGGCGTAACCGTACTCTACCTCCACAATAACCAAATTAATAATGCCGGATTTCCTGCAGAACTGCACAATGTACGGTCGGTGCACACAGTTTACCTGTATGGCAACCAACTGGATGAATTCCCCATGAACCTGCCCAAGAATGTCAGGGTTCTGCACCTGCAGGAAAACAACATTCAGACCATTTCTCGAGCAGCTCTTGCTCAGCTTTTGAAGTTGGAAGAGCTACACCTGGATGACAACTCCATCTCTACAGTAGGTGTGGAAGATGGGGCATTCCGAGAGGCTGTAAGTCTCAAGCTGTTGTTTCTGTCTAAGAACCATCTGAGCAGTGTGCCTGTTGGGCTCCCTGTGGATTTACAAGAACTGAGGGTAGATGAAAATCGAATTGCTGTTATATCAGACATGGCCTTTCAGAATCTCACAAGTTTGGAGCGTCTAATTGTGGATGGCAATCTCCTTACCAATAAGGGTATTGCTGAGGGGACTTTCAGCCATCTCTCAAAGCTCAAGGAATTTTCTATCGTGCGGAATTCACTGTCCCACCCTCCACCTGATCTCCCAGGTACGCATCTGGTCAAGCTTTACTTACAGGATAACCAGATAAACCATATCCCTTTGACGGCATTTTCCAATCTCCACAAGTTGGAACGGCTGGATATTTCCAACAATCAGCTGCGGATGCTGGCTCAAGGGGTCTTTGATAATCTTTCCAACCTGAAGCAGCTCACTGCACGGAATAATCCTTGGTTTTGTGACTGCGGTATTAAGTGGGTCACAGAGTGGCTCAAATTCATTCCTTCATCTCTTAATGTACGTGGTTTTATGTGCCAGGGACCAGAACAGGTCAGAGGCATGGCTGTCAGGGAGCTGAATATGAATCTGTTGTCATGCCCTACCACTACACCTGGATTATCTCTCATTACCCCACCCCCAAGTATTGTTCCTCCAACCACACAGATTCCCACTCAGTCTGCAGCCACCCCTAGTAGAAATTATACTCCTCTGACGCCCACTGTATCTAAACTCCTCCCCACTGTGCCTGACTGGGATGACAGAGAAAGGGTGACCCCTCCGATTTCTGAACGGATCCAACTCTCAGTCCATGCTGTGAATGACACTTCCATTCAAGTCAGTTGGCTTTCTCTCTTTACTGTGATGGCATACAAACTCACCTGGGTGAAAATGGGTCACAGCCTGGTAGGGGGCATCGTTCAAGAACGGATAGTCGGTGGTGAAAAGCAGCATCTGAGTTTGATCAATTTAGAGCCCAAGTCTACCTATCGGGTGTGCGTAGTGCCGCTGGATGCTTTTAATTACCGAGCTGGAGAAGACACCATTTGTTCAGAGGCTACCACTCATGCCTCCCATCTAAACAATGGTAGTAACACAGCTTCCAGTCACGAGCAGACAACTTCTCACAACATGGGTTCCCCCTTTCTTCTGGCAGGTTTGATTGGGGGTGCAGTGATATTTGTGCTGGTGGTTTTGCTCAGCGTCTTTTGCTGGCACATGCACAAAAAGGGGCGCTACACCTCCCAGAAGTGGAAATATAATCGGGGCCGGCGGAAAGACGACTACTGTGAGGCGGGCACCAAAAAGGACAACTCCATCCTGGAGATGACAGAAACCAGCTTTCAGATTGTCTCCTTAAATAACGATCAGCTCCTTAAAGGAGATTTCAGACTGCAGCCCATTTACACCCCAAATGGGGGCATTAATTACACAGACTGCCACATTCCCAACAACATGAGATACTGCAACAGCAGCGTTCCAGACTTGGAGCACTGTCACACGTGATATCGAGGGGGGCAGGGAGACACCAAGCGGACAGTGAAATTCTTGGAGAATACATACATACAAACATACACACACACACACACACACACACACACACACGTGTGAGCATAGAGACACACAAATTACATTTGATAAATGTTACACAGATGCATTTGTGCATTTGAATACTCTGTAATTTATACGGTGTACTATATAATGGGATTTAAAAAAAAGTGCTATCTTTTCTATTTCAAGTTAATTGCAAACAGTTTTGTAACTCTTTGCTTTTTAAATCTTTAAAAAAAAAAGTTGCTGAAGTACTGTACAGGGTTGTACAATGAGAACCCAATGCCATGGCAAAGGAAAGAGTGATTTTTCTGTACAATGTACATTAACCATTTTGCTGTCGAAGCTGTCAAAAGACATTTTCTTTTTCAGAGCCACTGGTCAAGGTCCAAGTACAAATTAGAGTGGATTCATTAGTACAGGATAATTTAATTTCTATTTTTAAAAAAATCTAACCAAGCAATTCCATTGCTATTTCTGCACTTCCCAGGTTTTTTCGGGTGGGAGTGTGTGAAAGTCGAAATTACAAAATTAGGGATGGGCAAATTGTACCAAAATTCTGGTTTGACCCAGTGCAGGAAATAACTGCTGAATCACAAGGAGAGAACTTCATTCTCATGAGATAATTTGGCCCACTTGGCAAAGCCCAAGAGGATTAATTAAAATTTCAAAAAGCTTGAAAACTTTGGAGTTGGCTGAGTAAATGGTTTTTAAAAAATCATCATAGTGTCCCAACCCTATATAATTTGACAGAGTTAGAGACCAGAGTTACATTTAATTCAGACGTATTGCCAAAATGATGATTCAGAAAGAAAATCAACTCCATTTGAAAGTGTTTATGTTCAAATCAAGTATAAGGCTAAACCAAATTCAACTGAAAAGTTTTCCAATACATTGTTTTAAGAGAGAGACTAACACAATAGCATAAAAGAAATACTGAATTAAATTATTTTTGATATAGAAGATTATTTTGGGAAATTCAATAAGGCTGTGTGTCTACATGACTGACCAAGCAACTGAGTGGAGGAAAAAAAACCATTCAAGTTAGGTGTTTTTTTTTTCATTGTCATGTGGTTAAAAAAAATCTTGAAATGGTTATTTTACTTAATATTTTACTTTTAAGCCAGTTGTGTTGGTCTCATGTAGACAAAGCCCAAACTCATGCCTTTCCTTCTCTCAATTTCTTGTCTTCCATTCAGACATTTTTTGGGGGGAAGAACCCACAAAATTATGTTAATTATACTCCACTTGGTTCTCATCTTTCCTTAGTTTTTCAGGAAAAGTTATTTATGACACTCTGGGATGCACAAAGACTCACCCAAGTGCACCTATAGCTTATGAAACTCGTGTCCGTTATCACAGCTAATAGTAGATCATAGATCCTAGAGTTAGATTTAGGAGGGACCTTAGAGGTCACTATTAAGGCCTACCAGTGCTGGCCCAAAACATTATATATATTTATATATTCTCCCCGCCCCCAAGCAATTTCCAGGTTCAACAAATACATTGACTTTTTTTCCATTTTGCAGTTTACATTTAATTGATGGAAAAAATGAGCAAACTGGATGTTTTATAAAGTTTTCTGCCTAGTCCTGTCAGAGCACGGGAGAGAGCAAAAGGGGATTAGGAGAGGAGTTATCTAAGTGTGATATGCTATGTTTTTGAAGCTCTGTCCCTTATTTACAGATTCCATGAGATCCTTGGAAAGCCTAAATCATTTTCTCCTTTTTATCCCCAAGGTGTAGAAGGGCTGTGGATGGAGATGGTAGGCATTATCTGAAAGTTTGCATCCTTTTGAAGTTCTAGTTAAAAAATTAAATTTAGAAATCTCCCTCTGTACTATGTGTTTTCTATTTCTCTTACTGTAACAGTTGTTTTTTTTTTTTTTAGGGAGCCATGTGGCAAGTGTCACAGAGTTGTCTTTGTTTTTATTTTGTTTTGTTTTTAGAGGAAAAAAATAAGCTGTGATGTGTCTTCTTTGTATAACCTTAGGTATAAAATGCTATGCAAGTTTTTTTTTCTTTATAGTAAAAGCCTTATTTCCTCAATACTTTCCCTCTCCCCAGTACGTTTTAACTCCTTTGGCCCTTTGGGATAAACAAACTAAAAAAAATTGTAACTAGCTATATATTGTTATAGACATCAGTGCACCAGTGTGCATTCAGCCAAGGTGAAATTTCAGGCTTTGTATGAATTCTGGAGTGACTGAGATTTCCGTTGTATTGTAGCAGCTCAGCACTTGGGTTGCTTACTTAATACTATCTCTACAATAAGAGTGAAAGGCGTTAGGTTGAGCAATGAAAGAGCCCAGTCTGGAAAATTCAGCTAAATACCCAGGGGGATCTCACTTAATTACCTAATCACTTCAAGTCTCCAACATATTTAGACTTTATAGATAACAATATATTTTCAGGAAGAATGCTTTGGCTTCTAGTTAAATATAGATTCACAATACTACTTATTTATCCTCACGTGATTTCATTCCCAAAGGGCCTCTGGCCAACGAGATTCAAAACTCAAGATGGGTAAGTTTCCCATTTTCTTAAATCTTCCTGTGGCCTACACAGCATGTGGGGTTATTTGGCACTAGCAGATACAACAGAGTTCTTGGCCTAGAGAATGAGTTACAGTTCACTGAATGGGTACCATACCCATTATGCTAGAAAGATGAGTTGTAAAAGTTTCATTTACCATTAACCTTGCTTATTTTGATTTTCTGTATGACATAGCAAATGCTCTATTGAAAACAGAATTCTTTTTGAATATGGTATTTGGGAATTTCACCTCACACTAAATGCATAGATTCTGTGATGTAATAGTGTTCTGTTCTATAATGGACCCATGTTGCTGCTGCCTCACCATAGGACTTGTGTTTGAAATTATGTTTCAAGTGATGGCCATATTTGTGCAAACCTGTCTGCGTCCTATCTTGGTCCCTCCTGTGGTCGATATACACTGGGAGATAGGTGGCCAAAATTAAGTGGGAAGCCAAATCCATAAAGCAGAAGGATATTCACTGGTTCACACATAAAGCAAGACCTATGGTCTTGACTTCCACGGTATAATGTTTTAGCCAACTGAGTTAATTTGATTTATAGTGTATACATTTTAGAAGTATGTGACTCTATCCTGGCAAAGAAGAAATGTTAAAAAGAACAGGAATAAATCAATATCTAATGACAGTCATTATCCATATCCATGATTGCCATTTAATACTGATGATGTTTGGAAAAGAGATTTGATGATGGAGATGCTGCAACCTTCCCTCCCAGTGTCAACTACATTTGTCTGTTGAATTTGCAACTTCATTGCATGTGTTAGCAGGAAGAGACATCTGGTGTTTCCCTGCCTTTACCTTCCCAGGGCTTCTGAACAAGAATACTGCAAGTGAAATTCATTCTCCCTTGTGAGCATTATTATATTTTCTAATTATCTGAATGTTTGTGGAAGATATATTAGGAGTTTCCCCCAAGGTGAAAAAAATACAATATGACTGGTCTGAGAAAAAAATTTAAAAAAAAACTAATGAAGGAGCTAATATTACAGCTCCATTTTCTACTGGAGCAGATCATAATCTTTTTAGTCATTTCATGGGCGTTAGAAAATACCTCCCCACTGGGAGAAAACTTCTTCATGTTGTGAGCAAAGCATCCATACAAATCACAAGGCAATATTGTTGTAACCCATGGGGAGAACAAATAATGAATTTTATCTACCAATCTCAGCAGCGGGTTCAGCCACAGCTATTGACAGCGAAGTGGTTAATTTCCATTTAATCCTTTGTTCATAGCATTTCTTTATTCTAATTTATAATGAGGAGACATTAAAGTTTTACTTTAGAACATGAGAATAATAGTTTTACTCATGACTTATCTTCCAGCCATACAAAAAAGCAAAACAGAAGTGAGTGCCCCAAAGAGAAAACAAAAATAACTCGAGTGCTAAGCCTCATGTGGCCTTGCCTGATGCTTCTTTTCACACAAGGAAGCTGGAGTTTTCATCCTTCCCCAGTGGTACGACAGGAGTCGCTTTGGTCCCTGTAGTTGCAAGGGGAAATTGATTGAATAAAGTTTGGCAAAACAGTGATACTGTACATATAATGGAATCAAAAGACTTGGTTGTTATTATTTCTCTAGTAGCACACCCACCAGACTAGCACAAAGCAGGGCTGTAGAGGTCATAGAGTTTTCTGGTATTTAAAAACCTCCCTGGGGCATTGGAAAGTTATTCCCTAGGATGTAAAATGTGTATCAGTTTAGAGGCAAAATGAGGCATTAGGCCAATGTGTGTCCCTGATATAAGCAGAGTGGCATAAAGTATACTTATTAAAAGTTTATCATGATGATTTGTTATTAATTGAGCCACATGTTGATTTGGTTCTTGTTTACCTTGACATGGAACTCCAAGGGGCTGGAAAACCTGCATTATACATCTTCTGAGACCTACCATGTTGCACATGTTAACTTCAAGACTTCACTCTACGCTATACAGTACCTTGTTGATATATTAAGTAAAGACTTATTTTAAAAAAAATATTGTGTTTATTTGAGCTGGTTCATTAAAATGCAGGAATCATAGTTGTTTTGAACAGGAGAAATGAAAAATGGTTCTGGGTGATATAGGAGGATGATGGGAATAAATTGGCTGATAGGATTTTCATTTTCTTCAATCCATGATATACACCTTTATTTTGAAGGCCACTTCATGTTTGGTTTTGAGGTGCTTTTTAATTTCCTGACAAGGGTATGTGTGCTTCTACGTGTATCTTTCCAATATCACTGATTTGCAGGGCATATCCTTTTATAGGGGGATAAAGTAATCTCATATAAATACCTTTCTGCATCAAAGATAGAATACTTCTCCAGATGCCAAATGCCATATACACCATTTGTTAATAGCTCATGTGTATACAACCCTTTATGTTTCTGAAGTATTTTCCTCACAACATCTCTATAAAGTAGTACAAGCAAGATGAAGAAACAGGTTTGATGTCTTCCCCAAGCTATTCTAAGTGGTTGAAGCTAGTACACAAACCCATATCTTTTGACTTCATTCTTTATAGTATACCATACTTCCTTTCATAGTTCTAAGTACATACTTTCCTTCCTTTGTGTTGCTTTACATCCAGTTAAACTTTTTGTTCTCAATGGGTTAAGTTATACCCATACACTTAAGTGTATAATATATATACACATTATATAGACATATAGACATATAATTATGTGTGTATATACATATATACACACATACATATATATATACATATATATATATATATATACATATATATATATATATATATATATATATATATATCTCTATATATATATATCCCCCTAGATTTACATTACTTATCTATTGACTCTATTATTCAGAAACCAATTCTTTACTTAATAGATCATTTACATATCCTTTTTCTGGCCATTGATCTGCTCCATGACTGGGCTATTTTGGCTCATAGGAAATAAGGAGATGAACTTGTAATTTCATTTATTAACCATTTATGAAATGCCTAGGTGTCAGGTACTATACTAGTGCCTGAACTATTCAAATACCTCGCTGGTTGGACTCTTTCTCACAAGTCTCTCCCTAATCCAGTGCATCATCCACTGAGCTGTCAAAATAATCTTCCTAAAGTACAGGAGTGACTGTGTCACAATCCTTCTTCCCCCCCCCCCCATAAAGTCCAATTGCTCCATACTACCTCTAGGATAAAATAATAAAATCCTTTGATAAAGCCATTCGTAATGTGCACCCATTTACCTTTCCAGTCTTCTCACATGCTTGCACTCTTACCTCAAGATCCATTATCTGGCCTTCTTGCTATCCCTCAAGACGCACCATTACCCACTCCACACATTTTCACTGGCTGTCCCCCCCTGCTTGGAATGCTTTTCTGCAATTCTACTTCCTGGTTCCCTGGTTTCCTTCAAATCTTACCTTCTACAGGAAGCCTTTCCAGATCCTCCTTAATTCTGGTGTCTTCCCTAGATTATCTCCAATTTAGCTTGTTTCCTCCTTTAGACTGGGAGTTTCCTGAGAGTAAGCACTATTTTTCTTGCCTTTCTTTGTGCCCCCCCACACTTAGCACAGTGAACTTAATCTTTATTAATTTGAGAAAAATTCCCATTACAAGTGATGATTGGCATCATTTCTGCAACTTGTGACTTCCTGTGGTTAGCCAGGATATATTTTAGAGACAGGACTTAAACCAAGCTCTTCCAGATTCCATACCTGGTTGTTCCTGTTGAGGGGCTGGGGGGCCACCCATAATTATATCTTATTCTTTTTAAAATTTTTAATTAACTTATTTTTAGTTTGTAACATTCATATCCATAAGATTTTGAGTTTTAAGTTTTCTTCCCCTCCCTCTCCTCCCCCCACCCAAGACAGCGGGCAATCTGATGTAGGCTCTACTTATATATTCATATTAAGCGTATTTTCCCACTAGTCATGATGTAAAGAACAATTGGATCTAATGGGAGGAACCAGGACAATGAAGCAATAAAACAAACAACAAAGGAAAAGGAGAGAAAATAGTTTGCTTCCATCTGCATTCAAATTCCATAGTTCTTTCTCTGGATGTGCACAGCATTTTCCATCATGAGTCTTTTAGAATTGTCTTAGATCCTTGCATTGTTGAGAAGAGCAAAATCTATCAAAGTCAGTCATCACACAGTGTGGTTGTTACTGTGTATAAAGTTCTTGTTTTGCTCGTTTCATTCAGCATCAGTTTGCAGGTTTTTCTGAAGTCTGCCTGCTCATCATTTCTTATAGCACAATGGTATTCCATTATATTCATGTACCACAATTTGTTCTGCCATTTCCCAATTGATGGGCATCCCCTCAATTTCCAATTCTTTGCCAACACAGAAAGAACTGCTATAAGTATTTTTGTACATGTGGGTCCTTTTCCTGTTTGTATGATCTCTTTGGGATACAGACCTAGAAATGGTATTACTGAGTCAAAGGGTACAAAAAATTTTATAGCCATTAGTTCCAAATTGCTCTCCAGAATGGCTGGATCAGTTCACAACTGCATCAACAATGCGTTAGTGTTCTTGTTTTCCCAAATCTTCATATCTTATTATTGATAACTGATATAGTGGAAGTTCATTTTAACTACACCTATGACCATCATGCTTTTATCCTACTTGAAACATAAAATTTCAATTTAAATGAAATTATTAAATATGCTTGTATTTGAATGGTATAGAAGTCATGAGAAGAACTTCAGTCCACTTCAATAGCTAATCTACTTTACATCTGGAGCAAAGTTAGCAGTTACACTAAGAATTCACAAATTCTGAAACATACCAGGACCATGTCAAATTGAATTTCGTTATCATGGAGTTGAAGGTTTATGCTCGCTATTCTCCCTGAAAAAAGAGGAGATATGCTATCTTTATGGAATGTTACTAAGTTTTGAGCATCCCAAACTTTACAAATGAGGTTTACATTGATAAAACTAGAGATAATTTCATCAAGTAAAACAACCTGGCATACTAATTGTTAATCATCATAGATCTTATTTCAAAGCAAATATAAAAGATGAAAGCCTCCATGTCTTTTTAAAGGACTGCTAAAATAATAATAGCCTTATAATGTACACTAAAAAACCATCAACACTAGCCTCAAAACTTTAAGTATGCTGGTACTGTTCTTTTGAGCCCTAGAGTCAAATCACTAAATTTAATGCAACAATCTATTTCTTGTCCTGACAGATGAAAATGAAATAAATAAATCATTTTGTTCACAAAACAGCCTTGGGAAATAGGTGCTATTATTATCCTCATTTTACAGAGTAGGAAACTGAGGCAAAGGGGTTAAGTGACTTGCCCAGGATTACATAGCTAATAAGTATCTGAGGCCAAATTTAAATTCAGGTCTTTCTGACTCTAGAACTGTCTATCCATTGAGCCACTGAGTTGACCTTAGAATAGTGCCATTTCTGCAAGGCCTCATCCTTGTAAGAGCCGTCACGAAGTCTGGCAGCTCTGGGTTTAATTTTCATCCCCCACATACACAGCCTGTGTGTCTTTAGGCAAGTCACTTAACCTTTCATTATCCCAGGGAACTCTTAAGATTTGTAGGTTATGGAGAAGATGCCAAAATGGTTCTGTAAGAGTTTCCTTATCAGAAGTTCTCTGTACAGATGAAATGGCAGTTCCAGTACCAAAAATAGGAACAATAAAAAAAATGCCACTTTGGAATATTCCTCTCATCTATATCTTTTGCTGGGATAGGGTGATCACAGAATGTTGAGCTGGAAGGGACCTTTAAAAAATCATCTTCAACTACTTTATTTTAAAAGTGAAGAACCAGGACTAGATAAGTGATTGGCCCAAGGCAGCATGAATAATAAGTAAACAAACTAAAATTCAATTCAAAGCCAAGGGTTTCTGACTCTCAATTATTCCAGTAGCTAAATAGAAACATATCTGCCTTTATGTCTCTCCCTTGTTAGATACCTGGATGAATAGGGATATGTAGAGATTTGGGAACAGTTTTCCCTATAACATATAGGGTCCTTAACATATATTTAAAGCATATAAATCAAAATTATACATGAAAAATTATGTACTTATAAGAAGTAAATTTTCCCAAGTTATGTATAAACTGTTCATAAACCATGCCAACAAAACCAATTAAAATGTGAAATTTTGATGATGTTTTCCCCTTCATTTCCCCAAGGCCATATTTTTTTATTTCTTTGTTTTTACTTACCTGGGAGTAATGACTCATAAGATCCTAGATTTAAAGTTAGAAAAAACCTGCAGGGTTTCATTCATTCATGTTACAGATGAGGAAATAGGCCTAGAGCTGTTAAATTACTTACCTGAGATCACAAAAGTATTAAGTAGCAGAGGCTGTTTTTGAACCCTGGTCCTCTGATTTCAAATCCAGCTTTCTGTTCACTGTTCCAGATTGCAGTATCAACCCAATGCTTCCCCTCCCCCCCTTACTGCCCAGTTAGGAAATTGGAAGTTATGTTGTATGAATAAAACCATATTGAGCCTTTCATTCTGGGTGGAAAGGTGTTTCAGGTGGTAGAACAATGTAGATCTGCCATGTTGTAATAATGATGATAATACCTACCATTTATGTATCATTTTAAGTTTTGCAAAACATTTTACAAAATATTTTATTTTAACCTCACAGCAACACTGGAAGGGAGACGTAATTATCTCTATTTTACGGAGGAGGAAACAGAGACAGACACATCAAGTGAATTACCTAGGGAGGGTAGATATGAACTCACATCTTCCTGACCCCTAGTCTATCACTACCTAGCTGCATTGTGAATGGTAAAGCAATTCTGTTGGCAAAAACTTTTGTCCACTCTAAGCCCGCTGCTCTTTGGCTACAAGAGGAACATGAAAGATTACTCTCTAATCTCAGAAGACAAATAGTCCTCTAAAGGTTGCCACTAAAAAGACCAAATAATGAAATGTCTATATAATTTACATTTGATTCACAAAATCAGAAGTTCTTCAAAATCATATATATATATATATATTCAAATAATGGAATAAGTAAATGATATGTGAATTAGTCAATGTAAGAAACTTTCTTTGTGAAAACTCCACCAATGCACATCAGTCTTTTGTGACATAATAGTCCTAGGAAGTTAGTTAGTTGACTGAAACTTATAGGTTAAATGATTTGGTTATTCTCATAGCGAGGAAGTGTCAGAGGTAAGAGGCAGATAGGTGGTATAATGGATGGAGTTCTGAACATGGAATTAGTAAGATCTGAGTTCAAATTCTGGTCTGAAATTTATTAGCCATGTGATCCTGAGCAAATTACTTAAACACATTCTACCTCAGGATCAAACATGGTTGTGTGTGTGTGTGTGTATGTGTGTGTGTGTGTGTGTGTGTACACACACAGGAGCAGCTAGGTGGCACAGTGGATAGAGCACCGGCCCTGAAATCAGGAGGACCTGAGTTCAAATTTGGCCTTAGACCAAACACTTGACACAGTAGCTGTGTGACTCTGGGCAAGTCACATAACCTCAATTGCCTAAAAAAAAAATACATTTTGCAAACCTTCAAGTATTATGTAAATGTCAGCTATTATTGTCATCTGAATCCAGATATTCAAAATTATATCCCCTGCATACTCTCCATTATATCACACTGCTTTTCTACATCAATAAAATATTGTCTCCAAAAGCAGAGTTTGGAAATGTAGATTGTTAGAGCAAGAATGGATATAGGTGACAAAACTGAGACAAATAGAAGATTTGCCTCAGTTCACACAAGTAATAAATGAAAGAATCAAGATTTTTGACATTAATTTCAGAGACTCCAAAATCAGTACTAATTTTCCCTTCACCATGCTGACAGAGGCGTTCTGTTCAATGCCAACTATTACCTCCCACATTTGAACTCTACATTTTAGTATTTTTGTCACTTATTACTTTATGGTCATCCTTCCAACATACATTGTTATTCTACCTGAAAGAGCTTGAAAAATGAAATTATCAGGAGTATCAGCCATATTATCTCATGTCTGTATGTTGCCAAAAAAAGCTTCAAATCTATACTTATTTGGAAAATTTTGTTGCCATAAGAGGCTGTGTAGGCAATTCTTCTTTCTCTTCTGTCTCATAGACAAGCATAGCATGCAAACCATTTGTTCTGCAGTTCTATTTAGAAATTTGTCACCACATGTAATGGAATGGGACTGTTATTCAGAATCACAGTGTTCCAACTGAATATTGTTGTCCCACTTTTTCTATGTGGCATGGCTATGGCAGTCTAAAAAATATCTTAAAATACTGTTGGGTTTTTTTTTGAATCATCAGCTATCTTTGTGGTGGTGACATCCTATATTTCAATAGTCCTGCCAATCATAAATGTCATGGATGGCAGGGGGCCAAAAACATCAACTGGTGCTATACAAAGCAGACGGTATTTTGAGTTTAGATTCTAGTACTGTGTTTGAGACCACAGGTATCTGGCTCGGGGACTAAAAATTTTAGTCACCTTGGTGTGTCAGAGGTTCTCTTAATTCTAAGACATTCTCAAAACTGTTATTCCTATGTCTACTTTGTTAGAATTGAAGGAAAGTATGTGTAATGGGAACTGGTACATATGGCTATTGAGTATTAATGAGTGAAAAACATTAATTAAGCATGCACTGTGTGCCAAGCCTTTTATTAAGCAGTGGGTATGCAAATGCAAGGTGACACTGCTCCTGCCCTCAAGAAGCTTCCATTCTAGTAGAGGAGAAAATGACTGTAGAGGAGTGTTGTCTAGGAAAGGGAGTAAGGACTTGGGAACTCTCACAGATGATGAACAGAACAACAGCCCATGAAAACACAGCCTTTGACATTGAAGGAACACTGGGAATCCTAAATTCTCAAAGTTAAAAGGGACTGCTCAGACCACCTAATGTAATCTGTATCTAAACATGATTCCCTTTTGCGAAATGCTATACAAATGTCCATCTACCCTTTGATTGTATACTTCTAGTGAAAGGTGGGAAAAATGAAGTCCCATTGGGGTAACCCACTTTGGATGGCTCTAACTCTTAGGAAGTTTTTTTTTTCCATCTTATTTTAAGTTTGTCTGCTAATACCCACCCATGGTTCTTAATTCTTCCCTCTGGGACCAAGAAGAACAAGTCTTCCGATAATTGAAGACAACTATCAGGTGCACCCTAAGTATTTTCTTCTCCAGGCTAAACATTCCCAGTTCATCAGATGGTCAAAACTGGCATGATCCTGAGGTTCTTTACCATTCTCTCTCTCCTGGTTGATAGCAAATTGCCATAATTGTCCTACTTGAAATGCGATGCCCTAAACTGAAGAATATACTCCAAATGTGGGCTCACCAGGGAAAAAAGGCAGAGCCCAGCAAGATTATAATGCCTTAACCCTGGCTGCCATGTTTCTTTTCCACAGTGTAATATCACATTAGTTTTTGGTTGTTTCTGTTTTTGCTACTTCAAGACACTGTTAACTTGTATTAAGATTGCACTCTACTTATACCTCCAGAATCTGTTTTCTAAATAAGTGCTAGCTAGTCATGGTTCCTCCATCTTACATTTGTGAAGCAGAATTTTTGTTTTCTTTATCCCCAGTAGGACCTTACATTTATCCTTATTAAATTGCAGCTTATTAGATTCTGTCTAATATTCCAGGCTGTGGATCTTGGACTTTAGGGATCTCAAATCTTGGCTCTGTCATCCAGCATATTAGCAATCCTTTCCAGGTTTGTGTTGTCTGAAAATTTGACAAGTAAGGTATCCACTCCTTTATCCAGGTCACTAATAAAAAATGGAGACTAGCACAAAGCCAAACACAGATCCCTGAAGACCTCCACAGGAGATCTTCAGGGGTGATTTGTGCCTGGCTATTCAACTAGTTCTGAATCTATATTATTACAATATTGTCTAGTCCAGAGGTTCCCAAACTTATTTGTCTTACTGCCATCTTTTAAAAAAATTACTCAGCTCTCCCTTGGAAATCTACTTTCTTTAGCTCTTTATTGGTTTTATTTAAATTTACATCATTTCAAAAATATAAAATATATGTTTTCTAAAATGATGCATCTTAAATTTAATAATGTATTATAAATCTGTGTTTTTTTTTCCCTGCATTGAAATTTTGGTGACACAATATTGTGTCATGTAACCAGAGAGTATCATATTATAAACAACTCATTACATGCCCACATTCCTGCCAATGCATGCTGGACTTCCTGACAATGCACAACATGCTCACCTGCCATCACTTGTTTGTTAAGAACTATCAGCGGACTTTACCACTAATCAGTTATAACTTGCATTTTGTGTGTTTATTTGGAAAATAATGATTAATCATTGTGACTTTTAACTCTGTTACACAACAGATGAAACACGCATGAATGGTTTTTCAAAATTTTCTTCTCTTCTTTCTTTATGTTTCACCCCCTTATTTTTATTCAATGCTCCCCCAATTACACCTGAGACTACTGGATCATTCCTGTATCATACCCAGCACCTCCAAGAGGGCAATATCACCCACTTAGGAAATCTGTGGTCTAGTCCAAATGTCTTCACCTGTTCCATAGGAACAGTATGAGAGAACTGTTTCAAATGCTTTACTAAAATCTAGGTACACTGTAGCTACAGCCTTCTCCTGGCAATCTCATAATCCTATCAAAAAAGGAGATGAGATTAAACTGTCAAGACCTTCCTTTAATAAAACCATATTGGTTCTCCATGGTCATGGCTTCTGCTCACAAACTAATTCTTTGGGGTAGAGAATACTACTGAGAGTGATGTAAGCACTGAATCAAAGGAACAATAGGGGAAATGGACCAGAGATCCAGAGAAGACAACAAGGATCTGGACAAGATGGAAAGGACTTTAAAGGTGACTGCTGGATAAAAAGTAGCAGAAGAAGTATCTGAAAGAGGGAATGGTGAACAACGAGTATGCCAACTTTTCTTGACTTGTGTGGATATGAAAGAAGGATTGCAGATCTTTAAGAGGAATGTAGACTTCAGGGAGAAGAAGAAGATGGAATTAATGAGAAAGAAATAGATCTAGAATCAAAGGGTCATCATTCTGGGAGTAAAGAGAAATTTAGAGAGCATCTAATTTAACACCTTCATTTTGCAGATGAGGAAAATGAGGCCCCCAAAATTTATGTGACTTGCCTATGGTTACACTAGTAAGAGACAAGGCTAATATTTGAAATCAGTACCTTAACCTCAAAAGTCCAGTGATGTTTACAGGGTACCACAAGGAGCAAGCACAGTGAAAATAAAAGGCTGGAAGGATTAGGACTGGGGAAGATTGGTTCTGATTTTTACTGAGGTAATCAGTGCATCCAGAGAAGGCTTATTTTGACCCTGAAACTCAAATTAATCCTAAGCAGAAAGGGTCACCAGGCTAAACATTCTAGGAGATTGTGGAAGGGAGTATGCAGTTTGCCCTGACTAATCTTGGTGGGGAAGTGTCAGGAGAGTGGGGTTTAAGGGGTGCTCAAGAGCAGGGACTGTCTTTTCTATTTGCATCCCTAGCATTTAACACAGTGCATTGCACATAGTAAGTGATTAATAAAGGGTTCATTCATTCATTCATTCATTCATTCACACATCTCTGGAAGTGGCAGTTGAGTGAAAAGGGTAAGGAGTACCTTAAGTATTTTGGATGTTGGGACATGAAGCTGAGCCCAACTAGTTCCAAGTTAGCCCCCTGCCAGTTCCAACTCTTGTATGTCCTAATAATTTTTTTTAATAACTTTGTACTTGTAAGTCTGCTACTGAATATTCTGGTCTCTCTAAGTGCACCTAACAATTCACATTTCTGTAGCACTTGAAGATATACAAAATGCAAGAACCCTGTGACGTCAGCAGTGCACTTATATATTCTGGTCCCATTTTACTGAATGAGGGAAGCAGAAATGGAGAAGCTAAGTGCTTTGCCACAGTAACTACAGCTAGTAAATGGACTCCTAGCCTAGTACCTTATCATTAAAGCACCTTCTCTTATATTTCAAGAAATGGGGAAGGGAGAAGAAAGAGACCAAGCATTTATATAACACCTACTATATGTCAGGCACCATGCTAATTGCTTTGCAAATATTAGCTCATTGGAACAAAAACCCTGTTAGGTAGATACTATTATTATCCTTCTTTTCCGATTGAGGAAGCTAAGTTATGCATCAGTAAGGTGATAGATATAACATTAGTAAATTAGGAGAGCATGGAAAAGTATGCCTCTCAGATCTATGAATAAGGGAAGAGTTTATGTCCAAAGAGGAGACAGAAAAGATTACAGAAAGTAAAATAAATAATTTTGATTACTGTTGTTCAGTGCTTTCAGTTGCAATCAGTTCTTTAGGACCTCATTTTGTGGTTTTCTTGGCAAAGATACTGAAGTGGTTTGCCATTTCCTTCTCCAGATCATTTTGCAAATGAGCTGAGACAAACAGGGTTAAGTGACTTGCCCAGGGTCACACAGCTAGCAAGTGTCTGAGGCCAGATTTGAACTCAGGAAGATGAATCTTCCTTACTTCAGGCCTAGCACTCTATCTACTGTGCTGTCTAAATAATTTTGATTGCATGAATTAAAAAGTTTTTGCACAAACAAAAAAAAATGCAGATAAAATTAGAAGAAAAACAGGAAACTGAAAAAAAAATTGCAGCTAGTTCCTCTGATAAAGGCCTCATTTCTCAAATACCAAGGAAACTGAGCCAAATTTATAAAAATCAGAGCCTTTCCCCAGTTGATAAATGGTCAAAGGATATGAACAGGCAGTTTTCAGAAGAAATCAAAGCTTTCTATAATCGTATGAAAAATGCTCTAAATCACTATTGATTATCAAAAAGCAAATTGAAGCAACTTTGAGATACCATTTTCCCAATTTGACCTTATCTTGGCACATGGTACAAGATGTTGGTCTATGACTAGTTTTTATAATGATGCCCTCCTAACACTTCTTATTTAAACATTGCATTGGGCCTCAAAAAATGGTACAAAGCACGAAAAATTATCAAATAGCTTAGGAGATATCTTGAGCAAACACATTTTCTGTGAACCAAAATGAAATAAGGAAAAGAGAAAATCTTATTCCCCAACAGAAGTATATTTTCTATATTTATAGAGAATTCATTGGGAGTGTGTGTGTGTGTGTGTGTGTGTGTGTGTGTGTGTGTGTGTGTGTAGTGGGGGCAAGCAGGGTATAGGATGCTTTGAGGACAAAGAACTAGAATATGGCTTCTTAAATTATGGTTTGTAATATTTTTATTTTAACAGTAAACATCTTTGTCCAATATCCAGCTTTGCACACGCAGAGCAGTATTGTGCAGCAGAAAATACTGGAGTCAGGAAGGATTTGAGTGTAAGTTATACAATTTGCCACCAGTGGGTTGTGTGATGAAGGGGGAGATCTGTTAACCTTGTCGGGGCCTTGGTTTCTTCATATGTAAAATGAGGATGGATACTAATATCTTTCGCAGGATTGTTGAAAGGAATAAATGAAATGTGTATCCGAAAACATTTTATAAACCTTCAGGTGTCATAATAAATATAGGTTATTTTGTAGTATGAATGAAAATAAATATAATCTACTATTATCAGGACAATTTGCAGTAAAGACAGGGAATTCTAAGGCATAGCAACAGTGACTTTGAATAGTTAGACAGTACAGTGGTTAGAACACTGGACATGCAGTCAGGAAGACCTGAGTTTAAATGCTGCCTCAGAGAATTCGTAGCTGTATTACCCTGAGTACATTATTTAACCTCTTTCAGATTCAGTTTCCTCATCTGTAAAACTGGGATAAGAGCAGTACCTACTTTTATATAATATATGTAAAGTCCTTTGTGAAACTTTCAAAGTGCCGTATAAATAGCACTGTTATTCAAACTGAACCCTCTAAGTCACACACAGGTCAGAGCACCACTGTTGTTTTTCAGTCATGTTTGACTCTGTGACCCTATTTGGGGTTTTCTTGGCAAAGATACTGGAGGAGTTTTCCATTTCCTTCTCCAGCTAATTTTACAGATGAGGAAACTGAGGTAAACAGGCTTAAGTGACTTGCCCAGGGCCACACAGCTAGTAAATGTCAGAGACCAGATTTAACTCAGGAAGGTGTCTTCCTGACTCCAGACCAGGTTCTCTATACACTGCGCCACCTGGCTGCCTAAGTTTATGTGTATGCTTTGCCAAATCTTAACCTGCTCTGTGTATAAGCCATTATTGCTTTGCAAAACTTAAAGCACTATATGTTAGCTATATGTTACAATAATAATTCATATTTAGAATGGAAATGTAGCATAATAGAGGGCTGGTCTCACATACTGGCTTTGAGACTCTAGGAAAGAAACCTGACCTTTCAGTGGTGTAAGGCAGTTTTTCCTGCTCTAAAAGGAAGATAAATATTGCTACTCTGCATTGATAGAGGGAGTTTCCTCACTCAGGAACTCCCTTTACCAATTAAATCGCAGGTCCAGGCCATATTTTAATTTGTATTTGTATAAGGTATATATGTGTATGGTCATTATACACATACATAACTATGTGACCTTTCCCACCCTATATCTGTCTATCTCTATCTATCCATCTATCTACACACACACACACACACATATGTATATATATGTGTGTGTGTGTGTGTGTGTATATAAATAATAGAGAAAAGGAGTAAGACAGAGAGAGACAGAGACAGAGAAACACCAATAAACACACAAACTCACGCACACACACACACACACAGAGAGAGAGAGAGAGAGAGAGAGAGAGAGAGAGAGAGAGAGAGAGAGAGAGAGAGAGATTGCCCATTTTTGCCAGAATCATACTGGCAATGTCAATAGCCTAGCCAGAGTGGAGGCACTAATAGGATCTAGGACTGTAGTGGCTAGGTGATTTCTCCTAAAGTAATCTGTCTTAAGAATCTCAATTCTCTAAGAGAGGTATCAGGCTAGAATTATATCTATTTTCCAATTCTCAAATAAATATAGTCTAAGAGCATGAATATGGGTTCTGAATGGAAACTACTGCCCTGAGCCCTTTTCAGAGGAGAGGGTGACTTGCCAGCTTAGCCCCTTTCCACCAAACTCTGGTAAGAGAAAAGACCTCACAAAGAGCTAGTAAACTTCTTCTTATAGAATAAATCAAACTGAAATCAGAAAAGGCTATACAGATGGTAATGTACCAAAGAATACATGATAGTCAAAGAGCTCTTTGGATGGGAGGGGGATAGAATGCCTCAGTTTAACCAAGGAGAGCAGGGAACAATCTCACAAAGAGAGAACCCACTCTTAGCAGACTCTAAGACTTCAGGTATTGGATGCCAGAGACATGATGGCAGCCAGCTCCTTCTACATATTTGTAGCTCCGGGACTCCAATCTACCTTTCAATATTCTGAGCCTTGCCTCATGTGTAACTTGTTTCCCTTAAGAGCCTATCTTGAAGTGGCTTTCCAACAAAATTGAAGTCTCTTCTCCATACACAGCCTCTTCAATCAATATTTTCTTAGTCAACAAGGAGTCATATCCCATTACACATAATGAAGCGCAGGTCACAGGGCTAAGCCTGAGGAAAACCACCCACCCTTCCTAAGCAGGAGTGGGTGCTATATTCATAATGTGCTTTAATGTTTAATAATAATAATGATAATTTTAGCTCACATTTTCAAGATATTTTAAAGTTTAAAGCATCTCACTGAGTCTAAAAAAACACAAAACCAAAAGCAGATACTGGTGCTATTATTATCCTCATTTCATAGATGGGGAAACTGAGGCTAAGAGATGTTAAGTGACTTGCCCAGGACCTGCCAGCTAGTGAATATCTGGTATGGGGTAACTCTTGGACAGTGCATGTAAGAGTTAACAAATGCTTAGGGGAGAGCTCTAGCTGTAGCTATAGAGAGTTTTGCTGAAGTGTCTGGGTCCATAACTTATCTCAGCCTGAGTCCATGGAGAAAAAAACAAGGGCAGCACCTGAACCATCCCTCCCCACCACCAGCCTATTCCTTCCTCCTAGCTACCACTCTTAGCATCTAGATAATTAAGTTAATTAAGAGTTAACTTTACCATATTATTTACAACAGCTGTGATTTTAGAAGCTTAAATTATGTGCATCCATGTAAGTTGCACATAATGTTGTACATTTGTATCAATGTACAATTAATACAATTGTATTTTGGTTATCCATTGAGAAATCATCTCCAGATATTCATGATGCTGATGGGATTATAAAGAAAACAAAATATACTAGAAATCCCATTCAGTTCTATAAAGGTTGGAGCTAAGTTCAAAGACAAGAGAGAGAGTGAATAACATCCACCCTTTGAACAAAGCATGTATTATTAGTTAAATATGAAAAACCTTCTACTGGGAAAATGCCAATACAGCTAAACAATATTACAGGGCAAGCATTTCCTGTAGCTATGTAAGCTCTAAGGTGAAAACAAGATGCATATTTTCAAAACAGGATACATATACATTCTTCTAGCAATTTTGGGTGCTGATTAAATTATTTGTAATGTGGCAATTAGGTGCTTTGGATTTATTTATTGGTATGATAGAGAAAAGGACCCAAGCATAAGATTCCCTGTATCATTATCACTCTGTTTCTTCACAGGAGTACTGATGAATTCATCAAATCAAAAGCCAACTTGCTTATTTGTGTTCTCTTTTTTAATTTTTTTAGAAAGCAGGAAAAATCTCAAGAAGGGGAAATAGTATTTGTTTCTGTTGTAGAAAAGGTGTGTGTGTGTGTGTGTATTTAATCACAGTTAATAACAATTATGAACACTGGCAAAATAGATTGTAAAGTAGGTGGTAACTTTTTCAGCTGATGAAGATCTTACGGATTTTAGGAGATGGTAAGGTCAATGTAAGTCAACAAGCTAACAGGCTGCATTCATTGAGGTGTTGTGTTCAGCATGAGGGAGGTGACAGCTGTATCACACTGCCTCAGTTTATATCTAGAGAACTCTGGTTCCACGTACCTTATTTTAAGAAGGAAAAATGAACAGGTCCAGATGAGGTTGATCAGGAAGGTGAGAAAAATAGAGCTCATCAAATCTAGGGACCAATAAAAGAAAATAGGGATATTCCAGGTGGAGAAGAAAAGTTTTAAGAGGGATATGATTTCTGTCTTTAGGTATTTGAAAGATTGCCATATGGAAGAAAAAATAAGCTTGTTCTGAATTGAGAGAGACTTCAGCTACATGTAAGAGAAAACTTCCTAACTGTCCCAAAGAAAAATGGCTGCCTCAAGATGTAGTGTATTCCTCACTCAGGTGGGGAGGGGAGAAGGGTTGTCATCAAATGTGGCAAAGTGTAGGCACGTTGGGGGGATTCCAGCTTGGGTCTTGGTTGAGTTAAATTACATATAGTTGCTCCTCAATGTTATTCCATGATTTCCTTTACAAATTTTTATTGATTTTTTTTTACATTTCTGTAATTTTAAAGACATCCTACATCCCTGCGTTCCATTCTGTGATTTTTTTCATGCTCATAGTGCAAGGAAAGAAAATACTTGTAAATATTGTTCAGAATCCTCCGTTGCTGTTTCCTGTGGTATTTATGCTTTCTGGTGAACTTAAAGGTAGTAACAACAAACAATTCAGTCAAAATTCCCTCAAGCGGGTGGTGAATTTTCTCTAATCAAAACTACGATTAGAGAATAGTTTAAAAGCTTGTTTTGATTACCGTTTCCAAGTGGTGGAACTAAGACGGCAGATTAGAAAAGCACTCAGCTGAACTTTCCCAACATTACACACCAAAGAACTTTAAAATAATGCCTCAAATCAAATTCTGGTTGGAAAAGCCAACACAAGGTCACAGTGAGACATCTTTCCAGCCCAAGACAACATGGGAGGTCAGAAAGAGATATGTGATGCAGAAGAGGAGGTCAACTCAAAACCTGTGTAAATGAAATACCAGTATTGGTGACAGAAGCTGCAGCAGCTTTGGGAACTCTCAAGCCAGAGATAGTAAGGGGACCTGACAATTGGTCAGAAAGAGATTACAGAGTTCCTCTGTGCTGGATGAAGAACTGGATTCTTTTTGGCATCTTCATAGCCCATGCCCATTCTGGGTTAGAGTTCAAGGGCAGAGAGGAGCATTTTTTGATCAAGAGGGAGTGGGAGTGTGAGGCACAATTTTTTTTTTTACAGCTCCATTGTTTATATTCACTTCTGGATCTGAGTTGAAGGGCAGAGAGGAACATTTTCAGTTAAGAGAGAGTGGAAACCTTGAGGGGAAGTATCACTTCTGGCCTCAAGGGATCAGAGACCCTGAAGAACAGTATCATTTCTGGTCCCAAGGTATCAGGGGTCCTTCCTGGGTAAGGACCAGAGTGCAGACCAAGAGAACAGTGACCACACCTCTTCCCAGATAACACCACCTTGAAAGTACTAAAAACTTCCAAAGCCCCAGAGCTTGCTCTAAACACAGGAGGGGACAGAAGTCTGAAACTAGGGACAGAGCCTTTCCCAAACTCCCCTAAGCTGTTAATAGAGCCCAACACTAATATATATATATATATATATATATATATATATATATATATATTATTAATATATATATATAATATATATATATATATATATATATATATATATATATATATATATATATAGTACCAAATCAAGAAACAGAGCAGAAAAATGAGAAAAAAAAAACCTGACGATATAAAGCTACTATGGTTTTAAGGAAGATCAATATGGAAACTAAAAAGAAGACAATGAAGTCAAAACAGCTATAAGCAAAGTCAATAAGGATTCCTAGAAGAACTAAAAACAGGGGCAGCTAGATGGCACAGTGGATAAAGCTCTGGCCTTGGAGTCAGGAAGAACTGAGTTCAAATCCAACCTCAGACACACTTACTAGCTTGTGACCCTAGGCAAGTCACTTAACCCCATTGCCTAACAAGAAAAAAAAAACTAAAAATGATTTTTTGAAATGAAATAAGAGTTGGAGAAGAAAAATTAAGAAACAAAAACAAAAGAAAAATATTATGAAAAGACAAAGACTTAGTAAAAGAGGTACAAAAATGGTGAAGAAAATACCTTAAAAATTGATGTAATGGAAAAAGACATACAAAAATTCACTGATGAAAATAACCCCTTAAAAAGTAGAATTGGCCAAATGGGAAAAAGATATTTAATGAAATAGAAGACTTTTGAGCATTCCTGATGAAAAGACCATAGCTGAATGAACATTTTGGCTTTCAAATACAAGATTCAAGAGAAGCACAAAAGGGTAAACATGAAATAGAAACTATAAGGACCTCAAAAATGTTCAACTGTTCATCTTTCTAAATGGGAAAATAATGCATATATCTTGTAAGAACTTTATCATTATGAAGCCAGTTAAAAGGATTCTATTTAGAAAGGATACAGGAATAAGTTGATTATTCTGGGATGATGTAAAAAAATAGATTGGCAAGGAAAAGGAATGCTTGGGAGAAGGGAGAAGGGAGAGGAAGAATGAGAGAAATTATCTTACATAAAGAGGCATGCAAGGAAAAGATTTTACAGTGAAATGGAAAATTATAGAGGTGGCAGGTAATGCTTGAATCTCAAATCTAAATTGGTTGAAAAAGGGAAAGATCCCTTTTTCATACTCAATTAGTAATAAAAATCCATCTTACACAATTGGGAAGTAGGAGGAGAAAGGGATAAAAGAAAAGGGGGGGGTGATAAAAGAGAAGACAGATAAAAGAAGACAGTGGTCAGAAGCAAAACAAACTTTAGAGGAGGGACAGAATAAAAAGAGAGAAAGAAGGATAAATAGAACTAAATAGAATGGAGGAAAACATACAGTTAGTAGTCATAGCTATGAATATAAATGAGATGAACTCACTCATAAAACTGAAGCATTTAAAAGAATGGATTAGATACCAGAATCCAAGAATATGTTGTTTACAAGAAACACACTTGAAGCAGAGAGACAAACAGAGTTAAAATAAGGGGCTGAAACAAAATATATTATGCTTCAGCTGAAGTTAAAAAGATAGAAGTCATGATCTCAGACCAAGCAAAAGCAAAAAATAGATCTAGTTAAAAGGAATAAGCAAGAAAAATACATCTTGTTAAAAGGCACCATAGAAAATGAAGTATTATCAATACTAAGCATATATGCACCAAATGGCATAGCATCCAAATTCTTTTTTTTGTTTATTAATTTATTTTTAGTTTTCTCCCCATCTCATCCCTCCCCCAACCCCAAGATGGCATGCATTCTGAATATCCCTTCCCCTAATCTGCCCTCCCTTCTATCTCCCCTTCCTTCTCTTGTCCCCTTCCCCTTCTATTTTTCTATAGGGCAGGATAGATTTTTATACCCCATTGCCTGTGTATCTTTTTTGCCAGTTGCATGTGAAAACAATTTTTAACATTTGTTTTTAAAACTTTGGGTTCCAAATTTTCTGCCTCCCTCCCTCCCCATCCATCCTTATTGAGAAGACAAGCAACTCGATACAGGTTATACATGAGTAGCCATGCAAAACACTTCCATAGTAGTCATGCTGTGGAAAACTAACTAGATTTCCCTTCATCCTATCCTGGTCCCCATCTATTATCTCTTTTGACCCTGTCCCTCCTCAGAAGTGTTTGCTTCTGATTACTCCCTCCTCCAATCTACCCTCCCCTTTATCATCTCCCTGCTCTCTTCTCCCCTTCCACCCTATTTTCCTGTAGGGTAAGATAGATTTCCATACCCAACTAAGTGTGTATGGTATTCCCTAAGGCAAATCCAATAAGAATAAAGTTCTCTCATTCTCTCTCACCTTCCCCCACATTGTAAAAGTCTTTTCTTGTCTGTTTTTATGTGAGATGATTTACCCCCATTTTACCTCTCCCTTTCTCCTTCTCCCAGGATAATCCTCTCTCACCCCTTAATTTTAATCTCCAGATAATGCCCTTTGATCTTCAGCTCACCCTGTGCCATCCATCCATCCATCCATCTATCTATCTATCTATCTATCTATCTATCTATCTATCTATCTATCTATCTATCTATCTATCTATCTATCTATGTATCCATATAATTTTTCACCCCAACTATATCATCTTTCCATGTAGGAATGTAAACAGTTCAACCTTAGTAAGTCCCTTATGATTTCTTTTTCTTATTTACCTCTTTATCCTTCTCTTGAGCCTTATATTTGAAAGTCATATTTTCTATTCAGCTCTGATCTTTTCATCAAGAATGCTTGAAAATCCTCTATTTCACTGAATGACCAGTTTTTCCCCTGAAGGATTATACTCAGTTTTGCTGGGTAGGTCATTCTTGGTTGTAATCCTATCTCCTTTGACCTCCAGAATATTATATTGCAAGCCCTGTGGTCCCTTAATGTAGAAGCTGCTGAATATTGTGTTATCCTGATTGTGTTTCCACAATACTTGAATTATTTCTTTGTGGCTGCTTGCAATATTTTCTCCTTGACCTGGGAACTCTGGAATTTGGCTCCAATATTCCTAGGAGTTTTCCTTTGGGGATCTCTTTCAGGAGGTGATCAGTGAATTCTTTCCCTTTCTATTTTACCATCTGGTTCTAGAATATTAGGGCAGTTTTCCTTGATCATTTCTTAAAAGATGATGTCTAGGCTCTTTTTTTGATTATGGCTTTCAAGTAGTTGAATGATTTTTAAATGATCTCTCCTGGATCTATTTTCCAGGTCAGTTGTTTTTCCAATGAGATATTTCACGTTGTCTTCCATTTTTTCCATTCTTTTGATTTTGTTTTACAATGTCTTGATTTCTCCATTTGCTCCATTCTAATTTTTAAGGAAGCATTTTCTTTGGTGAGCTTTTGGACTTCCTTTTCCATCTGGCCAATTCTGCTTTTTAAGGCATTTTTCTCCTCATTGACTTTTTGGACCTCTTTTGCCATTTGGGTTAGTCTATTTTTTTAAGCTGTTATTTTCTTCAGTAGTTTTTGGGTCTCCTTTAGCAAGCTGTTGATTTGTTTTTTCATGATTTTCTTGCATCACTCTCATTTCTCTTCCCAATTTCCCCTCTATTTCTCTTGCTTCTCAAAATCCTTTTTGAGCTCTTCCATGGCCTGGGAATGATTCATATTTTTCTTGGGGGCTTTGGATGTAGGAGTCTTGACTTTGTTGTCTTCTTCTAGTTACATGTTTTGATCTTCTTTGTCACCAAAGAAAGACTCTGTGGTCTGACTTTTTTTGCACAGTTTGCTTATGTTCCCAGCCAATTACTAGAGTTTTAAACTCTTTAAGATAGGAGTCTGCTTCCAGTATGGAGAATGTACTGTCCCAAGCTTTGGGGGTTTTGCGCAACTGTTTTCAGAGATACTTCTGGGGACCTGTAAATTTTCAGTTCTTCCAAGTAGGTAAGATCAAGGGCTAGGTGTTTACTCCTTTTCTGGCCTGGGCTTTGTCTATGAGTGACCACAAATACTCTTTTCTACCTTGGAACTGTGAGGAGGATTTCCTCTTTATCTCCACTGCAAGCTCCGCCACATTAGCATTCCTCCTTGCCCCAGGACAGTCACCTGGAACTGAGACCCAGATCCAAGCACTGGTAAAGAAGAGAATCCTGCCTTAGCACTAGCAAAGAGATCCCTGCAAACCCCACTGTGATCATCCTCTTGATTTCTCCCTCTTTGTGGGCTGAGAGCTCCAGAAGCAGCCGCCACTGGGGGCCGGGGCTGGGACCAAGCTTCTCTCTCACCTCTGTCACAGACCTTTCCTACTGACTTTCTAAGTTGTCTTTGGCATTTGTGGGCTGAGAAGTCTGGAAACTGCCACAGTTGCCCATAATTCAGTCCCCTGAGACCTGCTCCAGGTTCACTGAAGCCTGGTCTTTGCCTGTGTGCCCATGCTGAACTGTGTTCCTCTCCCAGCCACATGCAATAGAACTTTCCAATAAACTACCCAGGTTGTTTTGGGCTGGAAAGTTTTTTCACTCTGTTTTTTTCGTGGGTTCTGCTGCTCTAGAGTTTGTTTAGAGCCATTTCTATAGGTATTTAGAGGAGTTTTGGAGGAGAGCTCAAGCAAGTCACTGCTTTCACTCCTCCATCTTGGCTCAGCCCAGCATCCAAATTCTTGAAAGAAAAGTTAAATTAATTACAAGAAACAATAGAGAATAACACTATACTAGTGGGGGACCTCAGTGTTGTGCTCTAAGACCTAATTAAGTCTAACCATAAAATAAATTAGAAAGAAATCAAAGAGATAAATATAGTCAGGGTCAGCTAGGTGGTGCAGTGGATAAATCACCAGCCCTGAAGTCAGGAGGACCTAAGTTCAAATCTGGCCTCAGACCAAACACTTGATAGTTACTAGCTGTGTGACCCTGGGCAAGTCACTTAACCCCAATTGCCTAAAAATAAAAAAAAAATAAAATGAAATAAGATAAATATAGTCTTTGAAAAGTTAAATATGATAAACCTCTGGAGAAAACTGAATGGGAATAGAAAAGAGCATACCTTTTTCTCTGCTGTATGTGGTACCTTCACAAAAAATTAATCGTGTATTAGGGTGTAAAAGCCTCACAACCTATTGCAGAAAAGCAGAAATAGTTAACGTACCCTTTTCAGACCATAAAGCAATAGAAATTATGTCTAACAAAGGGGTGTAGAAGCATAGATTAAAAAACTGGAAATGAAATAATCTAATCCTAAAGAATGAGTGGGAAGTGGCAGGTAGATGGTATAGTGGATAAAGCACTGGCCCTGGAGTCAGGAGGACAAGAGTTCAAATCCAGCTTCAGATACTTGAGTAGCTATGTGATCCTGGGCAAGTCACTTAATCCCAATTGACTTGCAAAAAAGAAAAAAAAAAGAATGAGTCAAAGAATAAATCATAAAAATAATGAATAATTTCATTAAAAAGAATGAAACAATGAAACAACATGACAGAATTTGTGGGATGAAGTCAAAGCAGTACATTGTGAGAAATTATACCTTAAACACATATTAATAAAAGATAGAAAGAGCAGATGAATAAATTGGGCATGCAACAACAACAACAAAAAAAACTAGAAAAAGAGCAAATTAAAAATTTGCATTTAAGCACCAAAATGGAAATCCTGAAAATCAAAGGAGAGATTAATAAAATTGAAAGTTAAAAAAAAATTGAACTAATAAATAATACTAGGAACTGGTTTTATGAAAAAAAATAAAATAGATAAATCATTAGTTAATTGGATTTGAAAAAAGAAAGAAGAAAAGCAAATTACTAGTATCAAAAATTAAAAGGGTGATTGCACCACGAAATAATTCAAAGTGAAAGCAATTATTACGAGTTATTTTGCTCAACTATATGCCAATATAGTTCACAACCTAAGTGACATGGATGAATGTTTACAAGATTAAAAACTGCCCATATCAATGGAAAAGCAAACAGAATCCTTAAATAGCCCTATTTTGAAAAAGACATTGAACAAGTTATTAATGAGGTCTCTAAGAAAAAAAAAATTCCCTGGGACCAGATGGATTCACATGTGAATTCTACAAAACATTTAAAGAACAATTAATCTCAATACTATAATTTTTTTAAATGGGTAAAGGAGTCCTCCCAAATTCCTTTTATGACACAAATATGGTTTTGATAACTAAACCAGGAAGAACAAATACAGAGAAAGAAAACTACCTAAATTAATGTAATTATTCAGTGCCAAACCAATCAACCACCAAAGAATTATTTTATAGATCTAGAAAAAAAATAGTAACAACATTCGTCTAGAAAAACAATAGGTCAAGAATATCAGGGCAATCAATGGGGATTTTTTTTTTTGCTTTTTTTGGTGAGGCAATCAGAGTTAAGCGACTTGCCCAGGGTCACAGAGCTAGTAAGTGTCAGGTATCTGAGGCCAGATTTGAACTCAGGTCCTCCTGACTCCAAAGCTGGACCTTTATCCACTGGGCCATCTAGCTGCCACAATTTATTTATTTATTTTTTTTAAGAAAGGAGTACTAGCAGTTCGAAGTTTCAAACTATATTACAAAGCAGTAAACATCAAAACAATCTGATACTGCCTAAGAAATAGGATGGTGGATCAGTGGAATAGACTACATACACAACACATAGTAGTAAATGACTCTAGTAATCTAGAGTTTGATAAACCCAAATATCCAAGCTTTTTAGGCAAGAACTATTTGATCAAAATTGCAAACCAACATCTTACCTCACATACCAAGATAAGGTCAAAATGAATAAATTATCTAGGTATAAAGGATGATATAAATAAATTAAGAAGCATGGAAAAATGTACTTGTTATATCTATGGATAAGGGAAAAGTTTATTTCTAAATAGTAGAGGTGTTTCACAGGAAATGAAATAAATAATTTTGATTACATGAAATTAAAAAGCCTTTGCACAAACAAAACTAATACAGACAAAATTACAAGGAAAACATGAAACTGAAAAAAATACTTGCAGCAAGTTTTTCTAATAAAGGTCTAATTTCTCAAATATATGGGAAGTCAAGCCAAATTTATGAAAATAAGATCCTTTTCCCAGTTCATAAATTGTCAAAGGATATGAAAAAACAGTTTTCAGAAGAAGAAATCAAAGCTATCAATAGTCACATGAAAAAAATGTTATAACTCACTAATGATTAGAGAAATGCAAATTAAAACTACTCTGGGATACCACCTCACATCTATCAGATTAGCTAACACAACATAAAAGGAAATGACAAATGCTGGAGAGGATGTGGGAAAACTGGGACACTAATGCATTGTTGTTGGTGTCGTGAATTGATCTGACCCTTCTGGAGAACAATTTGGAACTATACCCAAAGAGCTATAAAACTATGTATATAGCTTTTGGCCCAGCTAGGTCTGCATATTAAAAAAAAAAGTACCCGTGTGTACAAAAATATTTTTAACAGCTCTTTTTGTGGTAGCAAAAGACCAGAATTGAAGGAGGGGCCTATTAGGTGGCTGAACATGTAGTATATTATTGTAATGGAATACTATTGTGCTATTAGAAATAAAGAGCAGGAAGATTTCAGAAAAAAAAAAGCTTGGGAAGGCTTATATGAACTGATGCAAAGTGAAGTGAGCAGAAGCAAGAATGCATTGTACCCAGCAACAGCAATTTTGTATGGATGATCAACTGTGAAAGACTGATCAAGACAATGATCCAAGACAATACTTAATGACTCATGGTGAAAAATGCTTTTTACCTCCAAAGAGAGAACTCATGAACTCTGAATGCAGATTGAGGAACACAAAAACAAAAACACCCCTCCCCCCAAAAAAAACACCTTTGTTTCTTTTTATTGGCTTATTTTGTTTGTGTTTTCTTTTGCAATATGGCTAATGTGGAATATGTTTTTCTTAACCTCACATGTATAATCAAAATCAAATTGCTTCCCTTCTCAAGGAGGGGGTTGGCATGGGAAGTTGGGAGAGAATTAGGAACTCAAAATTTGGAAATGATTGTTTCATTTTTTAACAGGTAATTTGGAAATATTTAATGAAATAATTTTTTAAAAGCCTATTTTGCAGTAAAAAGTCAGTATTTATTATGTTTGTTTTCTCTTCATGTAAGTGTAAAAGTGCTGTAACTTTTCAAGTTCTTTACAGAGAAGTTGTAGCAATGACCACAATGCGGATTTTTTTGGTCTGAGATGATCCCAAGGGTTTTAATCTGGCAGTCATCCAAATACCTCTCAGGGTCCATTTGGAATAATATTATGGCTGATTATATTGTTTGCGGATTATACCCAGCATTCTCTTATTAACTCCAGTGGGAAATGTAGTCATTTGTCAAGTAAAGACCAAACATAGGACTCTTCAGAGGTTCAGCACAAGCTCTTTTAGCAGCAGAATTTGTAAAGTAACTGAGAAGCTTCTTGCTAAATGCATTCTAGAATGGTCATAATTCATAGAGATTGTATGGTGAATAGAGCCCTGGACTTTGATTTCTACCTCCAGATGCTTAGTAGCTGTGTGACCTTGAGCAAGTCATGTTTCCTTTATGGGCCTGGTTTTCCTCATCTGTAAAATACAGAAATAAGACTTAATGACCTTAAGGTTGCATCCTTCTATAAATGTGATCTTATGAGAGAAAAGTCTTATCAAGTTAAGTCATCCCATCAAATCTCTGTTTCTGTTTTTCTAGCTGTCTCTGTTTCTCAGTCTGTCTTTGACTCTCTCTGTCTCTGTCTGTCTGTCTGTCTCTCTGTCTGTCTCTCCCTCTCCCTCCTTCCCTCTCTCCTATAGTTTGGGCTACCCTCCTGACTCTTTGGACCTCTTTCTCCACTATGATCCAGCAGTCTTCTTATTCTGGAAAATCACTGTCCCCCTGAAACCCCTTCTGTTGATTGGTCACTTCCTCTGGAACCTCCATCTCAAGGCAAGTTCCCTGTTCCCTGAGCCCCATGAACACTCCAGTCATTCCCCTCTGGGCTTCTCCACCTCAGATTCCTTTCCCCACCATGCCTCTCAAACCAGTATCTTCTTCCCCACCCCAATCCTCCTGTTTTTATCTTCCTTTTATGTGTTGTCTTCCCTCATTAGAATGTAAAGCAACTTGAAGGTTGGGATTGTATTTCTTTTTAGTTGTATTTTTATTCCCAGAACTTAGGGGGGCGGAGCCAAGATGGCGGAGTGAAAGCAGTGACTTGCTTGAGCTCTCCCCCAAACCCCTCCAAAAACTCATAAAAAATGGTTCTAAACAAATTCTGAAGCAGCAGAACCCACAAAAAGACAGAGTGAAACAAATTTCCAGCCCACAACCTGAATGATTGATCAGAAAGGTGTATCACACCGGGCTGGGAGCGCGTGGGCACGCAGGCCGCAGCAAACCTGGAGCAGGCCTCAGAGGACTGAATCACGGGCAGCTGTGGAGGTTCCCAGACTCCTCAATCCACGAATGTCAAAGACAACTTAGAAGGTCAGTGGGAAAAGTCTGTGTCTGTCGGTGGTCAGAGAGGAAGGCGGGGTCTCAGCTCCATTCCCCAAGAGCCTGGTCCTGGGGGGGCAGCTGCTTCCCGAGCTTCCGGCCCACAGACTGAGGGGGAATCCAGTGGCTGATCAGAGAGGGACTGCAGGGATCTCTTTGCCAGTGCTGAGGCAGAAATCTCTTGCTTTGCCCGTGTGTAGATCTGGGTCACAGTTGGCATGGGGGAGCTTGGAGTGGCTGTGGAGAGGAACCCCTCCCCACAGTTACAGGACAGAAAGGAATACCTGTGCTCACAGGCCAGGAAAGGAGTAAACACCTCACCCCTTATCATACCACCTTGGAAGAACTGAAAATTTACAGGTCCCTACAAGTATCTCTGAAAACAGCTACACAAACCCCTGAAGCTTGGGAAAGTACACTCTCCACATTGGAAGCAGACTCTTACCTTAACAAACTCAAGTAATTGGCTGGGATCATGAGCAAGCAGTGCAAAAAGAGTCAGACTATATTATCTTACTTTGGTGAAAAAGAAGATCAAAATATACAACCGGAAGAAGACAACAAGGTCAAAGCCCCTACATCCAAAGCATCCAAGAAAAATATGAATCAGTCCCAGGCCTTGGAAGAGCTCAAAAGTGATTTTGAGAAGCAAGCAAGGGAAGTAGAGGAAAAACTGGGAAGAGAAATGAGAGTGATGCAAGAAAATCATGAAAAACAAGTCAACAGCTTGCTAAAGGAGACCCAGAAAAATACTGAAGAAAATAACACCTTAAAAAATAGCCTAACCCAAATGGCAAAAGAGGTCCAAAAAGCCAATGAGGAGAAAAATGCCCTAAAAAGAAAAATTGGCCAAATGGAAAAGGAAGTCCAAAAGCTCACTGAAGAAAATACTTCCTTAAAAATTAGAATAGAGCAATTGGAAGACAGTGACTTTATGAGAAATCAAGACACTGTAAAACAAATCCAAAAGAATGAAAAATTAGAAAACAATGTGAAATATCTCGTTGGAAAAACAACTGACCTGGAAAATAGTTCCAGGAGAGAGAATTTAAAAATGATTGGACTATCTGAAAGCCATGATCAAAAAAAAAGCCTAGATATCATCTTTCAAGAAATTATCAAGGAAAACTGCCCTGATATAGTAGAACCAGAGGGCAAAATAGAAATTGAAAGAATCCACAGATCTCCTCCTGAAAGAGATCCCCAAAGGAAAACTCCTAGGAATATTGTAGCCAAATTCCAGAGCTCCCAGGTGAAGGAGAAAATATTACAAGCTGCCAGAAGGAAACAGTTCAAGTACTGTGGAAACACAATCAGAATAACTCAAGATTTAGCAGCTTCTACATTAAAGGACCGCAGGGCATGGAATATAATATTCCAGAGGGCAAAGGAGATAGGATTACAACCAAGAATCACCTACCCAGCAAAACTGAGTATAATCCTTCAGGGGAAAAACTGGTCATTCAGTGAAATAGAGGACTTTCAAGCATTCCTGATGAAAACACCAGAGCTAAACAGAAAATTTGACTTTCAAATACAGGACTCCAGTGGAACATGAAGAGGTAAATAGGAAAGAAAAATCATAAGAGACTTATTAAGATTGAACTGTTTACATTCCTGCATGGAAAGATGATATTTGTAACTCATGAGAACTTTGTCAGTATTAGGATAGTTGAAGGAAAAAAATTATATGTATGTATATAGAGATAGATAGATAGAGGGCACAGGGTGAGTTGAAGATTAAGGGGTCATATCTGGAGAATAAAATTAAGGGATGAGAGAGGATGATACTGGGAGAAGAAGAAAGGGAGAGGTAGAAGGGGGTAAATTATCTCACAAAAAAAAAAAACAGAAAAGAAAAGTCTCACAGTGGAGGGGAAACAGGGGAAGGTGAGAGGGAAAGAGGGAATCTTATTCTCATAGGGTTTGGCCTAAGGAGAGAATAACATACACATTCAATTGGATATGGAAATCTATCTTACCCTGCAGGAAAATAGGGGGTGAAGGGGACAAGAGAGCAGGGGGATAATAGAGAGGAGGGCAGATTGGGAAAGGGGGTAATCAGGAGTAAATACTTCTGAGGAGGGACAGGGTCAAAAGAAAGAATAGAATAAATGGGAGGGCAGGACAGGATTAAGGGAAATAGAGTTAGTTTTTTACAACATGTCTACTAAGGAAGTGTTTTGCATAACTGCACACATACAACCTATATTGAGTTGCTTGCCTTTTCAATGAGGGTGGGTGGGGAGGGAGGAAGGGAGAAAATTTGGAACTCAAAGTTTTAAAAACACATTTAAAAAAAAATGTTTTCACATGCAACTGGGAAATAAGAAATACAGGAAATGGGGTACAGAAGTCTATCCTGCTGTACAGGAAAATAGAAGGGGAAGGGGATAAGAGAAGGGAGGGGGGAGAGACAGAAGAGAAGGCAGACCAGGGGAAGGGCTATTCAGAATGCATGCCATCTTGGGGTGGGGGGAGGGGTGAGAAATTTGGAACTCAAAAACTTGTGGAAGTGAATGTTGAAAACGAAAATAAATAAATTAATTAAAAAATTCCCAGAACTTAGTACTGTGCCAGGCAAATAGCAAGTACCTAAAAATGCTAGGTGGTGAAGTGGATATAGTGCTGGGCCTGGAGTCAGGAAGACCTGAGTTCAAATGTGACCTGAGATACTTACTAGCTGTGTGACCTGGGGCAAGTCACTTAACTTTGTTTGCCTCACTTTCTTCATTTGTGAGATGAGCTGGAGAAGGAAATGGCAAACCACTTCAGTATCTCTGCCAAAAAAAACCCCAAATGGGGTCACAGAGTCAGATACAAATGAACAAAAACAGAGAAAATTATGCTTATTAAGTTGACTTACAAATATGTGTTGAATCCTGAAACTTTGGCATTTTCTAGTTTCCCAGATATCCTTTGTTTTATGGTAAAGATAAGCAGTGTGGAACAGTAGAAAAAACATTGGCTGGAGGCCCTGGGTTCAAATGCTACTTTTGATGGTTGCTGCTTTTATGATTTTGGCTAAGTCATCTATCCTTTTTGGACATCAGTTTCCTTACTAGTGAAGTGATGGGGTTGGCCTAGATGTCCTCTAAGGTCCCTTCCACTTCCATATCTATGATCTTATGACTTTTTATTAAAAAGGGTTAGACCTTTTTAGTGATAATATGGGGAAAGCTCAGTATTTTTAATACTATTTTATTTTTTCTAATTATGTATCAAGACAATTTTGACATTTATTTGTTTTAAAACTTTGATTTCTAATTTTTCTCCCTCTCTCTTCTCTCCCCTCTCTTCTCCCTACAATAATAAGCAATTTGTTAGAGGTTATATATGTGTGATTATATAAAAACATATTTCCATATTAATCATGTTGTGAAAGAAGAAATAGAGCAAAAAGAAAAAAAATGAAAAAAATGAAGAAAGTGAAAATAGTGTGCTTTGATCTGCATTTGGACACCATCAGTTCTTTCTCTGGATGTGAATAGCATTTTCCATCATGGAAAGCTCAGTGTTTTATTAAACATGTCTTCCAACACATTAACTTTGGAAGCTAAGAGAATAAATGTCTGGGGATTAGCCAGGTATTTCTTCCAACCTTACCAAACGGTGAGTGAAATAGGTTTTTACTGCTTACTTTCTAGACTTCTGCCTTTTTCGAAACCCTGATTCTTTATTCTGGAGGCCCTTGGTTCCTCCTTCCCTCTCTTCCCTCACCCCAGGCACTCATCCAATTCCTGAAAATATTTTAAATGAGAATGAGAATGAAAATTTTGGCCGATGAGAGATTAATGGGTATCCCTTTCCTGGGGTATTAGAGTGTTAATATGAAATTCTTGGAGAAAGATAAGTCTTTAAGGTTCTGATGAATAAATAGATAGACAGATAAATAGATAGATTATAGATATATAGATATGTATATAGTTATATAGATAATCTAAACACACACACATATAAAGACAGAGAGAGAGAGAGAGAGAGAGAGAGAGAGAGAGAGAGAGAGAGAGAGAGAGAGAGAGAGAGAGAGATTTCTATATATATTTAGGGAATGGGCATTCTACCTTCCTCCAATCCTTTAATATTCCCATTGTCTTAAATCCCTCTGACATGTGAAGTCATGTTTGAGCAAATATTGTGTGACTGAGCCTTAATTGTGTCCTGAAATGTTTCTCTAGATCCAGAAAATGTTTCTTACTACTGACCTCCCAGGTTTGCACTAACAAAAATAACTTAATACTAAAGTAACAAGAGCTTTATTTAATAATTTATACTTACTAGGCACATTATAGAGAGGCCCTGTGGTACGGTATAATAAGTATTAGATTTTAGATCAGGAGACCTCAGTTCAAATCCTTATTCAAACAGCCTTAATTCTCTGATTATGGGCAAGTCATTAAAAGTCTCAGAGCCTTTGTTTGTTCATATGTAAAATGGAATTATAGATTAGACTTGTAGAGACCTTAGAGGTCATTGGGTCCAAATTCCTCATAATATAGATTAAGTGACTTGCCTGGGTCAAACAGCTACCAAATGTATGAAGTGAGATTCAAACCCAGTTCTTTCTGATTCCAAATCTAGTGTTCTTATACTACCTCCCTTTCTGGGTTATGAGGAAAACACTTTGCTAACCTTAAAATAATATATAAATGTAACTTATTATTTCATGTATCTCCTTAATCATCCCTTACAAAAATCATGTGATGTGCTAGTATCATAAACATTTTACACTTGAGAAAACTGAGACTCACAGAGGGTAAGTCAAAGGGCTTCAAGGTCTTCTATTTAATAAAGTGACAAAAACAGACGAGTCTTGATTCCAAGTTTAAGTTCTTTCTGCTATGACCCACCACATGACTATTTGTGTGACTTTACTTGTGTCTGCTTCAGCACTTAAAGATTTTGTTTGTTCCAAATGTGGTTGTTTATTCACTTTGTAATCATTTCATATGTGTTCATTGAAGGCCCTGGGGGAAAAATGCGCAGTAGCAAAGTTTAAATTTGGTATTCCCCCGTCCCCCACAATAGGTTCATACCTTAGGCTGTCCACCTAATTTAGTGCTCCTGTGCGCCAATTCTTTTCTGGCTTTGTTCTTTCTTTCCAAGCTTACCTGACCTATCCATCATTTCTTCTTAGCATTGCTCAGTGTTATGTGACAGGTGACTAATACGATATACTAATCCAGATTGATGTACTAATGTGTACTGGGTATTAATGTGTTTCCCATTCTCAGAAAGATGGATATCTTAATGAGGATTGTCTGGAGAAAATTTCCTAACTCAGAAAAGTGGTGGAAATATCAGACACCATAGCAGACCAATTAGAAAGGAATCCTTGGTCAGAGAGGCTTTAATGTACCCCACCCTACCCCAATCCCTTTAATTAATAAGCTACAGACAGTCAGATGTATATTAGGTTGCCCTTTGTAGCATATTGCATGTATGTGTGTGTGTGTGTGTGTGCGCGCGCATAGGTATATGTACACATATACACATACAGATTTGTGTATGTATGCATGTAGATATTTATTTGCATGCATATGTTTTTGTTGCTTAATTGTTTCCGTTGTGTGCAACTCTTCATGATCCCATTTGATGTTTTCTTAGCAAAGGTACTGGAGTGGTTTGCCATTTCCTTCTCCAGTTCATTTTACAGATGAGGAAACCGAGGCAAATAGGGTTAAGCGACTTGCCTAGGGTCACACAGCTACCAGTGTCTGAGGTGAGATTTGAACTCAAGTCTTTCTGATTCTAGGGCTAGCAATCTATCCACTGTACCACCTAGCTGCATATACACATGCGATACAAATATTTGTATGTTCTCCCTCCAAATAGACTGTAAGCAACTTAATGACAAGGATCACAGGGATTATGTCTGTATTCTTTTTTTCTTTTTCTCTAGCCCCCTTCTGCCTCATAGTACTTAGTACAATGATCTGCCCACAGTAAATGATATCACTTGACTATAATTCCGATGGGAAATTTGATGGTGGTATTGTCTTTTTAAGAATTTTTATTGCCTTATTTTGGTTTGAGATAGTCCCAAATCTGACAGCAGCTTCAGAAACCAGCTTAGAAATGATCTCAAAATCTTTAATTTTACAAATTATTAATTTTTTCCTTTACCTGTTCTTTCAGCAAACCCCTGTGTATTTACTGAGGAGAATAATTCACTTGAGCAGAAATCACTTGACCCAAATTTCAATGATTTAATAGCTCTTTTAATGAACTAGCCTGAAGCAGATACCAAAATTTGTAGGAGATGCTGCAATTCCTGTTCATCTCCATTGGTTCTTTATCATATATACTTTATTAATTTGAAAACAAAAAGATACAAGTGAGACAAAATATCTAGGTTATTGTTGCTGCTGCATATCAAGACTGAGCTCAATTCATAGGGTCATAGATTTCGCATTTGGACAAGACCTTAAAGGACAACTAGTTGAATCTCCTCATTTTTGCAGAAGAGGAAACGGAGGCCCTAGAGAAGTTGTAAATTGTCTAGTTGAAAATTATGCAGAAATCTATTATCATAGGAGATTTCAAGCCACGTTCATCGTCGGAGATACAAGATATAGATTGTCTTTAACTAATGTGCACCAATCAAGTCAGATTGACCTTACAGCATTTAGCTCTTAGTTGAGAATCACATTCCCACCAGAGATTCTACGGTTAGAACATTTGCCAATAAGATTATCCTTTTCTTTAAAATGGTCAGTTTTGGTGGCTTATCTCTGTTTTAATGAGTTCTTCTTGGTTGTGAGTCTATCTTAGGTACTACAAATATATTGGAAGAATATAGTTGTTATAAGAATATAGTTGGGAGAAGTAGCAATTTATTCCCTCTTATTTTTTTAGCATATATATTCTTACCCATGCAATATTCCTCTTTTGGAAGAAGGGGAATACCACCTCCATTTTTTGGTTTGTTTTTTTTTTTTAAAAAGGCAATTGGGGTTAAGTGACTTGACCAGGGTCACACAGCTAGTAAGTGTCAAGTGTTTGGTCTGAGGCCACATTTGAACTCAGGTCCTCCTGACATCAGGGCTGGTACTTTATCCACTGCACCATCTAGCTGCCCCATAAGACCTCCATTTTAAAGAGTCTATACTGAATTCTTACCTAGACTTTAATTACTGAATGGGCATTGCCTAAGACAAACTGAGACCTGGAGGAAGACCTTGACTTAAAAAGGCCAAGATCTCCCACTGCATCCAGGGCCATCACCAGCTATCTTAACCTATGTCTTGCTATTGGATTCCAATGACTCTGGAGGAGAGAGTAAGGATGATGACTTTGCAGAGCTCTGCCTCACTTAAATCCAATTCACTTGCAAGTCAAGACATCACCTTCCTGATGTCATTGTCCTCTTTGAGAACAAAGGGCAAACAGCGACAACAATATAGGATTAAATTTTTTTTTTTATTCTGTGCTTTATTACCACCCAATCAATTAATGTTATATTGAAACCCTCAAAATACTGTGATGAGAGTGGAAGGCGAATAAAGAATGACTTTAAAAAAAAAGTTAAAATTGAAATATATGTTATAATTTAGATCCCAGTTAAAAAATATACTCTATTTATCCAGGGGTCTCCCCTGTCCAGTGACAGTCTCATCTATGCTGCCCAAATGTGATAACCCAGAAATAAAAAAAAAAAATCAGTATGTCCAAAGAGATGTCCCAAAAACCTTGACTAATTTGAGTGTGCTCTACTTACAGGAGAATTCTTCAGGCCTTTACTTGGAGCCTTTTTGTTCTCACTTTAAAAGCCATTCTAATAAGTTTAGTTACTTCGTTTCCTAGCTCTCCACAGATTAGAGTTAACAATTTAAAAGTGGGCATGGTTAACTATATAAAGGCCAGCCGAATGACAGCAGCAAGTGGTGACAATTGGTAGCTTGATAGTGATGTAGCAAACGGAGAAAAAAGTTTAAAAAGCAGACATAAAAATTTAAAAAGTGGGGCAGGATAGAACCATTTTACCTAGAGGGAAGCAGACCAACACAATTAGATAGTGCTTGAAGAGAGAGACAACATGGTAGAATGGAAAATGTGGTGGGCAAATCTGGCTTTGCCACTTACTAGCTGTGTTACCTTAGGTCAAGTCACTTCACCTTTCTTGTCCTTAGCTTCCTCATCACTGAAATAAAGGGGAAGAAAGTTTTGGGGTGGAAGAGATGGCCTCTAACTATGTGGTTATTACCACATAGTTTGTACCGTGGCATTGGTAACATTGACCTTAAATCAGGAAAAGTTGAAATTGCATTCAGTGTTTGTTTGAAAAGGCAGAGGTGTGTGTAGTATGTTTTAGAAATATTTAAAGCCAAAGTGGCTGAGACAAAAAAGAAATTTTGGCACTGATAATATCAGTTATCTGGATAATTTACTTACATAAATGGCTCATTCCTTGCTAATCCACGGTAAATGAGAAGTTACTGTATTTAAAAAAATCATTTTCTATTCTTACTCAGTAAAAAACAAAATGAAAATTGAAAAATATATTCGAGCAACCTGTGTGTTGATAATGCTAGAATATGGTTTCAACTGACTTTTTTCACTATATTGGTTGATTTTTAAAAAGAGGATTAAAAAATTGATTGATTTTTTGGGTATCATATAGACATAACCTAAACTGCTGGATTTTTTTTTTAAATAGCATGAATGTAAAGTGATCATGTGAGCTTATATGTGTTATAATATAATAATAATAATAATCTAAAATTAATTTATTCATTTGTGATTGCAAAGAATATAGGGTACTTCCTAGTCAGAATATTTTCTTTGTAATCATTTTACATATTCCTTTATTTCTATTCAGAATATTTCATTTGTAGCCTTTTATATGGTTGAGGTCTTTGTTTATTCTTTATCCAGTGAGGGTTGTTGTGAACTCCTAGATTAAATTTGTATTTATCTTTTTAACAATGTGACTTTTTACTTAGTATAATACAGGTGTGTTAGAGGAATGTTGCAATGATCCTTCAAACTCCAGCATGTTGGGCAATCAACAAACATTTATTAAGCACTTACACGCTAGACACTTATATGCTAGACACTGCATTGTGGTGCTGGAGATACAGAGACAGAAGTGAAATAGTCCCTGCCCTCGAGGAATTTACATTCTGTTGGGGGTAAAAGCATGTATATAAAAATATTATATACAAAAAAAAGAAGAGTTAATTTTTGAGGGGGAGAAGAAAATACGCATTAATATCAGAAAGGGGGAAGGCCATCAGGAAATATCTCATTAAGGAAGTATTATTGGTAGAACTGAGCTTTGATTGGAGCTATGGATTATAAGGGGTGGAGGTGTAGAAATATTCTATTCCAGATATGGGAGGATGGAATATTATGTTCAAGGAAGAGCAAGAATGACAGCTTGACTAGTCTATTGAAAGCATAAAGAGAGATAATGTATAATAAGGTCTGAATGATAGATTGGAGTCTGATTGCAAGGAACTTTCAATGCCCAACAGAGGAGTTTTTGTTTGATACTTGAAGCAGTAGGGAGAAACTGGAGTTTATTGAGTGAGGAAATGACAGGTTTCCAAACCTGTGTTTTATGAAAATCATGTTGGTAGCTCTATGGAAGACAGATTGAAGAGGAAGAAGACTGAAGACAGAGAGAACTTTTATGGGACTGTTACAGGAGTAAAAGTGAGAGTGGATGAGAGCTTGAATTAGGATTCATCATGGAAGATGTGGTAACGGAGTCAGGAGATACAAGCTTTACCCCTAACCAGATGGCATTCTTATTCAAGTCACTCATTCTCTCTGGACCTCAGTTTCCTTATCTTTTAAAAAAAATCAGACTAACTAACTTCTACTGTCCCTTCCGGGTCTAACATGCTATGATTTTATGAACGATGCTATTTTTTTCCTTGATAGGAACTATGCCTATTATGTTTACCATCTATCTAATGCAGGGGTAAGAGCCTGAGGTCTTAAGGCGACATATGGTACTCGAAGTCCCTCAGCTGTAGCCCTTTGAATCCAAACTTCACAGATTCAGTCAAAGGGCCACACTTGAGGACCTAGAAGGCCACAGGTTCCCCACCCCTGAAGATAATGACATAAAATGAAAATGGTCATGTATTAAAAAACTTTCATGGCAGATAGGTATTTACCCATAACAGTTAGGAAAGAGACAGAGGGAGAGGGAGAGAGAGAGAGAGAGACAGAGAGACAGAGACAGAGAGAGAGAGAGACAGAGAGACAGAGACAGAGAGACAGAGACAGAGACAGAGAGAGAGGGAGACAGAGAGACAGACAGAGAGACAGAGAGAGACAGAGACAGAGAGAGAAGAGGAGAAGAGAAGAGAGGAGAGGAAAGGAGGGAAAAAAGGAAAGATGAAAGGAAAGAAGGAAGGAAGAATAAAAGAAAGGAAGAAAAGAAGATAAGAATCATAGAAGGAAGAAAGGAAAGAAAACAAGATACTGAGAATCTGACTTTAAGTATGAAAGGTAAAGAAATTTTTACACTCAGTTGCAGAGAAGGGCCAGTGTTTGTATTTATGCTTGTACCTTAGCTCCTCACTCCCTCACAACTGCATATCTAATTTGTTGGTTAGTTTTATTGTTTCTACCTTCACAATATCTCTCTAACATGTGCTCTTCTTTCCATAGATAGATCACATAGATGCCACTGTAGTGCAGGCCCTAGGTTCATTGAAATAGTTAGATTTCTCTTGATCCCTTATGGCATAGAACTGAATTCTGTCACATTTGTGTCAGTATGTATGTGCATGTGAATTTTATTTTGAGAACAGAAAGAGATAATACAATCTCAATACCAATGAACTCAAGTGCATACATTGAAACGAAATCGTAAGTTTCTAGGAATGAACACTCAATGAAATAAACACCATGCCAGAAAGAAAAAAAATTTAAACATTTATCAGTCTTCAAGAAGATCTTTCAGAAATCATGCAAACCGATTTAGCTAACTTTGCCTGAATTAAATTTTGCTGGCTCTGGTGTTTCTCCCCTAACAGGTAGTTTCAGAGGTAGGGCAGCCAATTGTTATCTTCTTTCTCCAGCTCTGCTTACTTGTTTAAATATCTTTTTTAGCAATAGGTAGAAGTTCCAGAGCTTGGACTTCATCTCAGTTTTTTCAGCTCTAAATTGAGCTGAAGTTATCGCCTCTTGTAGGAAGGTACTGTTAATTTCATGAGTTTCCTTCTGCATCCTCATAGCCAGGTTGAGTTGTGCTTGGAAACTTTCATGTTACTATAAAAGGCAGAAATCTCCATTCCTGATGCCAGAGTTCCCAATACCACAGGACTTCCTATTTCAGTTATGGTATTTAGCAGCTATCCCCCTGAAGTAAGGCATTGTAGTTTTCGTGTTGCTTAGCCAAGAAGAACCTAGAACCAGAGCTCTCCAACCTAGAATAAGTATTATTATTCCAAAAAGCCCATTGCCCTTACAGAGCTGAGTCTAGCCTTTGAGATCCTATCCTTTATTGTTAAATTAATTAGTGGAGTTTTAGAATTTAAGTATAGAAATAGAGCTTTATACTCCAAACTAACTCCAAAGGGTTTATTGATAATGGACATGCAGAGGGTCAACCAGTGGTGTCAGCCAGTCAATCTGATGGAGGAGACAAGATGCAAACAACTATGTACGAACAAGCTAAATACAGTGTGAATAGGAGATAATCAACAGAGAGAATTAAGAGGGATTAAGAAAAGCTTCTTCTAGAAGGAAAGATTTTAGCTGAGACTTCAAGGAAGTCAGGAAGCTGAGAGGCAGAGACGAAAAAAGAGAGAATTCCAGGTATGGGGGATAACAGCCAGTGAAAATGCAGAGTCGGAATTAGGAGATAGAGTATCTTGTTTGAGGAACAGCAAGGGGACCAGGGTCACTAGATTAAAGAGTATATTGGGAGAGTGCAAAGTGGGGTAGTAGTAGTGGGAAAGGGATAGGTTGTGAAGGACTTCCAATGGCAAACAAAAGTTTTCATCTGATTTTGGAGGTGAAAGGCAGCCCCTAGAATTTCTTAATTATGGGGTCTAAACTGTGTTTTAAGAAAATCACTTTGGTGACTGAGTGGAGATTGAACTGGAATGGGGAAAGATTTGTGGCAGGCAGACCAACCAGCCAGCTGTTGTGAGATGAACTTCTGTTCCAAGATGGTGGCATGCATTGGCAACAAATTGAATAATTGAGAGAGAGAGAGAGAGAGAGAGAGAGAGAGAGAGAGAGAGAGAGAGAGAGAGAGAGAGAGAGAGAGAAGAACTGAAGACTTCATTTAGCTTGTCAACCTAGGGGGATTTGGAAGAATAACAGTACCTTTGATGGGAATAGAGAAGTTTGGAAGGTGGGCTAACTTGGTGGAGGAAGACCATTAGTTCAAATTTGGATATCATATTGATGATTTTCAATTACTCTGATGAGATTATAGAGTATGATTGTTTGGAGGCATCTGAGATATATATTCCCAGATTCTTGGTGATCTAAAGTTGGAGAGGAAGGAAGTTGCCTTGGGTTGTATACAAACCACAAATGGGACATACATAAAGGATACAAGTATACGTATGATGATTATCTCTTCTCTCCTAATTTTTTTTTATCATTTCCCAGAAATGCAAAGCAATATAAATAGCAGTTCTAGAAAAAAACTAGCTCTCTTCAAAAGTTTTCACTGAGAAGTCATGGTGGTTTAGTGCTATTTTGTACTCAGAAGGTTAACGGTAGCTAGGGCTTTGTTTTGTTTTTCCAAATGTACCCGCTTATGATAAGCATAACCCAAGCACTTTTTGATTACGCCAATAATGAACAAGCTTGATAACGATACAAACAAGGGTTGGTAGAAGGGCTTTATCATTACAGGAGCTATACACAGCAAGTCATTCTAGTTGTTTCTGTCTACTTATCCTCTCCTTCCTCTGGGGAAGGTGCCTGATCTGACCAGACTGTATCATTCAATCATATCCTCTAGAATTTATGGGCATAAACAACAAACTGTCATGAAGATAATTGTCATTTATGTTCTGATATTGCAAGAATAAATGACTACTGAAGGAGAGGGGGACATTTGATGAGATTCTACAAGTCAGATGAATATATACTCTGTCCTTTGGTGTCTTCAATACAAATGTTGATTCAAAGGACAATGGCAAAAAGTATGCCAGAAAATATAACTTCAGTTTAAGAAATAAGAGGGGCGAAAGGCATGGAGTCTACTCAGAAGCCTTACTACATTGAACAAACAAATCATTTTTTCAACAAATGAATTTTATTGATGCCTTCGTTTTTTTTTTTTCCAAACAGACGTTTCCAGATATAGTAACTCCGACCCACTCAGTGATCCTTCTTTTTTAATAAAAGAAAAGCATTTAAGTATAACTAAATAATGCAATAATCAAACATGGCAGTGTTTGCAATGATGCAATGATGAATATTTTCTCCTAAAAGAGAGTTGGAAGACACTGGATGTATGAACATAGAGCACCATCACTGACAAAAAAAAAATGCCTATATCTTAACAAACAGGAAATCATAGGTACTGTGATGGAAGCCTTATTGGGCTTCAATTCAATTCAATTCAGCAAGCATTGATTAAGCCAAGGGTGGGGAACCTGCCACCTCAAGACCAGAAGTCACTCTCTAGGTCCTCAAGTGTGGCCCTTTAACTGAATCCAAACTTCACAGAACAAATCCCCTTAATAAAAGGATTTGTTCTGTAGAACTTGGACTCAGTCAAAAGGCCACACCCAAGGACCTAGAAGGCTACATGTGGCCTTTAGGACACAGTTTCCCCACCTCTGGATTAAGCGTTTACTATGTGTCCTGGGATATTCTAGTCTCTGGGGATAAAAAGATTGAAAAAAGTAACAGACCCTGTCCTCAAGGGGTTTTTGATTTACTAGGGAAGGAAACATTAATAATAATAAAACACTAGTGATAATAACAGTAAACAGTAAAGCCTGGTGCTTTACAGTGATTATCTCATTTCATCCTTACAACAACAATGGGAAGTAGTGCTATTATTATCCTCATTTTACAGATGAGAAAACTGAGGCAACAAAGGTTAAGTGACTTGCCTAGGGTCATACAGCTAGTGTCTGAGCCTGGATTTGAACTCAGGCCTTCCTTTCTTCAGGCCCAGCCCTCTATCTACTGTGTCATCTCGCTAACCCTCCCTTCCCTCAAAACAAACTACAGTTATACCTTCTGCATCACAAACTTTCCCTATTGTGGTTTCAGTTTGGCTATATTGAGGGTCAGCCTTAGAGATTAAATGGGAATTTTGGGGGAATGTTGTAGAAGCCACACATGAAGGCCAACAGGTGACACAGAAAAAGTTTAGAAACTCAGAGATGCATAAAATGTATGTATAGTATTGTATAATATCAACATACTTCATCTTTTAATATCATAATAATTCAGACTTCTTCTCTGATACAAAGGGAGGGCTAAAAAAATTTTACATAGATTTTCCAGATTGTGGGAGCACTGACCCCCTAACTCCCATGATGTGGAAGGGATAACTATAAAATGAAATATATAGACAGATTGTGAGATAATAAAGGTAGAGCCAGAAGAAATCTGAATCCACCTATTGTAATATCTTCATTTTACAGATGAGGAAGCTGAAACCCAAGGAAATTAAATGATCTGCCCAAAATAATATAGATAATAAGTACCAGAGGCATAATTTGAAGATAAATTCTTTCTACTCCCACATTCACATCTAAAAGTATAAATATATATGAAACCGGAGGGCTAGGAAATAGAAGTAAATAAAATGGGACAAATTTTGAAGCATGTTTTATAATAATTCATTTTTATTATCAGTGACAGTAGAATCTCTGCATTTGAACTCTTAACAATTCAGTTTTAGTATATGGTGAAATCTTGTTTAGTATTTTTTTTTTAGGCAGTTGGGATTAAGTGACTTGCTCAGGATCACACAGCTAGTAAGTGTCAAAAGGGCCGGTGATCTATCCACTGCACCACCTAACTGCCCCTATATGGTGAAATCTTGCGAAGAAGAAATTAGAAAAAAAATGGCTAAATTGGATCAAACACACACAGGGGAAATTGATTCTGTTTTGAAAGCTTGGAGAGCTCATAGGATCATAGATCCAGATCTAGAAGAGGACTTAGAGGCCATATAGTCCAACTCCTTCCCTTCATTTTGCTATTCCCCTGTAATACTTCTTCAGGAATACTCTCCAACTTATACTCACACTAAAAGGTTGGATTCCCAGAGCGTGCATAGTACTCCCCAAGTTCTAGAGCCTGTGGAATTTGGATCCTACTATTACTACTCATTCAATTAATAGTAAGCTAGTAAATAGAAATATTAGCTCATAGTAAAGGCATTTGTTAAGATGACATTTTAAAAATAGTAATTACACAGCTTTTTTTGTGGTGGCTAAGAACCGGAAATTGAGGTGACATGCATCAATTGGGAATGGCTGGATGAATTGTGGTATATGATTGTGATAGAATATTATTGTCCTGTAAGAAATGACAAGCAGGATGATTTCAGAAAAACCTGGAAAGACTTATATGAACTGATGTAAAGTGAAGTGAGCAGAATGAAAAGAATATTCTACACAGTAACAGCAATACTGTACAATGAAGAACTTTGAACGACTTAGCTATGCAATGATCCAAGACAATCCCAAAGGACTCGTGATGAAACATGTTATCCATCTCCAGAGAAAGAACTGATATTATCTGAATACTGACTGAAGCATGCTAGTTTTCATGATTGTATCTGAATATATTATTATATTATAATCTACCTGTATTAGATTGCTTACTGTCTCAGGGAGAGAAGAAGGGAGGGAGAGAGAGAGGAATAGAATTTGAAACTCAAAACTTAAAATAAATATTAAAAATTGTCTTAACGTAATGGGGGAAAATAAAATATTATTTAAGAAAAAAGAATAATAGCTACAAAATCTTCTACCTCCACTAATGTAGCGTACATTTCTGCATAAATATGCATAGCTCCCAGTGCGAAAATGGACAAAAATTTAGAATAGCGAAGCACATGGTAGGGAATGTATGTAGCCAAGGCTATTCTCTCTGGTGCAGCTGGGCCTCAAAGTCCTTTCCAGTGTTCTACAGTCCTCTCTGAAAACCAAGTATGGATTGGCAGTTAGCTAGTTTGCTGTCTTTCTAGTCAAGAAGAGACACCTGTCTTCTCTGTGGCCACAGGTCCCTTTCCTTGAAGCTAGCTCCTATATATTCATGTTCGTCTAAAATATGTGTCCCCAATCCCTCAACTGTGTCTTGAACTAACTCTCCAACTGTTGAATGGGATATCCCCCTCTGTATGAGTAGCTCTGCTGCTAAATACTATAGCTGATGATATGGGGCATGCGGGTGGGTGGGAAGTGGGGAAGAGAGGAGAGAAAGATCTTCTCTTTCCTCTAAAGATGTGAAGAGCTGTGTTCTTTTTCCAGACTACTTCTGCTTCCACTCATACAAATTTCTGAATTCTGGCTTTCTCCAAGGCTTAGCTAAAATCCCTAAAGCATGCCAATTTTTGGATGGAAGAAGAGGGAGAAAAAGAAAGACAGAGAGAGACACAGAAAGAGAAATAGAGAGACACAGAAAGAGACAGAGGTAGAGAGATGTTAATACTTTGTAAAGGGATCAACAGGTGTTTATATATATATATATATATATATATACATACACACACACACACACACACACACACACACACACACACATATATATATATATATATATATATATATATATATATATGTATATAGCCACATCAATATAGCTGTGAGTACATCAACAAGAATGGAGGAGGGATAGGGAAGGGAATCAAAGCCTCCTTCCTGTATGTGTATGTAAGGAAGAGAAGATTTTGAAAAAGTGTGGGAAAAAATCATGAACAATATTACTACCCCAGCAGACATGGTATTGAGAGGAGATCTGTAACTACCAACCCATATGCCTATTTTCTTATCTTTATATAAATCTATATGAGGATGATCTAAACATATACTGAGGGTATCTTTGCTAAATGTAACAAAAAGGAATAGACAAACTTTTACAAATGATCCTTGGCAACAACTCAGATTCCTTTTTTTTTTTTAAACAACTGACTGAAAAGTACAGAGAATAAAAGATCCCACTCTGTTTATTGCTTGTTGCTATTGAAAAATACAGCATTTGACTTAGGGGAGCAAAATGCAGCCTTAAAGATTCTCCCAACAGCTAGTCACTCTTACATATGATAAACTTATTCAAGATTCTTTCATAAGTGTAACCAAAAATACAATGCTGTTCAATGACCATCTGATTGCTAGCATTAAGTGAGGTAAAAGGCAGAGGAAATTATGTTTGCCAAAAGTGTTCTGAATAATCAGAGAAGATGCTTTGCTTCTGATTTTCTGGAAGGGAAGGTTGTTGTTGGGTTTGGCTCTGCTGTCTCTTAGTTACTTAGAAAAGGTTACCTAAAAAACAAACTCCAACCATGCCTTGGCTGAAGGAAAAGAGATTTTTCTTTAATTAAATTTTCCTTCTCATTGTGAACATAACAATCATCAACAAACAGAACCATTTTAATAACAAAGAAGAACCTCTCTTACAGGTCACCTTTCAATGCCAGACACTGCCTCTCTCATTGCAGACTAAGAGCACATCAGCTTTTGTGTTTGTCTTTAGATAACAGATCAACAGTCAGTTAAAATAAAATTAAATATCCTTCATCAGCTGTCTGCAATATAAGGAAGTCATACAGTGTCTCAGAAGCTCTAAAACAGAAGCATGGACAGAATGTGTTCCAGCAACGTCTATGGTTCTAAATGTAGTTATCCGCTTTTGTTCTTGTATTGCCCATGCCTTGTTCAGTGTCTGGGACAAATGGGGTACTTGATAAATGATTATTGAGTGAATTAATTGCTGGAATTGATAATGGAACCATTTTGCTTTGTTTGGGGAAATATCCTCTTTATAGAAGTGCACCACTCAGCTTGGCAAAAGACTTCACTGGGGCAAATATTTTGAATGAGAACTGGCTAGCTTGAGAACTGTAGCCCTTTCCTTCCCCTTTACTCTAATTTCCCCACAGCAGCACGTTATTGAGGGGAAAAAAAATAAACCTACCCAACAGTTTCCAAATGGCTGAGTTTCAGTTTTTGAGGAAAATCCACTGTGGCAATAGTTTTTTTGGAGGATACACATTTAGCCAAAAATCTTGTCCTTTGTAACTCTCTTTAGTTTATATAATGATATTAAAAAAAAATCCTCAATTTGTGAGGGTAAGGAAGGCTGTAAAACACAACCTAAAAAAGAAAAAGGGCCCTGAAGATCACTAACTGGTCGCTTTGCTGCATTCTTTTTCTATTTATGAGCAGAATTATAGCGGCTAAGCTCTTTTCTCAACTGCTCTTGGAAGAAGTATGTAAGAATTCAGGAATAAATTGTACAGAAAAAAAGAGGCAAAAGAGGGATTTTTTTAAAAACATACACACACAAATGAACTTACCAATGAGATTTCTTTTTTACTCTTTTGTACATTTTCTCCCTCTCAAATATCTCCAATTGTTTCTAACAGGGAAAGGGAAGTAGATTGTCACTTTTTGGCCTTTAATCATGATAATAATACCTGCAAAGATGCAGAACTTTTGAAACCGTGGAACTTTCACTCCCTTCCCCGGATCCTCCTTTAGGGGATAGTATATTCCATATTGTGAAAGGAAGTTGCTTTTAATTTTGAGAATAGTTAGAGAAAAACAAAGACCTTTGACCTAAGTCTGCTGCTAGGGCTGAGGCCAGAGTTGTAATTGGCAGCTGTGAAGACAGCACATGAATCCAGGCCTTTTACCAGGATATATCTCAGCTCTGACAAATCTGTGGATTTTTTTCTTCAATTCACCTTGAGAAATATACAATGCAAATATTCAAGTTTAATCATACCCTTCGTGTTCCCAGTCCAAATCTGGATTTTTTAAAATGACCTAGATATTTTTAGATTTTGATAACCCCTATCCAGAAATCTAAATGCAAACTGTTGTGTGGGGTGGAAACCCGACTGCATTTTAGCTTTGATACCTTCATTTGGTGAGAACAAATGTAACTCACTCAATCAAAAGACCTTTTACTGAGTGTGAAAAAGGGCCTTCAAACTAGAATGAGGTCAAGCAAGAATTGTGTTCTGAGAGGCCCAGGAAAAGATTACAACTAAGAGATCATCTATAAATTATTAAGTGAGTTGAGAAGGGTTTGAATTCCAGAAACTAGAGCAAATGTGATTTTCTAGCCTACCATTTAAGACTGCTGAAGAACTTCCTAGCTAGGTGGGTTGGGGGTGGGCAGGAGGAGGACTTGATTTCTCCCTTCTGCTCCCTGTCCCCTTTGACCAAAGGAGGATGTTCCAGCTTTAGAAAGATCCAGAGGATTATGAAATCCCAACATCTTATCAGTCTCCTGCATGTTGTGCCTGGATTGGCTGGCGGCAGCATCTGTCCTTGAACCAAGGACAAACATGTTTGCAGATTATCTGATCTTAATGAGAGCAAAGGGGGTTGCTTCCAGCAACCAAGATCTTACTCCTCCTTTGCCACATTAAACTTGAGCCTATTTTCCTTTGGACTGTATACACTTATGGGAAAATGTATCAAAAAAATTTTTGGGGAGAGGGAATGCTTTGTATCTATTGTTCCTACTGTACCGCGTTAGTAAATACCCCTAATTAAAAGCTAGTTAAGACTAGATGACCAAATTGATTCTCAACTGATAATGTTGGAGGGAAGCAAACCAGTGATACCTTGAACCCATTAGACTTGCTCCTGACCCCTCAGGGATATGGTTAGAACCCTGTGGGCAGATGTAGCCAGTCACGCTCTGAGATCCAACTCATTTATGAGAATGAGAGTTTGATCAGAGTTTCCATGAGCTCCACAAATACAGAATTTTGAGCAAAAAGTCCCCCTAAGAAGTCAGAATAATTTTGGCACAGCAGCTGTTCCACAGTGCTACATGTTTATACATGTCTGTCTGATCATCCAAGAATATAAATGCAAATGCACGTAAGACACTTACCATTTAGGCATGTAGAGGTTGTTTCCAAAAGTGAACAAGTGAAGAGTCTCATATGCTCATATTAGCGTAGATTTAGAACTGAAAGGAACCTCAAAGGAAGTTTAGTACAAGCCCCTCATAATGCAGATGGGGCAACTGAATCCCAGGGAGATCAAATGACTTGCACATGATCAACCAAGTAGACAGTGTCAGGGCAGAATTTGAATTCAGTGCCTATGACTCCAGTCATTCTGTTGTACCATGCTATCTCTCCTAGGCAGTTGGTTGGTAATACAGCATGTCCTGGATGACTTGGAAACCTGGTTGAACTGCATTCTCTAGCAATTAGGAGAGAAGTTGTTAGCAAGCTTAATATGCTTTTGCTAGGGGTTCTGTTTGGAGCAACTCCTCTTTTAGCCAAATTCTCCATCTCTTGCTAAAAAGTGCAGGATGGGAATGTAAGGGGAGTAATATTGAACATACTTTTTCTTCTTATTAGAGCACAGGAAGCCAAGTCCTGAGAGATGGATACCTGACATTTATAATTGATTCAGCTGTAGACTTTGTTTCAATATGTTACTTAAGCTTTTTTTTTTTTGCTGTGCTGCTTTGTATGCTGGTCACATTTCACAGAAATATTGTGAGGACAAATACCTATACATGTGAAAACTGCCAGTTATTTGGAATATGTTGCAAAATTGCCATTTTTGTTTTAGAATTCTTTTGTAAATAGTTTTTTTCTCATAATTTTGCCCTCTTGATTGCCAGAGAATGGGTCTTGGTGTTTTATGTTTGTGTCAATTCTCTATGTATCTTTGATATCAGATACTTATTGCTGATATTTGGTGTAAATATTTTAAAATTTCTATCATTTCTCTTGTTCTATCTTTCTTGATTTTATTCTTGTGAAAACCTTTTAATTTTATGTAATCAAAATAGCTACTTTTGTCTCTTTTGATCTTTTCCATCTTTTATTTGGAAAAGAAATTATCTCTTCCTCCCCCCACTTACCAAAGTCATGAAAGTTACCTCCTCTTGTTCTTTTCTTTTTCTTTTATTTATTTTTTTCTTTTTTTAAATAGTATTTTATTTTTCCCAGACAAATTTTAGCATTCATTTTTACAAGATATTGAGTTTCAGATTTTTCTTCTTCTCTCTCTCCCTCACCTCTCCTCTTCCTAAAATGGTAGGCAATTTGCTATAGGCTATATATGTGCAATTATGTAAAACATATTTCCATATTAATCATAATTGTGAAAGAAATAATAGATCAAAAAGGGAAATATTAGAAAAAATAAATGAAAAAAGTATGCTTTGAACTGCAGTCAGAGTCCATCAGTTTTTTATATGGATATGAGTAGCATTTTTCTTCATGAGTCCTTTGTACTTGTTTTAGATCATTATAGTGCTGAGAAGAGCTGAGTCATTCACAGCTGATCATCATGCAGTGTTGTTCATACTGTGTACAGAGTTTTCCTGGTTTTACTTATTTTACTTTGCGTTAGTTTGTACAAGTCTTTTCAGGTTTCTCTAAAATATACCTATTCATCAATTCTTATAGCACAGTAGTATTCCATTACATTCAAATACCACAACTTGCTCAGCCATTCCCCACTTGATTGGCCTCCCCTCAATTTCCACAGTACGCAGGCTCAGGATCTTCTACTGGTTTCCTGAGGTAGGACTTGCTGTTTGCTTGCTAGGACACTTCCTGTCCTGGACTGCATTCTCTTTTTACCCCAGTGAGACAGAATTTTCCTGCTAACCTTACAAGTTTCTTAAACTAAAAGATTGTTTCACTTGATCTTTTTTTGCTGGTTCTGCTGTTCCAGGATTTTTTTGGGAGCTCTATTTTATGGTTATTTGGAGATAAACATGGAAGGGTTGAGATTTCCTTGCTTCCTTTGCTATTTTGGTTCTCAAAAGTCCATCTTGTTCTTTTCTAATTTAATAATAATAATAATAATAATAATAATAATAATAATAATAATAATATATTTTAAATTCAGGGGTGTGCTGGAGCCACCTTGAACTAGTTGGCAAGAGTTGAAAGTTGAATTTTCAGTATCAGCATTTCCAGCTTGGAAAAGGGCAAACATTATAAATCCAGGCTTGATGTATTATTTTGTTGATTGTATAGACATGAGAAGGTGATAGAGAAAAAGTTAATAATGCAGATTAAACTTAAAAGTATGGAATACCTACTTTTTTTTTCTTCAGAAAGCCAGTTAAGCATTTACCGGAAGACCCCTGCTAATAATTAGTTTGTGTGTCCATTTGATCTTATTATGTTATCTGGTATAAGATGTTGGCATAAATCCGACTTCTGCCAAACAACTGTCCAGTTTTCTCATCAGTTCTTGTCAAAAATGAAGTCCTTATACCAACCATGTGTATACTTGGGCATATCAAACTTAGCAATTGCATATCAAAAAGTAGTTATTCCTAATAGCTCCTGTTTATTACTTATCTAAACTTTTTCACTGAGATACTTTTAAGATTTTTAACCAGTAACAAATCATTTTGATTATAATGCTCTCTTTATTTGTACTTTTTCATGTGATTTCTCTTGAAATAATATATAATTTTTGTTCCCCCAAATAATTTTTAAAATTTTTTTCTAATTATATAGGCTATTTTCTTAGGAAATTTATTACCATAATACTAAATATTTAAATTAAGTAAAATAATCATTTTTATTATATCTACCTGGTCCAAATATTATCATTAAAAATCTCTCTAATGACTAATAATCATTACTTTTAAAAATGAAGGAGGCTTCTCCATCCGGGGCAGAACTGTACAAAGAAAAAAATGGCCAAAAGAGGGGCAGATGGGTGCTGGAGTCAATTTGAACTGCCTCACAAAAGCCGATTGTTGAATTTTCATATGAGTATTTGTATACCTTGGAAATCAGCAAATACTATAAATGAAGGCTTGATTTATTGTTGTTTTGATTTTCTAGACTAAAGTGATGGATAAAATGTTAGTAATGAAAATTGAACTTAAAAGTATACCTTGCATACATATATATAAACACACATATACATACATATCCATAGATATCCATAAACATACATATTTATACACATATACACTAAAATATGTAAATGTAAGATCATATTATGCTTATTTCCACTTGTCATCTGTTTCTCTGAAGGTAGATAGCATTTTCCTTCATAAGTCCAAGTCTTTCCATATTTTTCTAAATCCCCCAGCTCATCATTTCCTGCATCACAACAGTTTTCTAACCCAATCACATTCTGTCTGGGAGATTATCTATGAGAGTACCACCACCCAATTTTCTGTATTCTCTCTATTCCTGGCTATATGGATTTTATTTATACAGAAAAAAATTTAATTTAAAATAATCAAAATTATCTATTTTGCACTTCAACACAATGCTCACCTTATAATATAGTTTGTGGCCTGATACTGCTGAATCTAGTTCCTTCACATCTTTTTCCCCTGGTTTCCTTGGAATTCCTGACCCTCTGCTCTTCCAAAGGAACCCTGTATATCTCTCTTTTTTATAGCACTTCCTGAAAGCAACATGTTGTTGAATTCAAATTTTTGATCTCCTATCAGTTTCCATTTTGTAAGTAAAATTTATCCCATTCACATTCTAAATTATAATAACTTGTTGTATATTTTCCTCCTTATTTTCCTCACTATCCTTCTCACCCTATTCCTATTCCTTCTCACTCCTCTACTTTACTTCTACCTGCTGCTTTGCCCTCTTATTCCTTTACCGGTATACCACCCCCTCCAAGAATGCCTCCCTACTCCTCTCTCTCCACCCTAACACTTTCCCCTCTTATTTCTTTCTGAATTTAGAATATATATGTTGTTCTTCTAAATACATATGTTGTTCTCTCTTTATTGTTCCCTCTTTAACTTACTCTTGATGAGAGTAAGGTTCCAGAACTACTTGCTCTCCTCCATCAAATGCCTCTGTATCAGTTCTTTCTCTCATGCCTCATTTATATGTCATAATTACTCTTTTTACCTTTTTTTGCATCATTTTCCTTTTTAGAATCACATCATTCTCAGCTCCACTCCACTCATTCTTTCAAACTACCCAGTTACTAATGACAATCTTAGACATATGGTTTACATTTCCATGCATTAGAAGTAAACAATTTGTCCTTAGAGTCCCTTGTAATTAGTCTCTGATGTTTACCTTATATTTCTCTTGGATCTTATACGCCAAATTTTCTATTAAGTTCTGGTCTTTTTTCAGTAACATACTGAAAGTCTGTCAATTCATTTAATGTTATTTTTTCATTTAAGATTATTCTGGATATTGTTGGGTATGATATTTTTGGCCAGAACCCCAGTTCTTTTGCTCTTCAGTATACACTGTTCCAAGTTCTTTTAGTGTAGTTACTGCTAGGTCTTGTGTAATTCTAATTGTGGTTCCTCCATATTTGATTTTTTTTTTCTTGCTGCTCATAATATTTTCTCCTTAACCTGGGGGTTTTAGGATTTGGCTATGATATTCTTGTAGGTTTTCCTCCAAAGATTTCTTTCAGGTAGTGATCAGTGGATCTTTTTCTCTATTTCTGCTGTCCCCTCTTGTTCTAACACTTTTGGACTGTTTTCTTTAATTATTTCTTGTGTTATTGTATCAAGATACTTTTTTTGATCATAGATTTCAGGTAGTCTGATTATTCTTGTGTTTTCTCTTCTGGATATATTCTCCAGATCAGTTGTTTTTCTTGAGATGTCTCACATTTTCTTCTATTATTTTTCATTCTGTATATTTTGTTTTATTAATTCTCGGTCTCTTATAACTTCACTGGCTTCTCCATGCCCAATTCTAATTATCAAGGGGTAATTTTCTTCCTTAAGATTCTGGATCTCCTTTTCCAGTTGGCTTTCTTTTCATAGTCTTCTTGTTTTTCTTGGATTGTTCTTAATTTTTAAAAATCCTTAATCTCTCATGTTTGACTTTTGAAGTCTTTTTTGAGTTCTATAAATTCTTTTGGCCAGGTGACCATTTGGCATTACTCTTTGGGGTAGGAGAGGTAGTTTTTGTTGTTGTTGTTTGTTTTTGTTTTTTGTTTGTTTTGGTTTTTGGCTTCAGTATCCTCTGAAGATGAATAGCCTCCTCTATTCTCATAGTAACTGTCTATAGTTGGGTTCTTTCTTCTTTGCCTGCTCATTTATTTTTTTTAAATTTTTAGCAGCTTGTTATTATAATCACCTCTGATCTTGCTGTTATTTTTTGAACTTTGTCATGGGCCCAACCTCTGTATTCCTTTCCTCCTCCAAGCCACAGTGAGGGCCCTCTGGCACACTATGTTGGAAAGACTCTTTCTCCCTGAGAACCCTTCAGTGGCTGTGACCTTCAGTTCTCCTCTCTGGCCTGAAATTAAGAACAATAACTCAACTTTCCTGTAAGAGCCCACAACCAGCAGTGACCCCACCCCAAAGCTCCTGCACTCACTTGGCACGTGCTAGTTCCTTCATGTCCAGGACTGCTTCTTGGCAACACAGCTGGGCCTCACATCCCTTGTCAGCAGACGCTCCCTCAATCCTCCCCTGCTCAGACACCCAGCTTGCCACACTGTCTGGGAGGGGAAAATTCCTGTGGCTGAGAATGACGCCCCAGGACTCATTGCTCACTCTTTTAGCAGAGGTAGCCTGGAGGTATTTACACTTCACTTAGGCTGAACCTCCATCCTGAAATCTTTCTTTGTATCTTCTCCAATTGCCCAAGGAAGACGGACCAGGACCACTGTTCTGCCCCAACCGTTGTTTATTTTGCTGCTCTACATTCACCTGCAGTGCGATTGTATCTTGTTTGGTGAACTTGAAATTTTTTGACCTATTCTGCTATCTTCCCAGAATTCTCTCTCCCACAGATCTTTTTCAGATGACCTGTGGTCTAGCCAATTCTACTGTATATTGTCCTTGTGAAGTGTACTTGATTGTTCACAAAATAGAAACCCACAAGCAGATCAATACCATTCCCTATGTCTGTAATGACCTCCCTTCACACCTCTAACTCTTGGCAACTTTCTCTTCTACCACAAACTGCAAGAATCCTTCACTTATCCTCCTTGTCTCTGGTGCAAAACTGAAAGTGATCTCTCCTTCTTTAAATTTGTCTATTTCATATGGCTATCACCTCCCTTCCTATTGCATCTTGTGCAATTGTCACTTCCTCTCAGAGCATAATCTCCTTGAAAGCAGGGACTGTGTTGTTTGACATCTTTGTGCAATTGCTAAGCATGATGTTGCTAGCACCCAGCATGGTACTTTGTGTATACAACCTACTAATATTTGCCAAATTGAATTCTGAATCACAATGAGTTGTACTTTTGGGTCATTAAATTATATGCTTCCAGAAATAATATTAAAACTGGTACTTCATTGAATTCCTCCTCTGTGATGCATCCTAGATATTTACCTTTTGGTCTCTTTTGTAGAATAGATAGACAGACAGACAGACAGACAGACAGATGCATAGGTAGATAGATAGATGGAGACAGATAGATATTCCCCTTGTCAAATATATAAATAGATATAGATCTATCTCTTTGTATTTATATATAAACAAATATACACACATCTAAATACATATGCATATTGTTTATATCTATAAATGCATATATAAATGACAGATACAAGCCTGTACTCATTCATATACATAAACATGTATATTTGTGTATGTGTTTGTGTATATATATATATATATGTGTATTATGAATATATGATATGTATATATATAGGCACACACATTAAATCAACTGCACTTAACAGGTACACATATAAACACATGTTCCTTGATGTGTGTATATGTGCTTTAGATGTATACACATGTATGCATACACAATCTATACTTTTATTATATTCATGTGTGGTTTTATATATATATATATATATATATATACACACACACACACACATATACATGCATGAGCATAATGTATATATATAGGCACACATATATGAAATCAACTGTACTTCATAGGTACCTGTTCACACAGGTGTACCTGTATTGTATTTATATACATACTAATGTACATGCATATATATGTGTACACACATACACATACATGTTCATGCTTATATATGTGTATTTCTCTTTCAAGCATTTTTCTTTGAGTCTGCAATTGTCGCAAAGGGATTGGCTTTAAAGTATAATATCACCATTAATAATAGTACCTATCAGAGACAGCTTTAAAATTCCACAATTTTAACATAACACTAATTTGTTGGAGGTACATTTGATGTATTCTTGTTACGATCATTGTAGGCACTGTTACCAGATGTTGGAATTATACCTTGTCATTAACAGCAGTGTAGTACAAATTGGAGCAGAGTTTTTAAGACTTAATCCTGGAAGCCACCACTCCCACTTCAATGTTTGAAAAGCTTTAGGCAATAGAAGAAGAAAGAATGAATTAGGATGAACCTGGGGGTCCATATGCTGTCTACAAATCAGGCCTATTAGCTTTGCTTACCTTCTGGCTTGAATATCGTTTGTGAGCCATCTTTACTGCCAAGGAAAGATAAAAAGTGTACATTAAAAATATATTACACCTTATCTCAGGGAAGCAGGTGAAGAAGCTTTCTACCTTTAAAAAGGCTGTAACTTCTTATTGCATATATTTAACTGGGACTCTGAGTAGTAACATAACTAATATGAAATATCCACTTGTTTCCAGGCCCATTGTTTGCCAGCTGCTTGACCTGAATGGTACTGATCCCATCTTCATTTCTTTCCCCAAGATGTGACTACTGGAATTTAATTACACTGCCAAATTATTAAAGCAAAAGGATTGCAATGTTACAGTTAATAAAATACTCTTCTGGCTGGCTTAACAGCTGGCTTCCCGGAAAATGGTTCCCTCCTGGGAGGCCCAAAGAGGGGAGATAACATGCTCACCTGGGGATTCTGAGGAACTAGTTTTTATTAGAGGTGGTCCAGGATGTGAAATAATATTAATCCATAGAATTGACAAGTTCCTAAGCTTGCAAGATATATTTAGAGGTAATTTTGTTTCTCTTTGGATAACACTATTTCTTTTTGCTCTCTTTGCCCCTTTTTGTTTTTTAAATGATGATTTTGATGATGGAGAAGACTAGAATTTTTAGTTCATCATGTTGGATATATGTCTATGTGTATATACACGTGTATACATGTATATCTGTGCCTACACACATCCATATCATATGCATAGATATAGATGTAGATATAGATATAGATATAGATATAGATATAGATATAGATATAGATATAGATATAGATATAGATATAGATATAGATATAGATATAGATATAGATATAGATATAGATATAGATAAACTTATGGAATTTAAAGCTAGCAGGAGCCAGTCTTCTCATTTTACATGTCAGGAAGCTAAGGCTCAGAAAGGTTTAGTGATTTGTCCAAGACCACACGGATCTTTCCACTATATCATGTTGCTTATTATCTATCCTTAAGGAGTTTTGAGAAGCAATAAACTGAATAAACTCATTTCCTGTGTGGCTTGCTCTCCCCTCTTCAAAATATTATCCCTTCTATGTTGGAGTTAGTGTTCCTGTCAGCTGAATGTTAGCACCAGATTCTCTTCTCAATGGTGAAACCTCAAATTATTTTCACCAGGTTTCATCGACCTGTTTCAATTTGTAAAGGCACTTATCCCCCACTTCCGTATTTTGGTTTCTCCCAGTGGTACAGATTGAAATCTAATGTTACATTTTCAACCCATGCTATGTTCTCAACCCATTCACACATTCTCATAAATCCAAGCAAGGGCACCCACCAAGATACTGGGAGAATTTCTTCTACAGCTCTTAAGACGATGTGACTCCCAGTGAAGCAAATGAGCTATCCATCTGTTATCTCTTGTTTTCATTGTATAACCAACCCACCTTGCCTTTCCAGTAATCCATTCCTTTAACAATATATTCTATTCCACTTCCTTGAATACACGTTCTAGTCTACACCTACCACATGTCTCATCATTGCTTTTTGGATATCCTGAAGTTCTGAGTCACCAGAGATTAAATTAGTATATGATTCATAGTGATATATTATCATAAGTTATTAAATCAGGTTTGAAGTTCAGAGGTATTTCCTCCAGAGAAAGAACTGATGGACTCTGAGTGCAGATTGAAATATATTTTTTTCACTATATTTTTCTTGCTTTAAAAAAACCATGGCTAATGTGGAAATAATACATTTTGCATGGCATATGTGTATATATGTGTATATATATATACATATATACACATATATACACACACATATATATATATACACACATATATGTATTTTATATGTATAATGAATATATATATGCACATACACATATACATATATATTTATATGTATAATGAGTATTATATTTCTTGCCTTCTCAATGAGTGGATGAGGGTATTGTGGGAGGTGAAAAATTGGAACTGAAAATAAAAACAAAAGAAAATAACAACTACACATACACATACACAGACAAACTCACACAAGAGCACAGAGATGTTTGCAGGTATTTGCAACTACCAATGCAGATGTCCAGAAAAGAATCCAAATGAAAGAGGAATTCTCTAATGGTGGTGCAGTCCTATAGAGATTATTCTTTGTAGATGGCATTGTATCAATTACATAAGGAATAAACTTTGGAAAGCTTCCTAAATAAAAGACACAATACACATAAAAATCAAATAATGAAGAATGGCTACTTATCCAGACTACGATAGTTATTTAGACAGCCAGTAGGTAGAATATTTTTCTTGTATTCTCCCTGAAAAAAATATTTTTAGCAGAAATATTATTTTGTTGATGCTATATGGCTATGAATCATAGCCCACACAAGTGGAAATTTTTTTTTTTGCTCTCTTTGACTTCATACTTCACATAGTCACAAAAACCTGGTAGGTCAGATGAGTGAAAATAGAGGTCCATCTCTCTGAAATCTATATCATTGTATCTCATATAATATCTCACATCCAAATCTTCCTGTTTCAGGAAGCTGAATCAACAGATGGACTGACAGCAATATATTACTGGCCTGTGATTAGCATTGCCTATTTACAGAAGGATGTAAACTCCCAGTTGTCCTAGAGAGCCAGGAATGAATGGATTGTGACTTACATTATTGATGAAGTACTGACATTTGCTGAGATCATAGATGCACTGGAATATTGGTCAGAATTGCTGGCCTTCAGCAATGAGCTCACCTAACAATATTATTAGTCAACATTACCTTGGTTGGAGAAGAGGATTGGGGTCATACTCTTCAGAATCCTTCCATTTCTACAAAGTAGTAGAATAATAAAATTAAAGTGGCAACATGATATAGGTCCAGTTTTGCTATGTATTAGGGGTGTGTGTGTGAGAAAGACAGAGACAGAGATATTAAGAGATATAAGGTATTAGCTACCTTATAGTCTCATTGTAAGTACAGTGCTATGGAAATCCTAAATCATTTATATGAATGTGAGCCTTGATATTATTTCAACTCTAGTGCCCTCATCATGAAAATGAGGAGATAGGAATTTACAAAATTGAAGAGACTTTACCAGGGTTACTTAGGGAGCTGGCAAAAGACTGTAATTTCAGCCTTCTAATTCCTAGTTCAGTGTTGTAAAGAATTCTAGAGTTGGGAGGGACTTTGGGAGAGACAAATACCTGACCAGAAATTCTCTTTACAATATACACAACAAATTATCATCTAGTCTCCATGTGTATATGTTACCAGGAGCTCAAAAGTCCTTTTCCTCTGCCTCCTCCTCCTCCTACACACACACACACACACACACACACACACACACACACACACACACAAACACCCACATGCACACGCACACAATCACACAAGCATACACCCTCACAAATATGCATATAGGTATGCAGATATTGCTTTACAGTCATAAATCACTGTAAAATTCACTATTAATATTACTATATTTCTATATATCCAGTATAAAATTATTTAAAGCACTATAATACAATAACACTGTGATGAATTTGTAACATATTTGTGTAAGCAAGATATGCACATATGTGAATTAAAATTACTCTATGTGGAATTATACACACATTAAACTTGGTTACAGGAAATATTTCTCAAACATTAGTAGGGAAGAGGGTCTAATTGTATTTGTGCTTCTCCTATTTGGAGTCCTTGGAGTGGTATGAAATATAATTTTTGTTGTTCTATGTATCAGGGCTAGTGCCAATCAATGGAAGCTATATGGAGACAAAGTTCAATTTGATATAAGGAAGAACTTTACAATATTTAGAGCTGCCTTATAATGGAATCTATTATCTTATGAACTAGTGAACTCTCTTGGACATGTTTAAGCAGAAGTTAGGTGATGAAGTGCCTGGGTTGGAGAGATAATCTGATATGGTTGAAAAAACAGAAGACTTAGTATCAGGAGAAATGGGTTTGAATATTGACTCTGACATTGATAAGCCCTATGATGATAGGCAAGTCTCAAGCCTTATAAAATTCTTCATTTAAAAAATGAGAAGAATAGTGCCTATACTGCCTGTTTCAAAGGGTTATTGTGAGAAAAGTGCTTTGCATACCTGATAATTATATAAATGCAAATTATTATTATAGTAGAGAGGAATAATTCCTGCATCAGATAGATTTTTGCTGAAGTTGGAATAGATGATGTTTAGTATTTCTTCTGATTCAAGATTATATGAGTAATTGAGGCTGGAAGTTCTAGAGTAGTTCAGAGGCAGGATAAGTTATTAGAGATTATAACTATTTAAAAAAGGAAGATTTCAATAAGTCATAGAAGGACGGGTAAGACTCATAACTGAAAAGTAGGAAAGAAGATAGTCTAAGAAGAGATTTTTAGGGTATAAGGTGAATAGTAGATAGGTAGAATGAGCAGGGAATAGAGAGTAGACCAGCCTGGCTGCAGACTAATTCATGTTAGGATATACTGTGAGATAGGCAGAGCTGGAACTAGGATTTTTTGGTACCAAGGGCAAAGGCAGAAAGGTAGTGTTCATCTGGTTTAGGGGATAGGCAAAATGAGACCCCCTAAACACTTCTGTGAAGTTCAGGAGAGAGGTATTCACACCTGAATATCATTATATAACTTCATATCCAATCATTTATATAAAGATTTATTAAGTGCCTACTATGTATGTGTAAGACTCTCTGCTGATCACTGAAGATGCATGATCAAAAGGAAAAAAAAGTCTCTCAAGGAGGTTAAAATTTACTGAGTAATAAAGTATTTAAGCAGATACAGCCAACATGATTTGAGGAGGCAGTAAACTCTAATAAAAGATATAATAATATCATATATATATATATACACATAATTTTATGATAATAAAAATGAAAGTAATAATTTCTATTGGGTGTAGCATATGAGCTCTGAAAATAAAGAAGCAGCATATTACAGGTATGATGTCCAGATTGTTCAAAGACATGGAGTGAAATCCCTGAGGGTTGGTTATCACTTTTGGCCCTAAGGGTTCAGGGACCCTGAGGAATGTATTGCTTGAGTCCCAAAAGAAGAAGGACACTTCCTGGGTAAGTAACAGATTACGTACAAAGAGATCAGTGACCACACATCTAATCAAGATCATACCACCTTAGAAGCACTGGAGTCTTCCCAAAATGGAGAATTAGTTCTATAAACAACAGTGCAAAAAAATCTAAAGCTTGAAACAGAACCCTTCCCCCCACCCAGACTAAGAAAAAAGTCCAACATTAACATAAAGTTCCAAATCAAGAAATAGGGTGGAAAAATGAGCAAACAACAAAAACAGAACTTGACCATAAAAATCCTCTATGGTGACCAAGAAGATCAAGACAGAAACTCAGAAGAAGACAATGAAGTCAAAACAGTACAAGCAAAGCCTCCAAGAATTGGACACAAGCCAAACAAGAATTCTTGGCAGAGTTAAAAATGATTTTCAAAATTAAATAAGAATGATAAAGGAAAAATTCAGTAAAGAAATGAAAGCAAATGAAGAAAATTATGAAAGGACAATTAAGAATTCAGTAAAAGAGGCTCAAAAATATTGAAGAAAATAACATCTTAAAAAGCAGAATTGGCCAAATGATAAACAAGGTACAAAAGTTTACTGAAGAAAATAATTCCTTTAAATTTAGAATGGGCAAGTGAAAGCTTATGATTCCATGAGACATGTAGAAAAACCAAAACAAAGTCAAATGAACAAAAAATAGAAGAAAATGTAAAATGTCTCACTAGAAAAACAACTGACCTGGAAAACAGATCTAGGGGAGATAATTTAAGAATGATTGGATTGCCTGGAAGCTATGATCAAAGAAAGAGCCTAGACAAAATATTTCAAGAAATTATCAAGGAAAACTGCCTCAATATTCTAGAACCAGCGAGTAAAATAGAAATGGAATAAATCCACCGATCACCACCTGAAAGAGATCCCCAAATAGAATCTCCCAGGAATATTATAGCCAACTTCCAGAACTCCCAGGTCAAAGATAAATTCTTAAATAAGCCAGAAAACAACCATTCAAAGTCTGTGGAGGCACAGTGAGGATCACACAAGATCTAGTACCTACCAGATTAAAGGAGCAAAGGTCTTGGAAATCCCAGCAAAAGAACTGGAATCACAACCAAGAATAACCTTCCCAGGAAAACTGAGTATAATCCTTCAAGGGAAAATACACACACACACACACACACACACACACACATACACACATATACGTATATATATATATATATATATATATATTTAGTGAAAGAGAAGACTCAAGCATTCTTGATGAAAAGATCAGAGTTGAGTAAAAAATTTGACTTTCACATACGACTCAAGAGAAACATAAAAAGAGAAACATGAAAGAGAAACATAAGGGAATCAATAAGATTAAATGATTTACCAGTCTATATGGGAGAAGATTCATGTATCCTCTAGGAACTTTATCATTGTTAGGATAGTTACAAGGATTGTATCGAAAGAGAGGTTTCAAGAATTAAGTTTTAATGAGATGACGTAAAAAATGGATAGTTAAGGAAGAGGGATGCTATGGAAGAAGGTGGAATGAAGAAGAAGAAGGGGAAAATTATCTAACATAAAAGAGGTGTGCAAGAAGAGCTTTTACAGTGGAGGGAAAGTGATTGTGAGGGATGAGCAATACTTAAATCTCATTCACAGCTAAACTGTTTCAAAAAAGGATATCTGAACCTATTTTTATATCTCTGTGTGTATGTGTGTGTGCATACATATCCTCAATTGGTATTAGAAATCTATTTTATCTAACAAGGAAATAGGAGGGAAAGATAATAAAATTAAGGAGGGGTAATAAAAACGAGGGCACATAAAAAAGGTCATGTTCAGAAGCAAAACAGATTTTAGAGGACAGGATAAAAAAAGAGAGAATAAAATGGGATTGAAGGAAATTCAGTTAGTTATCATAAATTTGAATGTGAATGGGATAAACTCAGTCATGAAATGAAAGCAAATAGAAGAGTGGATTAGAAACCAGAATCCATCAACACGTTGTTTATAAGAAACAGATAATGCTGGCTGATGATGTCAAATAGATATTGCTTATCATTTTAAGGAATCCTCCCTTTTTTCCTGTGCTCTCTAGTGTTTTTAATAGGAATGGGTGTTGTATTTTGTCAAAAGCCTTTTCAGTACCTATTGAGATAATCATATGATTTCTGTTGGTTTTGTTATTAATAACAAATAGTGAACCAACCCTGCATTCCTGGTACGAATCCCACCTGGTCATAGTGTATAATCATTGTAATATATTCTGTAACTGCCTTGCTAGTATTTTGTTCAAAATTTTTGTATCAATATTCATTGGGGAACTTGGTCTACAACTTTCTTTTTCTCTTTTAGCTCTTCTTAATTTAGGTATCAGCATAATATTTATGTCACAAAAGGAGTTTGGTAGGACTCCTTTGCCTATTTTTTCCAAATAGTTTATATTATTTTGGAATTAATTGTTCTTCAAATGTTTGGCAGAATTCACTTGTGAACCCATCTGGCCATGGGGATTTTTTACTTCGAGAGTTCATTAATGGCTTGTTCAATTTATTTTTTCTGAGATGAAGTCATTTAGACATTGTATTTCCTGACCAATCTAGGTAATTTATATTTTTATAAATACTCACCAAGTTTGCTCAGATTGTTAGATTTATTGACATGTAATTGGGCAAAATATTTCCTAATGATTGCCTTAATTTCTTCATTGGTGGTGACTTCACTCTTTTCATTTTTGATACTGGGTATTTTGTTTTCATCTTTTTTTAAGCCAAATTAACCAATGGCTTATCTATCTTATTTTTCCCCCCATAAGACCAGCTCCTAGATTTATTTATTAACTCAATGGTTTTTTTTTAAACTTTCAATCTTATTAGTCTCACCTATGATTTTCAGGATTTCCAATTTGGTGTTCAATTGGTGATTCTTAATTCAGTCTTTTTCTAGTTTTTTTTTCTTCTTAAGTTGCATGCGAAATTCATTGATTTACTCTTTTTCTATTTTATTGATGTAAGTATTAGAGAAATAAATTTTTCCCTGAGTACTGCTTTGACTGCATCCCATAAATTTTGGTATATTGTGTCATTGCTGTCACTCTCTTTAATGAGATTATTGGTTGTTTCTATGATTTGTTCTTTGACCTACTTACTCTTTAAGATTAGATTATTTAGTTTTCAATTAATTTTTAATGTATCTTTTCATTGCCTTTTGTTGAATGTATTTTTATTGCATTATGATCCAAAAAGAGCATATTTAATATTTCTGCCTTTCTACATTTGATTTTGAGATTTTTATGCCCTATTACATGGTCATTTTTTGGTAGCTGCCAGTGGTGCTGAGAAGAAAATGTATATTCCTTTATGTTTCCATTCAGATTTCTCCAAAGTTCCGTCATATCTAACTTTGCTAATATTCTATTTACCTCCTTTGTTTATTTCTTGTTTATTTTTGGTTGATTGGATTTATCAAGTTCTGAGAAGGGACAGTTATAGTAGTGAGGTCCCTCACTACTATAGTTTTGCTATCTATTTCTTCCTGTAACTCACTTAACTTCTTTAAGAATTTGGACGCTCTACTACTTGGTGCATATATGTTTAATATTGGTATTACTTCATTGTCTATAGTACCTTTTAGCAAAATGTAGTTTCCTTCCTTATCTCTTTTAAGTAGGTCTATTTTTGCTTTTACTTTGCCTGAGATCAAAATTGCTACCCCTGCTTATTTTTTTTTTTACTTCAGCTGAAGCATAATAGCTTCTGTTGTAGCCCCTTACCTTTACTCAATGTGTGTCTCCCTGCTTCAAGTGTGTTTCTTGTAAACAACATATTGTAGGATTCTGGTTTTTGATCCACTCTGCTATCCACTTCTGTTTTATGGGAGAGTTCATCCCGTTCACATTCACAGTTATGATTACTATGTATTTCCCTCCATCCTATACTTCTTTCTGTTTGTCACCTCTCTCTTTTCATCCTCTCCCTCCTCACCAGTGATTTGCTAATGTCTGCCCCCTCCCCCAATCTGACCTCCCTTCTGGCAGCCCCTCCTCCCCTCCTCCACCTTACTTGATCTCTTCCTCTCCTACTTCCCTGTCAGGTAAGATAGATTTCTATACACAACTGACTGTGTATATTATTCCCTCTTTTAGCCAATACTGATGAGAATAAGGTTCAAGCAACACTCATTGCCCATCCTCCCATTACCCCTTACACTGTAATAGTTTTTTTTGAGCCTCTTCATGAGAAATAATTTACCCCATTCTACTTCTCCCTTCCTTCTGCACCCCGTGTACTCCTCTTTCTCATTCCTTAATTTTTTATGTTGTTCTCTCAAATTCACCTTATACCTGAACCCTCTGTCTATGCATATTCCTTCCAGCTGTACTATTAGTGGTATGATTTTAAAAAATTTACAAGTATCATCTTCCTCATAGGTGACCCTCATGTGCGGTCCTGTTTTGAGGGAGTGGGATGGGGGTGGTTGATGCTTCTGGAGGCTGTAGGGGTCTGGCAGCTTTGTGGTGCTGAGCTAGGGTCCTGGTGGTGGCGTCTGGCATGAGCTGAGGCTCAAGCTAGTTGTTTTTTGCGTTTCTCTAGGGCTGCACTGAAGCATGTGGAGGTTTGGCCATTAGAGGGTGCCTGTTTGCCCTGGCCTGAGCTGAAGCACATAGTGGTTCTTGAAGCTGGAGTCTGCTGGTTACCCTGGCTGTGCTAAGGCATATGGGGGGTCCTGGTATTGGTGTTGGCCTACTCTACCATGTAAGGCTTAGGATCTCCCACTGGTTTGCTAAGGTGTGGCTTGCTCCTGGTTTGCTGGGATGCTTCCTTTCTTGAAATGCGCTCTGCTGTTACTCAAGTAAGATGGACCTTTCTTGCTGATCCTCCAAATTCCTCCAGCTAAAAGATCACTCTACCTCATCTTTTTGCTGGCTCTGCTGTTCCAGGATTTATCCTGGGGCACTATTTTATGGTTGTTTGGAGATGAATATGGGAGAGGTACAGTGATTTACTGCTTACCCACCATCTTGGCTTCCAGAACAGCATTTTGTTTTATTTATTTAAAAATTATCTGCATGTACATCTGATTATCATGCTTAATAGGCTACAATACATTTGAAGATCTGTAGAGGGCATGCAAAGCCTGGAGCCTTCCTTTTAATGGTGGCTAGACTCTTTGCTTTTATTTCTGTCAAATGAAAGTACTTTTCCCCAATGTACCAGTTATAACTTTTTGAGTTCATGTTCAATGGATGAACACTTAATAATTAAAGATAATAATTGCTTAAATTATCTTGTCTCAGCCCCATCCATCCCCATCCCTTTCTCACTCCTTGGAATAATCCTCTTTTTAAATTTTTCTCCCTTTATAATACCAAGAATGTCAGCAAGCAAGACATGGGTTGTAGAGTTTAACTCTTAGTAAATTTAAAAGTGAAATAAAATGGGGCAGCTACGTGGCACAGAAGATAGAGCACCAGCCCTGGAGTCAGGAGGACCTGAGTTTAAATCCAGCCTCAGACACATAGCATTTACTAGCGGTGTGACTCTGGGCAATTAATCCCAATTGCCTTGCCAAAAAAAAAAAGGTGAAATAAAATAATCACTCTGGTTTTGTGTTGTGTATGTGTGCGTGTTTTGTGGCAACTGGAGTTAAGTAACTTGCCCAGGGTCACACAGCTAGTAAGTGTCAAGTGTTTGGTCTGAGGCCAGATTAGAACTCAGGTCCTCCTGACTTCAGGCCAGTGCTCTATACACTGTACCACCTAGCTGCTCCACCTTATACTACTCTGGAAAAGTCATTTAACCTCTCTCTGCCTCACTTTCTTCATATATAAAGTGGGGATAATAATGATGCTTTATAGGGTTGTTTTGAGGTTCAATTGAAAAGATTTATGCTTTGTAAATTTTAAAGCTAGTGAAGTCAAGTCAACAGTCTTTTGTTACATGTATATTACAGGCCAGGCACTATTTTAATTATTGGTAGTATAAACAGAAAGGGGGTAAAAAAGACAGCCCTTGCCCTCAAGGAATTTACATTCTAATGGGGAAATGCAGTAAAATGAAACTAAAAACTCTGTGTGTGTGTGTGTGTGTGTGTGTGTGTGTGTGTGTGCGCATGTGCGTGTGCGCATGCATGTGTGTTGGTGAAGAGAGAGGAGACATACTGGAGAAAGAAGTCCAGATGATTAAACACGGCTGGTCTGGGCCCTTCCTCAAAACGAACGTTATGGGGAAAACTGACCATTTGGAGGAAGGGGTGAAAGAGGTGGTAGGGTTTTCCAAGGTTAGAAGGCTTCCGGGAAATGGTAGAGAAAAAAGTCCTGTATAAAAGAATTACTATATAAATGGCAACCATTTCTGTTCTTTATAAATAACTGTCTTCTATACTCTACTTGGTGATCTCATCAGCTGCCAGGGATTTAATTACCATCTCTATGCTGGTGATTCTCAAATCTATCTATCATGCTCCAATCTCTCTGCTCATCTCCAATCTCTCATCTCCAACTGATTCTCAGACATCTCAAACTGGATGTCCAGTGGACATCTTAAACTCAATATGTCCAAAATGTAACTCATCTTCTCCCCTAAACTCTGCCCATCTCCTACCTTCTCCATTACTATAGAGGGCAACACCATCCTTTAAGGACCTCGGCCTCATAACCTAGGAGTTATCCTGGATGCCTCACTATCTTTTATCCCCTATTGATTGCAACTTTTCAACTTTTGTGAATACTTTCCCTTTTCTTGTCTGACATTACCACCACTCTAGTGCAGGCCCTCATTACCTCATACCTAGACTATTGAAATAACTTGCTGATGACTCTACCTACCTCAAGTTTCTCCCTGCTACAATTCACCCTCCATCTAGCCACCAAAATGACTTTCCTAAAAGGCTGTTCTGACTCTGTCATTCTTTCCTCCAGAAATTCCATTGGCTTCCGATCAATTTCAATTTAAATTAAAAAAAATAGTTTCGTATTCAAAGTGCTTCACAACCTACCCTCATTTTATCATTTCAGTCTTCTTATATCTTTACTCCCTATCATGTGCTCCTTGATCCTGTGACATTGGTCTCCTGGTTGTTCCACAAACAAAACACACTATCCCTTGAAATCTAGGAATTTTCTCTAGTTCCCCATGCCTGGCATGCTATCCTTCCTCAACTCCACCTATTGGCTTCCCTAGATTCTTTAAGTCTCAACTAAAATCCAGTGTTTTACAGAAAGCCATTTCCAACCCCCCATAATTCTAATGTCTTCTCTTTCTTAATTATTTCCTATATGCTACATATAGTTTTTTTTGTGTGTGTGTGTGTATGTTTGTATGTTGTTTCCTATATTAGATTGTGAATTCCATGAAAGCAGGGAGTGTTTTTGCCTGTTTTTGTATGTTTAGCACTGGGGGCAGTGCCTTGCATATTGTAGGTACTTAATAAATGTTTATTGATTAATCAAAGTGTATATGAGCCACTAGGCATACGGGAACACCAGTGCTCAAGCATTAGTATTGGTCTTTTCCTGAGGGAATATTTGCCCCAGGGTATCTTGGCAAAATTAGTCTCTGGCAAAATTATTTGGAATATAGTTTCCTAAAAGTTTTCCTTTTTATCAATTCTCATTTCTGAAAATTTTTTTGGACTTCTACTTCTTGTCAAGACTGAGACTTACAGCCTTTTGTCGATATACTGATATATTGAAATAGTGCTTTTCATCTTTTCACAATTTAGAGCATGTTTTTGGGGAGTGGGAGGTGGGGAGTCCAAGAATAATATGCTGTACAATGGACTCAAAGGAGATGTTTACATTTAGAATATTCTTTCCTTGCTCATTTCTTGTCTGATGTCAGATATTTGAGGGGAAATGAAGCATCACTTAAAAGAACAGAAAGAGTATTTCAAAGAGACAAAAAAGATGAAAAAGAATCTGTAGAGGTAAACTAGTTGCAAATATCAGGAAGTTGGAAGGTAGAAGAATGTAATACAGAGAAAGAAGGAAAGGACCCTGGACTTTTGGACCAATGTGGCCTATCGACCTCTTCTCATAAAATGAAGAGTAGGACCATTTGAGACAAAAGCAATAACTTCTGGTGTTTGAGAGAATGACTATGAGGATATACTCAATACATCAGGTCAAAAGTAGAAAAGACAAAAAATGGGAGTTGGAAATTCTCTGCTAAGGGGTGCCACGGTGGCTATAATTTGGCTTGACATGACCAACAGGGGACACACGCTGCCCTCATGGGGTATGTGACCAGTATGTGACAGAGATCTTAAAAAAGGGCTATGTCAAACCTGATGATCATTACCTACTTTTGCAAATCATATGGAGACAAAGGATATAGTCATAAAGATCCTAGAAGTCATTGCCAGTGAATATGAAAATCCCAGGAAAGAAATTCTAGACCTAAGGACAGAGACCCATTTTAGGGACAAAAACAAAACAAAACAAAACAAAACACCTTTTTTTTCTTATTTAAGAAAACAATTTTAGAACAGAAAAAAAAAAAATACTGTTTTTCTAATTTAAGAAAATAATTTTAGAACAGAAAACATGTTTGCTAATTAAAACAGTTAAGAGAATAATTCAGATACCTGTAATAATATAACTTAAGATAATGGTTATGATAAACTCTTGGCCAAGGATGGAATGTATTTAATGAGGGCTAATGTAAAGGTATTTATCTGGAAAGTTACAAATATAATTAAGCAGGGTTTAAATAGAAAATTTCCTACACTTATCTATCAAGTCAAGTACCAAAGGAGGAATAGTTGTTAAAGAAGAGGACTATTAGTGGGGAAGGGAGAGGAAGAGGAGCAAACACTTATTAAGTGCTTACTATATTCCATATATATGACTATATACACACGTATATATGTAACTATATATGTACATAAATATATGTATTATAAGAAGCACTTTGCAAATGTTATCTCGTGTAATCTTCACAGCAATCTGTAAGGTAGGTACTGTTATTTTCCCCATTTTCAGAGGAGGAAACTAAGTCAGATAGTGTATAAGTGACTTGCCCATGGTTACACAGCTAGGAAGTATCAGCAACTGTATTTGAACTTAGAATAATTAATAGAAAATAGTACTGAAGAATACAGGCAAGAATAAAACAGTGTATTAGATATATTTATATGAAAATACTCAAAGGGTAGTCAATATTTGCTCATAAAATATATAGATGAAATAGAAAACTTAAATATGTAATTCAATTACATATTTATAATTTAGACTTGCTGGAATGTGAGTATTGGGAAATTTCCCTCTTTGTGATGTTGTTCTTTGTATACATCCAGAATAAAATCTTCCATGGAATGATTTACTTTTATATGTACAAGTCAGGTCTAGCCACATTTCTAGAAGGCATTTTCTAAAGTATCATTTCTACTTTCTCATACAATACATCAGGGGCTTAGGTGCTGAGTACAGATATGTTAGTTCTACAGTGATGTGCATAGGAAACTATAGAAATACTGGCAAATCTATGACATTTTATGTTTACTTATTGTCTTCCTTTTAGTATCTTCATTAATGCTCTCAGGACAATCTATATTTGTTATATTTTCTTGCCCAAAGTCCTTCAGGTTTATGTTTTCCTCTACTGTTTTTACTGTTTTATAAAGAAACACTCATAGATTTCCATCATCTTTCTGCTCAGTAAGACTATTTCCTGGATAAAGAAGTTTCTATATTCTTTTAGCTTTCTCACTGGAGTGATGGAAGGGAATCTTAATTTTAAAAGGTACAAAATTGATAAGAAGGGGTTTGAGGGTAGCTTTGTAGATTAAGTTGCAGTCACAAAAGATGGGATGGGAAGTATAGATTTGGAAAGATCCTTAGAAATTCTAGGCTCATACTCATGTTGCCAATGAAGGAAATGACCTCCAGAAGAGTGACTTCACTGAGGGCATAAATGGAGATGGGGATGGGCTCAAACTCTGAAAAAAAATAAACTTTCATGTAGTATGACCATATGAAAACTAAGTGTGGCTATATAAGAGAGACCATATTCTTGCTTGAAATTCATTTGGGTAGCAGACACAAAGCATGTTGGATCTCCACAAAGATAATGCAGAGGTATTAGAACCACATAGTTCTTGGTGTTTCCTATGATCTGACTGCCTGAAATGAATTTGAAAGCAAAGGATCCCCAGTTGGGAATTAAATAGGGAACCATAATGAATTTCTAGCTGTAAGCTAGGGAGGGCTTTTTGACCTAGAAGCAAACTCCATTTACCAGGAAATAAAGTTTAAAAAACTGTGCCTTAGGGCACTAGCTATCTAAAAATGACTTTGCTTGGTGTCCTATAGAACTTGGTGACTGTGACAAAGGCTTTTTTTGTGGAAACGAAAACTTGTTCTAAAAGTTTTCTCTCTCTCCTTCCTCTGTGGAGATTTTTTTTTCTTTTTTAAAATGTATTTAAACTGAGGCAGCTAGGTTGTCCAGTAGATAGAGCACTGGGACTGGAGTGAGGAAGATCTGAGTTCAAATCTGGTCACAGACACTAGCTGTATGACCCTGGACAAGTCACTTACTCTCTGTTCCTCATCTGCAAAATGGGGATAATAATAGCACCTACTTCCCAAGGGTGTTGTAAGGATCGAATGAAATAGCTGTAAAGCGCTTAGCAGCACAGTGTCTGGCACATAATAAGCTCTATATAAATGATGTTTAAAATATTATTATTTTATTAACTTCTATTTTCATATGGAGCTGTGGAAGAAGAAATAGCCTATGGCAGAACTGAGTCTTTCTAAGGAAAGGAGATAGTACAACAGCTAAAGATTCCAATAGAAGTGAAAACCTGAAGCAGAAAGTTCTGCAGCTATCCAACAAGTAGACCTACACCTGGCAGATCCTTAACACTGAATAGCAATGTATGAGACCAAGGAGGGAAAAATGCCTACTGGCATGTCTAGAAGAGGGTACAAAGCATGCCGAGAAAAGGAGAGAGGAATGACCCAGTGAAATCAGAAGACAGTTACAGCACTATAGTGTAAGAGGCAAATATTTCTTCTCCATAAATTTGAACCAGTCATGTTAACAACTGTGTGTTCCTTCCCTCCATGCATGCAGCTAAGTTACATGTATGTGACCCATATATGTGCTCCTTCATATTTGTATCTTGCATGTTTCCCCTTTCCCCTCTGATGATGTATACATTTGTTGTGGTATATTTACCAGGTTTTTTGGGGAAATTCTTTCAATGACACCTTACTAACTATGCTATTTTGTTACATGCCTTTGCTTTGAACTAATGTATCTTCTGGATGACTGATAAAGGTAAACACATTAGTGGGGGCTCAAGACCTTTGGTTTTGAATAGATGTAGAACCACAGAGTACCTTGTACCTGGGGTAGCCTTGTCTGAAGGATCCATTTGTGAGATGGAGTGGGGGCATAACATAACATATTTTGCAAAACTGGGATTTGAACTAGACTTCCGGGAAACTAGATCCAAATCTACCATAGTACACTGCCTTTGAGACTCAAGAAGAGTTAACTGTCTTCTTTTTAAGAAAGGGAAGAAGGTGAGCTCTTCAAACTATAGGCCTCTGGTTTTAACATTGATTCCTGGAATAATTCAATATAGATTATCAAAAGTATGCTTTATGAAGATTTTAGGGAAGATTCTAAAAATGAGTTGGACTTTATTGAAAACTCATCATGCCAGACTAAGTTCATTTCCTTTTTTTGAAAAGTTTAGTAAGCTGGTAAATTACATTATTTTTAAAAAATATTTTGTTTTTTTTTCCAATTACATGTAAAAACACTTTTAACATTCTTTTTTTCAGATTTTGAGTTCCAAATTCTCTTGCTCCTGCCCCTCTCCTCTTCACTAAGAAGGCAAGCAATTTGACATAGGTTATACATGTGTAGGCATTAAAAACATATTTGCATATAGGTCATTCTGTGAAAGAAAACACAGACAAAAATTCCCAAGAAAAATAAAATAAAGAAGACATAGCTGTGATCAGGCTTTACCAGGTCTTTTCCTGGAGATGGGCAACACCTTTCATCATAAGTCCCACAGAATTATCTTGGATCATTGTATTGCTAAGAATAGCTAAGTTATTCATAGTAGATTATCATTCAATATTGCTGTTATTGTGTACAATATTCTCCTTGTTCTGTTCATTTCACTTTGCATCAGTTCATGCAAATCTTTCCATGTTTTTTCTAACAGAATCTTTCTCATCATTTCTTAAAGCACAATAGTACTCCATCATAATCATATACAACAACTTGTCAGCCATTCCCCAATTGATGGACATACCATCAATTTCCAATTCTTTGCCACTACTAAAAGAGCTACTATAAATATTTTGTACACATAGGTCCTTATCCTTTTTTTTTTTAAATCTCTGTGGGATACAGAACTAGTAGTAATATTGCTCTGTCAAAGGGTATGCATGGTTTTATAGCCCCTTGGACACAGTTCCAAATTACTTTCCAGAATGGTTGAATGAGTATACAACTTCACCAATAGGACATTAGTATTTTATTTTTCCCACATCCCCTCCAATATTTGTCATTTTCCTTTTCTGTCATATTAGCTAATCTGACAGGTGTAAGGTAGTACTCAAAGTTGTTTTAATTTGGGAACTTTCGCTTCTGGGAGCCAAAATGACAGAGTGAAAAGGTAGCCGCTCTCACTGTCCCCTATCTACCTCTGAAAACCCAGAAAATATCACCCTAGGAAAAAAAAAACCCTGGAACAGCTAAACTAGAAGAAAGATGGGGAACAGCAGTGCAGCAGCCCAGCAAACCAGTTTCCCAGTGCCTCAGCAAAAATAAGGGAAGCAGCACTACAAAGGGCCCCAGGTGGATACGCACCCTGCAGCATTCATCTGAAAGGAGCTGAAGAAAACAACCTAGAGTCTTCCTAAAGTCCCAGCCTTGCTGATTCCAACCCAACACCTCCAACTGTCAACCAGGAGGAGACCCTTAAGCCCAAGTGGTAGAGCAGGCAAACACCAACACCTGGACCTCTGAGTGCCTCAGTGAGGGTGGGGGAACTGGTGGAAACCAGCTCCGAAAACCACCAGGTGCCTCAGCACTCTACAGCAAAGGAATCTCCCAGTGCATTAGCAGCATTGCAAGGGGCCCCAGGAAGATAAACATCCTGCAGCACCCATCTAAAAGGAGCTGAAGAAAACTAACGGCAAGGAAAAGTAGGCAACCTAGGATTGCCTGAAAGTTCCAGCCTTGCTGATTCCAGCCCAACACAAGGTAAGTTGCCAAAAACCTACAGCCTCCAATTGCCAACATAAGAGGCCCCAGCACACAAAGCCAGCAACCAAGACCTAGGCTCCCAACACAAGAAGCTTGGGTCAGCACCCTGTGTTCCCCAGCAGGAGAGATTGATCACTTTAAAGGCCAGGGAATAAAGAAACCATGAGTAAAAAGAAACGTACCATAGATTCATATTATGAGAAGAGTGGAGATCAAGACAGAAATTCTGAAGAGGACAACATTGTCAACAAACCCACATCTGCAACATCAAAAGGGAATATGAACTGGTCTGAAGCCCAAAAAGCCTTCTTAGAAGAGCTCAAGAAGGATTTTAAAAGTCTAATGAGAGAGGTAGAAGACTCCTTAAAAAATACAATTGGCCAATTGGAAAAAAAGTACACTGAAGAAAACAAGTCCCTAAAAAACACAATTGGCAAACTGGAAAAAAAGTACACTGAAGAAAACAAATCCCTTAAAAATACAATTGGCCAATTGAAGAAGGAAGTACAAAAACTAACAGAAGAAAACAATCTGTTAAAAACTAGAAGTGGACAAATGGAAACTAATGACTCTATGAGAGAGCAAGAATCAGTCAAACAGAAACAAAAAATGAAAAAATGGATGAAAACTAAAATACCTCATTGGTAAAACAACCGACCTGGAAAATCGATCCAGGAGAGACAATTTAAAAATCATTGGACTACCTGAAAATCATGATGAAAAAAAGAGCCTGGACAGTATCTTTCAGGAAATCATAAAGGAAAACTGCCCTGAAGTCCTAGAACCAGAAGGTAAAATAACCATAGAAAGAATACACCACTTACCACCTGAAAGAGATCCCAAATTGACAATGCCAAGGAATATAATAGCAAAATTCCAAAATTACCAGATGAAAGAGAAGGTGCTGCAAGCAGCCAGAAAGAAACAATTTAAATATCATGGAACCACAGTCAGGATTACACAGGACCTTGCAGCTTCTACATTAAAAGACCGCAGGGCATCGAACATGATATTCCGTAAGGCAAAGGAGCTTGGATTGCAGCCAAGGATCAACTACCCTGCAAAAATGAGCATGATTTTTCAAGGGAGAAGATGGATATTCAATGAAATAGGGGACTTCCAAACCTTCCTCATAAAAAGACCAGAGCTCAACAAAAAATTTGATCTTCAAGTACAAGATTCAAGAAAGACATAAAAAGGTAAATGGGACAGAAAGATACAAAATGTTGTTAATAAGGGTGGACTGTTTACATCCCTACAAGGGAAGATGACACTTGCAACTCTTGAGAACTGTATTGTTATTACACAGTGTTAAAGGAGTATACATAAAGGGGTTGGGATATTAGTTGACTTTGATGTAATGATTAAAAAAAATCTAATCAAGTGGGTTAAATGGATCCAAGTAAGTGGATTAGTCTGATCTTAGAAAATGTACTGAGAAAAGAGGAGGCAGATAAGGGTAAATTACTTTACAGGAAAAGACAGAAAATCTTATTACAGCAGAGGGAAAGAAGGGAGGGGGTTAGGCAGTGTTTGAACCTTGCTGTCATCAGATTTGGCTCAAGAAACGAATAACATAATCAGTTAGGTTTGGAAATCTAACTTGCCCTATAGGTACTAGAAGGGAAAAGGGGAAAGAAAAGGGAGGGAGGATGGAAGGGAGGGAAGAAGCAGTGGGGGCAAAGGGGAAGAGTGGGGAGTGGGAAAATAGAAGAGAGGAGAGACTGAAGGAGGTGGTGGTTAAAAGCAAAGGGGAGGGAGGGAGAGAGGAGAAAGAAAAGTATAAATAGGGGGAAAAAGGATGGAGAAAAAGCCACAGATAGTAACCATAACTGTGAAAGTTTAATTGCTATCTTTTTCTTTTTCTTCTGTTGAGCTTTGTTTCCTCTTTCTGACAGTTCCTCCTATTGGTCTAATTTTTATTTACAGCTTCACTAATGTGAAAATATGTTTAATAGGAATGTAAATGTATTGCCTATATCAGATTGTGCACCATTTTGGGGAGGGAGGTGGGGAGAAAGGGGAGAAAAATTTTAAACTCAAAAGCATATGGAAGTGATTGTTGATAAATCAAAATAAGTTAATAAAATATGCAAAAAAAGTTGTTTTAATTTGCATTTCCTTCATCAATAGTGATTTAGAGGGTTTTGTTTTTATATGACTACAGATAGCTTTGAATACGTTATCTGAAGATTGCCTGGTCATAATTTTTGATCATTTAACAATTGAGAAATGTCTTTTATTTCTATAAATTTTACTCAGTTTTCTGTATGTTTGAGGAATGAAGTCATTATCACAGAATTTCAGTGTAATTTTTTTCATAGTAATTATTACCAGCTATTTATTTCCCTCCATTCTATTTCCCCCTGTTTATGCTATTCTCTCTGTCCTTTAACCCTGTCCATTCTTTGCTTCTCACTTTTACCTCCTGCAAACTGCCCTCCTTTATATCAGCTCTACTCCTACCCCCCATCTTTTATTCCTTTCCCTTCCTATTTTCCTGTATAGTAAGATAAATTTCAACACCCAACTGAGTGTGTATATTATTCCCTATTTGAGTCAATTCCAGTGACGGTAAGGTGTATGTGCTCCGCTCTCTACTTCCCTTATTTTCCCCTCCTCTGTAAAATTTCTTTTAGGCCTCTTATGTCTGATAATTTATCCCATTCTATCTTTCCCCTTCTCTCAGTGCATTTTTCTTTCTTATCCCTTAATTTTATTTATTTAAATAATCATACCATCACATTTAAATCACACCTCTGCTTTCTGTCTACATACACTCCTTCTAACTGCCCTAATAATAAGAAAGGTTTTGGAGTTATAAATATCATTTTGCCATATAGGAATATAAACAGTTTATCATTATAAAATATCTTATGAATTCTCTTTTCTCTCTACCTTTTTATTCTTTTTTTTATATCTTGTATTTGAAAGTCAAATTTCTATTCAACTCTGGTCTTTTCATTAAGAATGCTTGAAGTCCTCTGTTTTATTGAATATCCATTTTTTTTTTCATCCTGAAGAATTATACTCAGTTTTGCTGGGTAGCCAATTCTTTGTTGTAATCCTAACTCTTTTGCCCTCTGGAATATCATATTCTGTGCACTCTGATTCTTTAATATAGAAGCTGCTAAATATTGTGTTACCCTGATTGTGGTTCCATAATATTCGAATTATTTATTTTTAGTTGCCTGCAATATTTTCTCCTTGACTGAGAGGTCTGGAATTTGGCTATAATATTCCTGGGAGTTTTCATTCTGGGATCTCTTTCAGGAGGTGATTGGTGGATTCTTTCAATTTCTATTTTTCTCTCTGCTTCTAGAATATCAGGGCAGTTTTCATTGATAATTTCTTGAAAGATGATGTCTATGCTCTTTTTTTATCATGATTTTCAGGCAGTTCAATAATTCTTAAATCAACTCTCCCGTTATCTATTTTCCAACTCAGTTATTTTTCCAATGAAATAGTTCACATTGTCTTCTATTTTTTCATTTTTTTGGTTTTGTTTTATTGTTTCATGATGTCTCATAAAGTTGTTAGCTTCTACTTGCTCAATTCTAACTTTTAAGGAATTACTGTCTTCAGTGAGATTTTTGGCCAATTCGACTTTTTAAGGAGTTCTTCTCTTTATTGAGTCTTTGTGTATCTTTTTCCATTTGGCCAATTCTGCTTTTCAAGACGTTCTTCTCTTCCTTGGATTTTTCTGCCTCTTTTTGCATTTGACTTATTTTTTTGGTTTTTGTTTTTTTGGCCTATCTTGTTTTCAAAGGTGTTATTTTCTTCAGTATTTTTGTGCCTCCTTTATTAAGCTGTCGACTCCTTTTTCATGATTTTATTGCATCACTCTAATTTTTCTTCCCAATTTTTCATCTACCTCTCTTACTTGATTTTTAAAATCCTTTTTCGAGTTCTTTTATGGTCTGAGACCAATTAACATTCTTTCTTGGAGGCTTTGGATACAGGAATTTTTACTTTGCTGTCTTCTTCCTTGTCACCATAACTTTCTATGGTCATAAATTTTTTTCTGATATTTGCTCATTTTTCAGCCTATTTCTTGACTTTTAACTCTATGCTAAAGTTGAGCTCTACTCCCAAGCTTCAGGTTTTTTGTGCAGCTGTTTTCAGAGGTAATTCTGGAGACTTGCAAGTTTTTGGCTCTTCCAAGGTGTTATGATCTAGGAAGAGGTGTGTTTACTGCTCTCCTGTACTGCTCTCACACCAGCAGATGCAGGTACAGGCATATACCACCATCACACATTTTTACTCAGACTATTTCAGGCTACTAGAGGTAACCGTGATGAGTGAGAATAACATATTCCTTACTCAGTTCGCTAGCTCTTGAATACTCATTCAATATATTTTCTATCTACATAACCAGTCACTCATAATAGTCACACTTTTAGGTAATAAACAAAACAATTAACTTAAGAAAAAAGATTTTAAAACAGCAACATATTATATATAATATTTATATAATTATTTTATTAATATAATTTATTTAGAATTATATACTATATTAATATAGTGACATTAAAGCCAATGCATAAATAATAAAATACATCACATGCCACACATGTCATTACTTCACACTTTCCTACCAATACACATTATCTATGGTGAAGAGAGGGTGCCCATTAATAGGAACCTGGAAGGGAAGCACTTGAGGGAGGAAAACCCTTATGCTCAGAGTAACATAGCTCTGTGATACAGACTTTGATATTATTGATCCATTGAGGAATATCCATGCAACAGAAAACTATGCTACTGCTCACCACTTACATGTTTGTCCTTACCACTGTTCAAATGGACAAAGCTTCTCTGCTAAAATAAAAATAAACAATAAACAAACAAATAAAAAAATGAAAATTCTTTGTAAGCTTAATTTGCAATTGCATTGAACTTGAGATCATCCTGAAAAAGGTGTTTAGAAATTGTTCTGATGTAATGTTACTAGCAGTTCAAATGTGTCCTCAGAAACTTACTAGCAGTGTGATCCTGCTCAAGTCACTTAACCTGTTTGCCTCCATTTCCACAATTGTAAAATGGAGATAATCATAACAACATCTACCTCACAGGACTGTTATGAGGATTAAATGAAATAATGTTTGTAAAGCATTTAACAGAGTGCTTGGCACATAGTTGGAGCCATATAAATGCTTACTGTCCTTTCCCTCCCTTCTCCCCTTTAACCAGAAAACTACAAAGCTCACAAACTGGCTATTTCTGGGCTCTACAGACCAGCCAAGACCAGCCACGTACGCACTCATGAAGATGTCATTTGCATAATCAGAATGGAGCTCACAGCTCTGGTTGACTCTTTAAGACTTTCAGACAAAGCTAGCCAGCTCACTAGGATTTCAAAACAGCTTCAAAGCCCCCTATGCTCCCCCCCCCCTTCAAGCCAGAAATAGAAGCATAGAGCAACAGACGCTTATGAGAAATTGCACCTCTCTCTGACTCTTAGGTGGCACTCAAGGGCAACAACTGTCACTGAAGCTCTTGACAAAGGAAGTTGAGCCTCTTTCCCATTAATCAGGAATCACTTAACTGAAGCCTTCTGTCTTGTGACTGCTTCTAACTACCCCAGCTGTAGCACAGCACCTTTTTATCCTCCTTCTAAGTCTTGGATGCTTATGCCAGATTGTCTCGGTATATACTCATACTCAAACTGCACAGACACATATACATAGTATAACTCTATGTATGCATGTGGGTGTGTACACACGTGTGTGTGTGTGTATTTGTATATATGTGTTAATATATATATATACACATATATAATCTTATGTAAGATTGTCTCATATATTATACTGAGTATAGCATATACATTATAACCACATATACATACTATATAGACACACACATATTATAACTAGATAGATCTTATGTCAGATTGTCTTAGGTTGCTCTACTGAGTATAGTGTATATAACACACACATACTACATATACACATGTGATATATAAAACATACACACATAAATTTTGCTCTCTGTATATTTATATATGATATATATGGTGTGTGACCATATATAGACACAATTATGTAATATAAATAAAATGTGTGTCTGTGTGTAAGTAGTATAAATGATATATATATAATATATTTCTATATGAGATATGTATATATAGACACATTCTCATATATATGTATGTGTGTGTATATATGTATGTATATCTATATGTGATAAACCACGTAAATAAGCATTTATCCTCTCTGAGCCTCAGTTTCTTTATCGGAAAAATGGGGATAATTAGAGTACCTACCTCAACTATTTGTGATGGATCACATGAGGTAAGTTATTAATGTTACAAATGTTACAGCAGTACATAAATGACAGTTCATTATTTGGTGAAGTCTCAGTTGGCTGTGTTATTTCAAAACACAGGGAAAAAAGTTAGCTAAGGTAAAATCATTCAGTGAAAGTGTTTCCATTGATTTTTTTTAACTAAAAATGTGTGGGTATGTGGAAATATGAAGAGAGAAAAATAAATGGATAAGTATATAAGAATAATTTGATTTACTATTACCAAAGCAAATGCAAGGTTTTATGTGACTGTCCTCTGTCAATGGTATGACAACATCAAAGAAACCTATTAAATCACTTAATGCATATAATTAGCATTTAGATTCCAAATGATACTTTTTCCTCTACAATTGAGTTTATTTTATACATTTTACAGCTGTTTTCTGTGGAATCTCTTGGACCTTCATCCTCCCCACGCCCCCAGTCAGAAGTCCTGTTCCAATTGCTAATAGTATGGCAGCAAAGCTTGCAGGACCAGAGTCAACAGGGCCATTTCAGGTGGGTAAGGAACACATAAGAATGTCTCTTGAATGAGGAATCAACTATTTTATTCTCTTTCTGCATTGTAATTTTACTGTGGAACCCTCACTTTTATCCAACCAGAAAATGCCAGTACTGTTCATTAGATCTGAACACCAGCCCTCTTACCCCTTTAATTTGTCCTCTCTGGCAAGCCTAACCCAGTAGAAGATAAACTCCTTGAGGGCAGTGACTGTCTTTCCTTTGTAGTTGTATCCTTATGGCTGAGCACAGAAATTCATAGGTGCATAATAAATGCTTGTTAATTGATTGGTTTCTTCACAATCCAGTCATTCCTTGACTTCTCTTCAAACAGATATCAGTTACAAACACAGTTGTTTCTCTTGATTTAATTTGCACAACTGACTACTGGATGGAGACCTCTAAATTCACCCCTGTTGGTCATCAAACAGTAATAAGTTTAATTTTGAAAAAGTCTGGATTACATTTAAATGGGTAGCTTGAAGGCAAAAGGATGAATAAGCACCATCTTGTGCCCATCTTTATCCCTTAATTCCCAGTGCCCTGCTTTTAGGAGTATTTCCTTTTTTAAGAATATTTTTGTACTTGTTTGTTTCTGACACCAGGGAGGATTGCTGTGTCCAGAGTGTGACACCATCAGCCCTGATTTGTCATCTGTTGATGGTATCATGACTCACTTTTAAAGAGAAAATTGCACTAGGTGCCCACAGGCTATAGAAATGTCAAAACGAGTAAAGAGCATGATCTCTCTGATGGTTTGGAAAAGCTTTCCATAAATCCCACATGGATGTAACCCAAGAAGGGGAGAAGGGAAAGCATGAGAGAAAGTAATAACAGTATTCATTTTCCCTAAACCGATGCAGCAATCAACTTTGCAATTACAAAGATCCATTTCACTGGACTTTATAACTGGAAATGAAATGAGTGAGAAATGAGACTCCCTAATGAAGGCTCAGTCCCCACCCATTGCTCCATCATCACATCCCACCTATTTCCACAGCCACTCACCAGCTTTTTAATTTGTAGCTTATTTTCTCACAGCTCGCCATGCATTCTCTTTCATTTGCATTATTGCCACTTAATATGCAGACAAGGAGAAATATGGCTTCAGATCTGATGGGCTCGGCATTTTTTTTGTCTAGTTTAGTTTGTTTTGCTGCTTAGAACAAATGTCTCCAGAGCTCCGTTTAATTTAGCATGTCAAACTGCTTCCTCCAAACACACTCCTTAAATGTTTTATCTAGGAAACAGTCACAAAAGCCCAACAACAGGATATGGGGAAGCAAAGAAGGGAGGCATGGGGGGAAATAGATGGGAGTTTTGATAACAGAGTTAGGATTGCATATTGGTAAGATTGTTGTGGTCTATATTCCTGAAGGGATCAATAGGATATAAAGCTGAAAGGGACCTCAGAGATTTTCTTCTCAATTCTTTCATTTTACAGATAAGACAACTGAGGCTCAGAGAGATGACATGACATACCCAAAGATCAAGGGAGTGGCTTACTAATTCCCTCCTGGTAGGGACATCAGAGATCATCTGGTCCAGCACACCCCTACCCCTTCTTCAGGTAGAGAAACTGAACTGCAGAGAAGTTAGGCAATCAAGTGCTGAGGTATAGCAAAGCTGTACAAGCACACACTCACAGGACTTTAGAGTTGGAAGGGAGTCTAGAGATTTTCTAGTCTAGAGGTTCCAAACTTTTAAAAAAATCTAATTTAATTTAACTTTATTTTATTGATTTGGACTCCTTCAGCAGTCTGGTGAAACTTGTGGGCCCTTTCTCAGAATAATGTTTTTAAATGCAAAAATAAAATGCAGAGGATTACAAAGGAATCCAATTATACTGAAATAAAGATGTAATTTTTTGTTCCCATTCAAATTTACAGACCCCCTGAAATCTACCCACAGACTCATCAGGAGTCTATAGATCCCAGAACAAGAACCCTTGCCCAGGCCAATCCTCTCTCACTGCAGATAAAATAATTACATTGTCCAAATCTTGACAAGTAAAATAGTCAGAAAAACATAGGGTATTTCAGACTTGGGCAGTAGAAAGCTTTTTTTTTTATCTGATTGTTCTATCCTTCCTCCCCCCAATTTCCCTAGATGAGAATCATAATCTGATAGTGGCATTTTGATTGAATGGTGGGCTCAGTCATTATTGAATGGCTCCAACTTATAAACTGAGGTCTTCCCTTCTGGCGAATTGCATTGTTAATACAGTATGGTAAGCTTCATCTGCTTCTGATATGAGAGGCAGGAGGAACCTGCTAATGAGACCACAGCAAGGTGGTCTTTATTTTTTTTTAATTTGATTTTTTTTTTTGGTTAGGCAATAGGGTTAAGTGACTTGTGCAGGGTCACATGACTAGTAACTGCTGTGTCTGAGACCAGATTTGAACTCAGGTCCTCCTGAATCCAGGGCCAGTGCTCTATCCACCGTGCCACCTAGCTGCCCCCAAGATGCTCTTTAAAAGCCCAATTGAATGAGTAATGCTATAACAGCTCTATGTCAGTTGCATCTCCATGGACTGCAGATGTAGTTAGCAGTTTTTCCTAATACTACTCTGCCTAAAGAAGAAGAATCTATTCTGGTATCAAGTGTAGGCATATATTTATGAAGTTCTTTTGATGATTTCCAGTATGGAGGACCACTTGTCAGATATTTTATAGTAAGGAATTCCTTTCACACTTGGGTTGGACTAGATTCTTTCTGCTGAGATTCCTTCTGACTCTCAAATTTGGTGACTTATGGACTGAAACACTTATTTGGAATTGATGTTTGAGAAGATACATCTTTTCATAGATACACTTGCATGAATAGTTTCCTTGAATAGATTTCTTGAAGTGTGGAAAGTAGATTAAGTTTGCCCAGAGGTCATGTCTATGTCATGAAATTCAATAGGGAAGAAATAATTAGTTAAATAAATTAATTAAATTAGTTAAAAATAATTAGTTGAATAATTAGTTAAATTTTTTTGGGGGTGGGAGGAGATGAGGTGGGTGGGTTGGGTACTGGACCTATGATTGCATCACTATAGGGAACTCCTGGTGTGAAAACTCTCTCCACTGAAGCAGTTCCACAGATAATCTGTAACATAGCCTTAGTGATTTGTCTAGGGGCACTGAAAAGTTAATTAACTTGCCTATGTTCACACAGCTAGTCTGTATCAGAAGCAGCACCTAACCTGGGTTTTCTCTATCCATTACAACATAATGCTATTGTTCCATTGATGAGAATGATATTGGTACACTAATATTTTTTTCACATATCCATTGATTGTCTTGCTTTTGATAGCCTGATTTTCAGAGGTGAGAAGAACAGACATTAGGCCCTAGGTTATATTTGCTCTACCTTCCATACCCTTCTGTGAGGCTTTTCCTGTATGCAGAGATAAGTATAATATGCAACCACCTGTACGATATGAATTTATAGTCATCACCAATGTCTGAATTCCACCATTATGAAGTCAGCCCTTTGAGGTCATCCCTTAATCAAATGCAATTATTCCTGGGAAAGATGGTATATTAAACCTTATCCCACTTTTATATCTCAGTGTATCTGAATGTGGCAGGCAGATCTCACTCTGAGAGCAGATTTTGATGTGAGTGAAGGTAAAGAGCATGAGGTCATCAGGCTCTTGGTAGTGTTTGAGACACCATTGAGGGGACGGAAAAGCAAAAGAAAGGGAGTATGGGAACACCAATCACAGACTTCCACTTCATAGCCTTGCCAAGAGCAAGGTTTCTGTGGTACATTAGCTGTCAGAGTCCATTTTGTCGAGCAATGTGCCTCTTTTGGGTGAACTGCAGAAATATGGCTTCAGCAGGTGACTAAATAATTCTGTCTGAAGCTGGACCAAAGCCTGGTTCTGTTTAAAACTTTAGGAGGAGTGTGGAGAAAGGCTTTCTAGTTCTGGAAGTGCAAGTTCCTGACTGAGCTCATAGTGGAAGCATTAGGCTGATAGGTTTGTTTTTCCCGGAAAGTTACTAAAACAGTAAACCTATAGCTAGTTTTCTATGCAAAGACTGAATTCACTATCCCCAGTGTTACAATGTTGGGTTCTAAACTATTTGACAAGGTTGAATAAATACTGGAGTTGAATCCTTTCTGTTTTCTTTTATTTAACCCAAATAAGCAATTCCCATGAACATGAAGCCAACCTTGGATATAAATCAATTTCCACAAGAGTCTGATGAAGTTGTAGGAACCTAGAGTTTCCTGTACATTAAGGAATGTACTACGTGTGCACTGGTCCAAGTCAGCTAATTCCTACTTTTTTTTAAACAAAAACTTCTTTTATACCATGTTTAGAAGTTATGTCTAGTGTCAATTTTCAGTCTCTGAACAACCCACTATTTCTCCACCCCTCCAAAAAAAATCAGGAAATAATTCTTAAAAGCCAGACTGCTGAAATTAATCTCTCTGTCACTTTATGGTTAAGGCATATTTAAGAAAGTACCCAGTTAATGTTGGTTATAGGGTGGCAAGACAGTAAATTCTTATAGGGGAAGTCAGACTTTTCTGTTGTTGTATGTGAGCCCTACTCTTTAATCATTTCTAGCTACCCACCCACTGCTGATCCTTTCCCTTCTCCCCTGGGCTGCTAAGCTAGGAAAGGAAGCATTTTGTGATGGGTGGGATAGATTTCCACAACTCCCTGATGCTTCTAAATCTCTCATTTTGGCCTGGAGAAATTACCCTGCTCAATTTGTAATATCAGACTGCATTGTGAGGAGAGGCTAAATGTCAGGGCTGGGGAAGCAGAATGATGAGGGGATAAATGTGATTGCCTTAAGGATGGCTGAAGATGATCTCATTAATCTTTCATTTTACGGACACTGGTTTCAAAGACAGACAAAAATGACTCAGAAGGCACAAATTGTAGAAGTGTGCTTTCAGGCAAATTATGGGACCAAAAAAAAAAAGGCTCCCCCATGCTGAGTTGGCAGAAATGCCACGTGCCTTTCACGATCCCACCACTTCAAAGTCTTCCATGTATTCGTACTGCTAATAGATCTCATCAAAAGAGCAAGAATGAAGTCCCATTAATTTTAGGTGAGGGCACTCATGATACTTTGTCCATGCCTTAGGCTTTCGTAACATTTCCTGCAAAGCCACCATCTTTCCAAATGAAAGAAGGAAGGATGCTACGATTCTTTCTCTTGATGATCCAACCTTTGCTCTGGTGCTCAGCAGCACTGTCACTCACTCTTTTATGTTATAAGGTATTTATATGTAGAGCAAATGATATCCTAGGAAGTCAGCTTAGGTCAAAGTAAAAATTAACATAATTTTAATGACTGCATGGCAGTAGTTCTCAAGAGTCATGATTCCTCTTCCCCTGTTGAAATCCTAGTCAGAGTTTCAAATTCAACTGTAATGCTTTCTCTTCCAGAAAGCCTTTCTTGATCTTCTTCTATGTTCATATTATCCTTTTATCTCAGACTTCTATGAGCAGTTTTCTTTGTACTTCTTCAAGTAGCACTTTTCTTTGTATTTATCATGGAAAATTGTTAATTAATTCTGTCTATGTTAGTGTTTCTCCCCTTAAAAAATTCTACGTTTATCAGATTGGCTAACATGACAAAACAGGAAAATGACAAATGTTGGAGAAGATATGGGAAAATTGGAACACTAATGCATTTTTGGTGGAGTTGTGAACTGATCAAACCATTCTGGAGAACAATTAGGAACTATGCCCAAAGGGCTATAAAACTGTGGGAACCCTTTGATCCGGCAATACCACTACTAGGTCTGTATCCCAAAGAGATTAAAAAAAAGGGAAAAGGACCCACATGTACAAAAATATTTATAACAGCTCTTTTTGTGGTGGCAAAAAATTGGAAATTGAGGGGATGCTCATCAATTGGGGAATGGCTGAACAAGCTGTGGTACGTGAATGTGATGGAATACTATTGTGCTATAAGGAATGAGCAAGTGGATTTCAGAAAAAAAATCTGGAAAGACTTACATGAACTGATTCTGAGTGAAGTGAGCAGAACCAGGAACACATTGTACATAGCAAGAGCAACATTATGTGATGACCAGCTTTGATAGACTTATCTTTTCTAAGCAATGCAATGATATAAGGCAATTCCAAAAGACTCATGATGGGAAATGCTATCTACATCCAAGGAATGAACTATAGAGTCTGAATGCAGATCGAAGCATACTGATTTTTTTTTTCTCTCTCTCCCTCCCTCTCTCTCTCTGTCTCTCTCTCTTTCTCATGGTTTTTCCTTTTTGTTCTGATTCTTCTGTCACAACATGACTAATGTGGAAATATGTTTTTTAAAAAAATTCTAGGTTCTAGAAGTTGGGAGTCATGTCTTCTCTAAACTTTGTAACTCTTTGTGCCTAAAATGGTACTCTGCATGCAACCAATACTAAGTTAATCTTTATTTTAGTGAGCTTTTGTCATGAACCTACAAAAGAAAACAAACCTAGCCCTATCAATTGCATGGCTTGTGTAGATACTGAAACTGGGTTTAGGGAAAAATGTAAAATATTTCATCTTAGAATTCAATTCGAATGACTCCAGCAAATATTTATTAAGCATCTACTATATGAAAAGTAATGTTTTAGGCCCTATGGAAACAGATGAGAATGAAGGAGTTTTCAAGGAGCATAAATGCTACTTGGGATTTCATTGGTATAAAGACCTTCCAGATGATAAAACTCATTCTGCCAGTGTATTTCAGCAGTATCTCTGAAACTTCCAGTATTAGAGAGTTGTTTAGAACACAGAGATTAAGTGACTTGCTGTGCTGTGCCAGTATGGTTAGTTTAGGTTTGGTTTAGGAATGTGGTGAGATATGCATAAGTACTTCAACAGTTACCAAAAGGAGATTTACTTAGCATGTAGGGATATTCAACAACGCTATTCCATATTCCAGCACTTAGCTTGGGTAGATGTGTATCACCAGAATCCATATGGAAATGGGTCTGGTCAATAGGGCTTGGTGTGCTAATCTTAGGATATCTCTTGTGTCTGAGGGCCCCCAGTCCCATATAGCTGGATCTTTTTAAACACTTAAGTAATCAAGAAATCATATCAATAGAGTCAGAGACTACCAATAAACTACCAAGGGAGACACAGCTTGAGCTTTAGCCCTTAGGCCAATCAATTCCTGGGGATGACTTTGTTAACCTTCAGGGAAAAAAAAATAGATTAACCCATGTGTGTATGTGTGTTTGGGGAAGGGAGGGGGGAACAGCACAGGTAGATAAGACACTTGCACAGGATCACACAGCCAGTAAATGTCAGAAAATTATTCAAACTCAATTCTTCCTGTTTCTTGAGCCCAGCTCTCTATCCGTTACGCCATGTTGTTTCATATATACATATAAATAAGTTTAAAAAGTATGTGCAAAATGACAGAATTTACGAAGACACAGTATCTGTATACATATCTTCATTAATATTGTACAAATTCATAAAAGAACAGGAAAATATTAAGTTTGGTTCAATTCAATAAATATTAACCACCTATAAAGTGGAAGCACAGAGCTAGGCACTGGAAATAAAAAGACCAAGGCAAGATGGCCCCTGAACTCAAGGACCTTTATTCACCTCCATTAAAGTTCTCTGTTTCTCATATTGGTGTGGAAAGAACCAAAGTTCCAAAGGCTTTCCAGGAGCATATTATCTGATGATTCTTCTGGTATGGAAAGGTTTTGAGCACAGGCCACAAAAAGTGTATGCCAGTCCTTTGGGGAGCATCCTAGCTATGTTCAGAGATGAATTTTTTAGCCGAAGATATTCTCCCACTCACTAAGTTGTTGAGGGAGTATGACCTCTGCAAGTGGAAGGAGTGCAAGTGGCAATGTAATTATGAATCCTTGAAGTAAGAAGTTTTTGAATTAAATCTGAGTCCTAGGTACTTGACTGATAACTTCAGGCATTATAATGTAGTGGAAAGCATACTGAACTTCAAGTCAGAATACTTAGGTGTAAATTTCAGCTCCACTACTCATTCTTCTGATGGTCATAGCTGGGTCAGAACCTCTCTAGTCATCGGTTTCCTTATCTATAAAATGACTGGGTTAGAATAGAAAATCTTGAAGGTCATTTTTAGTTCTAAAATGTTATGTTCTAATTATTGCAGCATTCAAATTACAAAATTTAGCCAAGAAACAATCTATTTACCAGAAGAATCTGGGTGATCATTTACCAATGATAATAAAATAATAACAGGGTAACTATTAGAAAACTCCCTAGATAGTATTTCCACTTTAACCAACATTCTATCAAGTGGAACTCATTTCTTATGCCATCAATAATAGAATGTAATTGGTGTTTCTAATGACTCTCTTGAAACACTGTAAGACCTTTAAATTATTTTTGAGTCATTAGGAAAAAAAGTTTTGTCAATGTTCTACATATTTTATCATAAAATATATTTTATTATATTTAAAAACTTGTAATATGGTAATCAATATATGGTACTTCTTCATGTTGGTTCATGTTCTTCCAAAGGAAACTTGAGTGAGACCTTTCAGTACATTGCTTTAAAATGTATACTCATCAATTGTTTTTTTTCTTTCAAGGAAATATCATTTTAGATGTGTCATCTATACCTAGGGACAGACTACACTAAGGCCAATATGGCAACAATTTCATTTCCCATCTGTATCCATGCCTTTGAACTAGTAGTCTCCCGTACCTAGAGACTTCTCTGCTTTTTAGATACTGTAGTAGTTCTGCTCAAAGATCAGCTCGAGTGCTACTTTAAAGAGAAAACTTACCTGATTTCCCTTCAACACTCCCTCCTCCTACATACCTTTCCTCCCACCAAAATTTTGTTTTGTGATTTTATTTTATTTTGGTATCTGCACATCTGTACAAGAATATAAGTTTCTAGAATTCATAGACTTTTTTGGGTGGAGGGTTGGGTATCATCAGTGTCTAGGTCAATGCTTAATAAATACTTGATACATCACATTCAGCTGAACCAGAACAGTTAATGGCTAATCATATCAGACAAAAGGGAGTTTTTTTTTAAAGTGATGGATGGACTATGGTCATTCTTGTTTCTTTACAAAACTTAAGAGATAATTTTAGTTTTATCCATGTAATACAGTACAGTAATAAATTCCATTGGTATGAATAGGAGTACTTTGTGTGAAATAAGTGATTAAATCTAAGAGATTTTTAATTTGGTTAAATTGAAAAGATTTTTAATATTTGGAAAGGATCAAGTATTCTAGGAGCATTTCAAAATAATAAATTGTAATAATAATAATTATTATTTTAATGGCTAATTCTTACTTTATAGTAATAAGGCATGTTGTTAAACAAATTGAAAATAATTATTAATCTCCTCAAATGTTACTGAGGCATTGTGGTGCAGGGAGAAAGTGCTGGCTCTGGAGTCAGAAGACCTGGGTTTGAATCCCACCTCTCACACTTATTCTTTGTGTAGGCTTGGCAAGGAACTCTGACACTCAGTTTCCTCATCAATAATTTGAGGAGGTTGGACCAAGTTAGCTTTTAAGTCCCCTTTTGGCTGTAAATCTACCAGGCTATGACCTCACTTGATTTTCATGGCAGCCATTTAAATTCCCATGCTATGATTCCTCTGATTATGGTCAAGAAAATTTAGGAGCAAATTACAGTGTTTCAAATTCACATTCAAACTAGAGTCACAGAATGTTAGAACTTATAAGAAACTGAGAGATCATTTTCCCAATTACAAATATTTAATCCAAACCTCCCCCTACTCTTTTTCTTTTTGTTTATTCAATTACGAAATGGAATAAGATAGGGGATTTCCTCTCATATTGAGTTAGTTTCCACTAAATAAAGTTTTACCCATTGATAGATCTCTTTCTTAGGATATCGCTTTTCTCCTGATTATACTACACTAT